>NC_044034.1:88514124-88821246 GCF_901765095.1 Microcaecilia unicolor
ATTCCCCCCAACTGTTGCATATATGTCACAATGAATGGTTTCTGATCTTTAAACAAACTTTAATATTAGACAAAAGGAACCTGGGTACACATATAACACAGGAAGGAACAAAGTTATCCAACACCAATATCACCCATGAAAATAATTGTCCCCTTAGATAATCAATTGACCAAATTTATAATTAGATTCAGCTGATGTAATACAGCCAGGCTTGACTGCAGCCAACCTTGTTGAATCTAAACCTCACTTTATATTGAATCTTACCATGAGAGTGAAGTAGGCACCAGAAAGTTTCAACAAGAATGCTATACCATGGTCAAAGGAAATTCCAGAAGAGAGGAGAAAAAAAGCTCTGGGACTCCACCGAACCACAGTGAGAGGCATTATCTTCAAATGAAGACTTTAAAAATATTGCCTGCTGCCAACATTACACCAGGAGCATAGCAAAAACTCGCTGGGAAGTCACACAACATCCCAGAAGAACATCCAAAGAACTGCAAATCTCTCTAGCCTCAGCTAAGGTCAGTGTTCATGACTACACAATAAGAAAGAGACTGGACAAAAATTGGATTCATGAGAAAGGAGCAAAGTAGAAACAATTGCTATGCAAGAGTAACATCAATGTTCTTCTTACATTTGCAAAAACGCACTCATTTTGGGATAATGTTCTATGGACAGACGAATGAAAAGTGGAACTCTCTGGACAAAACAAGTCCCATCATGCCTAGCATAAAGCAAATGCAGCATTTGACAGTAAGAACATCATAGTCAAACTAGGTGCTGGTAAGTGTGATGGTGTGGAGATGCTTTGTTACCTCAGGACCTAAAAAGCTTGTCATTATTGAAGGAACCATGAATTCTGTGATGTACCAGAAAATTCTTAAGGAGAATGTCCAGTCTTCTGTCTGTGAGCTGAAGTTAAAGTGTAAGTGGGTTATGCAGCAAGACATTGATCCAAAATACAAAAGCAAGTCTGTGTCTGAATAGCTGAGGAGAAATAAAATCCAGGTTTTGGAATGGCCTACTGAAAGTCCTGACTTTATCCCAATAGATATGTTGGGGCAGGATCTGAAATAAGCAGTTCATACACGAAAACCTACAAATGTGTCTGAATTAAAGTTCTTCAAAGAAGAGCGGGCTAAGTCTTCTCAATCGCGATGTGAAAGACTGATATTAAATTATAGAAAGTGTTTGGTTGCAATTATTGCTGCTGAAGGTGGTGTAACCAGTTATTAAATTTAGGGGCAAGGTATTTTTTTACATGGGTCATGAGGGTGTTGGATAACTTTCCAGCTCATTTTTGAAAGTGATCGCCGGCAATCTTCCGACACAAATCGGGAGATCGCCGGCCAAATCGGTATTATCGAAAGCCGATTTTGGCCATCCCCAACTCCTGTTTCGTCGCGGTGCCGGCCAACCTTCAAGGGGGCATGTTGGTGAGGTAGTGAAGGCGGGATGGGGGGCGGGGGCATGGGTAGGAGAGGGCCAGCTTCGCCTTATAATGGAAAAAAAGAGGCCGGCTCGAACGAGCATTTCGCCAGCCAGACTTGGTCCATTTATTTTTAGGACCAAGTCTGGAAAAAGTGTCCCAACTGACCAGATGACCACCGGAGGGAAGCGGGGATCACCTCCCCTTACTCCCCCAGTGGTCACCAACCCCCTCCCACCCAAAAAAAAAAAAACTAAAACTTTTTTTGCCAGCCTGAAATGTCATACCCAGCTCTTTGACAGCAGTATGCAGGTCCCTCGAGCAGTTTTTAGTGGGTGCAGTGCACTTCAGGCAGGTGGACCCAGGCCCATCCCCCCCTCCTGTTCCACATGCGGTGGTTAATGTAGAGCCCTCCAAAACCCACTGTACCCACATGTAGGTGCCCCCCTTCACCCCTTAGGGCTATGGTAATGGTGTAGAGTTGTGACTGGTGGGTTTGGGGGGGGGGGATTTGGGGGGCTCAGCACACAAGGTAAGGGTGCTTTGCACCTGGAAGCTGTTTTTGTTTTTTTAAATTTTTATAAGTGCCTGGCATGTGTCCTGGCGTCCTGGCATGTGAGGGGGCCAGTGCACTACAAATGCTGGCTCCTCCCATGCCCAAATGCCTTGCATTTCGCTGGGTTTGAGATGGCCGGGCCTGGTTTCCATTATGGCTGAAAAACTAAGCCGGCCATCTCATATAAACCCGGCGATCCTGCTCTAAACCCGGCGAGCAATTTGGCTGGCGCCAAGCGTATTTTGAAAATACGTTTGGCTCTGTCCACTTACGGCGCTGGCGCCATTCAATTATGCCCCTCTTTGTTCCTTAAATAAATGAAGTAATAATTTAAAGATCAGAAACCATCCAAGATGACATACAGTGGGGGAAATAAGTATTTGATCCCTTGCTGATTTTGTAAGTTTGCCCACTGACAAAGACATGAGCAGCCCATAATTGAAGGGTAGGTTATTGGTAACAGTGAGAGATAGCACATCACAAATTAAATCCGGAAAATCACATTGTGGAAAGTATATGAATTTATTTGCATTCTGCAGAGGGAAATAAGTATTTGATCCCCCACCAACCAGTAAGAGATCTGGCCCCTACAGACCAGGTAGATGCTCCAAATCAACTCGTTACCTGCATGACAGACAGCTGTCGGCAATGGTCACCTGTATGAAAGACACCTGTCCACAGACTCAGTGAATCAGTCAGACTCTAACCTCTACAAAATGGCCAAGAGCAAGGAGCTGTCTAAGGATGTCAGGGACAAGATCATACACCTGCACAAGGCTGGAATGGGCTACAAAACCATCAGTAAGACGCTGGGCGAGAAGGAGACAACTGTTGGTGCCATAGTAAGAAAATGGAAGAAGTACAAAATGACTGTCAATCGACAAAGATCTGGGGCTCCACGCAAAATCTCACCTCGTGGGGTATCCTTGATCATGAGGAAGGTTAGAAATCAGCCTACAACTACAAGGGGGGAACTTGTCAATGATCTCAAGGCAGCTGGGACCACTGTCACCACGAAAACCATTGGTAACACATTACGACATAACGGATTGCAATCCTGCAGTGCCCGCAAGGTCCCCCTGCTCCGGAAGGCACATGTGACGGCCCGTCTGAAGTTTGCCAGTGAACACCTGGATGATGCCGAGAGTGATTGGGAGAAGGTGCTGTGGTCAGATGAGACAAAAATTGAGCTCTTTGGCATGAACTCAACTCGCCGTGTTTGGAGGAAGAGAAATGCTACCTATGACCCAAAGAACACCGTCCCCACTGTCAAGCATGGAGGTGGAAATGTTATGTTTTGGGGGTGTTTCTCTGCTAAGGGCACAGGACTACTTCACCGCATCAATGGGAGAATGGATGGGGCCATGTACCGTACAATTCTGAGTGACAACCTCCTTCCCTCCGCCAGGGCCTTAAAAATGGGTCGTGGCTGGGTCTTCCAGCACGACAATGACCCAAAACATACAGCCAAGGCAACAAAGGAGTGGCTCAGGAAGAAGCACATTAGGGTCATGGAGTGGCCTAGCCAGTCACCAGACCTTAATCCCATTGAAAACTTATGGAGGGAGCTGAAGCTGCGAGTTGCCAAGCGACAGCCCAGAACTCTTAATGATTTAGAGATGATCTGCAAAGAGGAGTGGACCAAAATTCCTCCTGACATGTGTGCAAACCTCATCATCAACTACAGAAGACGTCTGACCGCTGTGCTTGCCAACAAGGGTTTTGCCACCAAGTATTAGGTCTTGTTTGCCAGAGGGATTAAATACTTATTTCCCTCTGCAGAATGCAAATAAATTCATATACTTTCCACAATGTGATTTTCCGGATTTAATTTGTGATGTGCTATCTCTCACTGTTACCAATAACCTACCCTTCAATTATGGGCTGCTCATGTCTTTGTCAGTGGGCAAACTTACAAAATCAGCAAGGGATCAAATACTTATTTCCCCCACTGTATATGCAGTAATGGGGAAAACGGGGGGGGGGGGGGGGGGGGGGGGAGACTTTTTCACATTACTGGGACAAGTATGGAGGGGAAGGGAAAGTAGATGGCATGAATGGGCAGCCTGGATCGGCCATATGGTCTTTATCTATGTTTCTATGTAAATTTGAAAAAATACATAATTTATAGCTAATTAGATCTGCTAACTAGATCACATTATGTTAAACCCTTATACAAAGATGAAAACCAGCACTAGGAAATCCTAAACACACTGAGGTGTGGATTTTACCTTGGCGTTTTGGATTATCCCAGGTCTGTTTTTTTACTATGGTGTGTCTGACTTTTAGCTTTTAAGAGAATAATATACACACCTTTTAACACGTTTTTGATTGTGAAGTGTACAACATAGCTCCTGACGCAGCCCCTTTGGCCGAAACACGTCCTGTGTCAGGCAATATACTTGTTGGCAAATCTACTATTAAAATTTTAGTACATCTACCACTGATCTGCTTTTTTTTTTCCACAGGTGGAGATTTGACAGGGGGCTTTGTCAACAGCAAACCTCTTGTGAAGTGAACAACTAGAGACTGTCCAGAGATGGGCTAATCCTCTACACATCGATGATAAGCACTAATTGCACTGAGGTGAATTCTTACGGAGTTGGTTTTAAGACCAGACTCAGAGAGGTGTAGAAGGTATTCAAGTAGGGTTTGTGTAAGGCAGGAAACAGGATCTACGGCCTTGCCCTCACACCAGACATCAAACCTCCTCCATTTGAAAGAGCAACACCTCTTAGCGGGATCTTTTCTGGAAGCCTGAAAGACCCTGGAGACACCCTCAGACAGATGCAAGGAAGCAAATTCTAAGCTCTCAGCATCCAGGCTGTGAGGTCCAGAGACTGGAGGTTGGGATGCAGAAGAGATCCCTCGTTCTGAGTGATTAGAGTTGGAAAACACTCCGGACTGTCACCTGCCAAGCTTCTTGTATGCGAGTGGTGAGGACAACAACAGCGGCTGCTCGTGCCACAGGGAGAAAAGCCTGAGCCGGCTGAGTATCTAGCAGGGCTCAAATGAACTTCAGTCATTGGACAGGTAGCAGATGAGACTTGGGGTATTTTAAAACAAACCCTAATAGCTCTAACGCATGAATAGTCCTCCGCATGGACTCCTGAGCGTCATCCTGCTACATGCTCTTCACCAGATAGTCATTGAGATAGGGATACACATGGACTCCCAGTCTACGTAGCAACGCTGCGACTACTGCAAGACACTTGGTGAAAAACCTGGGAGCCAAAACGAGGCCAAAAGGCAACATGCGATACTGGAAGTGACGTGTCCCCAGTCAAAATGGAAGATACTTCCTGTGACCTGGAATTATCAGGATACAAGTATAAGCATCCTTTTATGTCCAGAGAGCATAGCCAATCGTCTTCCTAAAGCAAGGGAAGCAGGGTGCTCAGGGAAACCATCCTGAACTTTTCTTTAACCAATAATTTGTTCAGGCCTGTCAGGTCTAGGATGGGACACATCTCCCCTGTTTTCTTTTGCACAAGTACCTGGAACAGAATCTCTTCCCTTCTTCCCCTGGTGGAACGGGTTCGATCACATGGGCCTTGAGAAGGGAAGAGAGTTCCTCTGCAAGTACCTGCTTATGCTGAGAGCTGAAGGTTCCACGTTAGGAGTCACCGACCAAGAAAGGGATCTCGGCGTCGTTGTTGATGATACATTGAAACCCTCTGCTCAGTGTGCTGCGGCAGCTAAGAAAGCAAATAGAATGTTAGGTATTATTAGGAAAGGAATGGAAAACAAAAGTGAGGATGCTATAATGCCTTTGTATCGCTCCATGGTGCGACCGCACCTCGAATACTGTGTTCAATTCTGGTCACTGCATCTCAAGAAAGATATAGTGGAATTAAGAAAAGGCACAGAGAAGGGTGACGAAAACGATAACAGGGATGGGACGACTTTCCTATGAGGAAAGGCTGAAGCGTCTAGGGCTCTTCAGCTTTGAGAAAAGACGGCTAAGGGGAGATATGATAAAGGTCTATAAAATAATGAGTGGAGTGGAATGGGTAGACTTGAATCGTTTGTTTACGCTTTCAAAAAATACTAGGACAAGGGCATGCGATGAAGCTACAAGGTAGTAAATTTAATACGAATCGGAGAAACGTTTTCTTCACTCAACATGTAATTAAACTCTGGAAATTCGTTGCCAGAGACTGTGGTAAAGGTAGTTAGCTTAGTGGGGTTTAAAAAAGATTTGGACAGCTTCCTAAAGGAAAAATCCATAGACCATTATTAAATTGACAGGGAAAATCCACTGCTTATTTCTGGGATAAGCAGTATAAAATGTACTGAACTTTTTCGGGATCTTGCCAGGTATTTGTGACCTGGATTGGCCACTGTTGGAGGATGCTGGGCTTGATGGACCTTTAGTCTGTCCCACTACAGCAATACTTACTATAACCTGACCGGAGATCAGGCTTAAACGCAGCCTAGCAAGCGCGGTAAAACAAAGAAAACTTAGAAAAATGGCAAAATATATTCTAAAATAATATACGGGGAAAGAACAAAATAAGGTAAACCCTGAAAGAGGTATTTAAAAAAAAGGAGAAAGAAAGGCTCAAAAAGACCAAAGCCGAACCAGCTGGGAGGAGTGGATAATGTATGTGTCCACTCCTCACCATGCAAAAAGAACTGCTGGTCCCGCATTCTCATGCATGCATGCATGATAGAGAACATCTCGTGTTCAAAGACCTATTTTTAAGCTTGTTACAAACTCCAGACTGGCAACACGGACCACGTGTTACCCATCTTTGAGAATTATAGGCCTGCTTATCCTCAGAGAAGTACCATTTTTGGAAAAAAAAACATCCCAGGGAAAAACGAAGAAAAACAAGCCATAGGGATGTCTGTCTGGCAGCATTCCTAGTAAACTGGCCACACAGACATCCCAGCAGTGCAGAGGGGCAGCCTAGTGGTCAGCACAGTGGACTTCACATGAGACCCAGATAGAAATCCCACCTAAACCCCTTCATATTGTATGGTAAGCCCTCCAGGAACAGAGAAAATCTATTGTACCTAAAGGTCCACCTCTACAATAACCCTCAGGTTTGCAGGTCACACATATTTAGCTTCAGGAGGCAATGCTATGTTCCAGGGCTCACATATTTGTACTGAAATCTTTTTATTATTATGTAAGTGGGAATTGAACCTGGGTCCCACTGTTCACTGTCCTGACCACTAAGCTACTCCAGCCACTTGCTTGTTGCTTTCTTTGGAATGACCATAATATCTGGAGCTATCATACAGCCTGGTATCTACTATCATTGCCAAGTCTTTTGGGGGGGGGGGGGAGGGGTCATGACTTAATCCCTCCAGTGGTCAGTGGGTCAGTTAGGGCACCTTTTTGTGACTTAGTCATAACTGAAACATCTAGATAAAAATGTGCTTATTTTTTGCCCTGGACCTTTTTTTCTGCTCCATTATCGCAAAAAAACATCCAGATTTTAAGACTAATTCCCACCCAAAACACATCTCCAACATGCCCCCTTGTGATTTAGATAAACTGTGGAGTAAAACATCACAATTCCGAATTTCAAAATCGCAACTTAGATGTTTTTGCGAGAAAAACATCCATTTGCTGCTTTGTGCCGCATTTGAGACATTTTTCTCTTTTGAAAATGAGCGCCATAGGTGCCTATGAGTCGTATTTCAAAGCACTTAGATTTATAAAGTTCCATAGTAATCTAAGTGCTTTGAAAATCAGCCCCTATGTGCCCTTATAAAATAATTAGAAATAGGCACCTTCTTGCTCTCTCAGCCTAGACAACCTATTATAACATTGCCCCATGGTGTTTGAACATCAAAAGCAAGGTATAATGCAGACGTTTACTTTCAACACTGTGCCATAAGTTGGAAGTATTGAAAAGAATAAACTGTTCAAAAGAAATGCTATGCTCAATATGAGCTTTCCCCAGATATTTGTGCTTAGTGTTTATCAGATCTAGGTGTTGTATTTCAGATAGACAAATAGGCTCATTTTCAAAGCACTTAGCCTCCCAAAGTTCCATAGAAACCTATGGAACTTAGCCTCCCAAAGTGCTTTGAAAATATGCCTCAAAGTCATCTTTTTCCCAGGGTACTGACTTTCCCCACATAGGAGAGGTTCTAGTCATGATAGAGTCAGATTCAGGCTATGTAAACTTTTCATTTTTTTCTGACAGACCACCAGGATTTGCATGAAAAGTTTTCAACGTGCATTTCGTGTACACTATTACAGAGGGAGAAAAAAAAGCACTCAGTCATAAGTAGAATTCATAGCTTATATATGCACTAATAAATAGTATACAAGCATTACTTTTTACCATGACAACTGTGGCATTAATGAATTTTCTTGCTGGAAAGCCAGCTCATGTTTCTGGGAAAAAGCTGCTTTAGTTTAGCATTTTGTAGGTATGCTTCAAAAAGATTAAAATGGCAAGCATGACTACCTGCCAGACCTGTCACTGGCAGGCTTGCAGAATAAGCAAATCTGTTTGCATATTCTTCTGCAACACATATCAGTATTTAAAAACAAAACAAAACTCAAATCACTCTGAAAGCCCTGGAAGAAAACAGTTGTAGCCCTAGTTTATTTTTATACTGCACAGAAGCTGAAAACAGTGGAGGTTAAAATGTGCTCCAAAAATGCCAGGTCACTGGAAGCAGCTGGCATGGAGAATCTTGAGAGCTGAAGCTGCCAGCCATGTTCTTCTGCGGCTGGTTCACCACAGCAGAGTATGTGCAACGCTTATGTTACAGTAAATTCAGAGTTACCATGGTTTCTTTCCTGTTTTCCCTGCAGACACGACACGTAAATGGCTGATGGAGCTGGAAATGACACCCCTCCTTTTCCTATGTTGCACCATTTTATATTTATGAGGTCCATAGTGATCAAGGGTCACAGATGCCTCCTTTGAATTGGACACACCAGATGTTTCCCAACTTATTCTCCAAACTGAAAAATAAACCTGTTTTCTTGCAATGACTAAACTCGGCTGGTTCTGGAGACTAAATCCACCTCCTGAACCCAGGTGTTTCTGTGCAATGCAAGACACTCCCCATTCAATTGTTTGGTTCACATGTTGTAAACGCTTCCAACTGAGGCTATTTCCCACAAGGAAACCCTACACTCTGCTGTTTGTAAAATCAGGCAAACAAAGACTGAATGATTTGTACTATAACACAGGGCTAATTTCATATGTGCATCAAACTGCCCAAGCCTAGACCGCAGTCGTATCCTCCACCAAACAGACAACTTCCCTTTTTTATTTCTGCCTCAGTGTTACAATTTTTATTTAATTTTTTTAAAATATAACTAATCCTAAACACACATTAAACATGTCAGGACACAGCAGTATATCACAAATTCATAAAAGACAGCTGTGACTCCTGGTTTTGGAATTTGTGCATTTCATCAAATCTGGGCTGCACATGTGCTGTCTGCATGTTGAGTGAGGCAGGACAATCTGGTGTCACTTCTAACCCGATCTTGCTCTAAAGTAGTTACTGAGGAGACAATACCTGGAGGGAACAAAGTGTTACAAAAAATTGGTGTATATCTAGAAAGCTGGAAATCATGCTTAGCACCCATCATGTCCCAAAGCTTGAAAGTGTGAGGATCACAGGAGGAACATCAGCACACAGCCAACGGTAACCAAAGTAAATGCCACAGAGGAATAGCTCCCACTTGAAGATGTTCAATATGTACCCATAATTTATAAGTATGGTTCTGGAACCATTCCACTGCAGCTAAATTGAGCAGCACGGTAATAGTACCAAAGATTAGGAACACCAAGCCCCCCCTCCCCTTTTTGGGGACCTCTATAAAGGACCCGTCTAGATAACTTAGGTATCTACCCCTCATATAAACCGAAGGATACACGACTGCAGGGAATCTAAAACAAACTTGGGAATTGCACAGGTAAAACGAGAAACAAATATAGGAGACAAGGCAAAACTTTTATTCTAATGGTAGAGCTCCTACAGAACCAACTGAGAGAAAGGCCTTTCAGTGATCCAGATCGTATGGTGGAAAACAATTTGGGATACTTGGCCTTGTAAAGATGAGAGTACTGAGGGAGTAGCCAAACACCTAAATATTTCAGACCCGTGGAGGGGCATTTTTGAAAGGGACGTCCAAGTTGCAATTTGGACGTCCTTGCAAAACGGTGAAATCCAGGGTCGGGGAAACCCATATTTTTGAAACAAGATGGCCGTCCATCTTTTGTTTTGAAAATACTGTCAGAGACGTCCAAATCCTTAAATTTAGATGTCCCTAGATTTGGTCATCCCTAGACATAGACGTTTCTGACTTTCAGCGATTTTCAAAACCAAAGACGTCCATGTCATAAACATCCTAACGCAAGCCATTTGGGCGTGGGAGGAGCCAGCATTTGTAGTGCACTGGTCCCCCTGACATGCCGGGACAACAACCGGGCACCCTAGGGGGCATTGAGAGACTTCATAAATTGCTCCCAGGTACAGAGCTCCCTTACCTTGTGTGCTGAGCCCCCCAACCCCCCCCCCAAACCCACTACCCACAACTGTACACCACTACCATAGCCTTTACAGGTTAAGGGGGTCAACTAGATGTGGGTACAGTGGGTTTCTGGTGGGTTTTGGAGGGCTCGCTGTTTCCTCCAAATTTGTAACAGGTAGGGGAGGGTATGGGCCCTGGGTTCGTCTGTCTGAAGTGCACTGCAGTACCCACTAAAACTGCTCCTGGGACCTGCATGCGCTGAGTATGATATCTGAGGCTGGCTCAACATATTTTTAAAGATGTTTTTTGAGGGTGGGAGGGGGTTAATGACCCCTGGGGGAGTAACGGGAGGTCATCCACGATTCTCTCCGGTGGTCAACTGGTCATTTTGGGAACCTTTTTGTGCCTTAGTCGTAAGAAAAACAGGTCCGGGTGAAAATGTCCAAGTGTTCGTCAGGGACATCCTTGTTCTTTTCGATTATGGGGAACGTCCAAGTGTTAGGCACGCCCAAGTCCCGCCTTTGCTACGCCTCTAACACGCCCCCTTGAAATTTGGCCATCCTTGCGACAGAGTGCAGTTGGAGATGTCCTAAATTGGGATTTGATTATGCCGATTTGGACGTCCCTGGGAGAAGGACGTCCATCTTCCAAGTTATGTCAAAAGATGGACGTCCTTCTCTTTCGAAAATGAGCCCATTAGTGACCCAGAGAAAAAATCAGCTAGCTCCTTCAACACATTAGGAAGGGTAATCAAACGGGATGTTAACGACAATAACACATCGTCTACAAACAAACTGATCTTAATAGTCCCTATCCCCCACTTGAATGCCATGAATAGACGAGTTGAATGTTATAGCTATGGCCAAAGGCTCATAATAAATGCAAAGAGAAGTGGGGGACAGCGGGCACTCAACTCGCACAGCAGTTTGCCTCTTGGGAATGAAGTCTACCTTATCTGGGTGTATCAAGTCCGCCAATAGCCCTGTAAGCCTCTTAGCCAACACCTCAGCAAAAGTTTTACGTCAGAATTGAGAACTGAAATAGGTCTACAAGACTGGCAATCAGTCGCATCTTCCCCTCCCCTTCAGGATAACAGAGATCCAAGCCTCCAACATGGTGGGAACAATGAGTCCCCCATCCCGAATCTCGTTCATTAGGTGAGAAAGCAAGGAGGACAACTCAGGTGCAAAGGTTTTATAAATTCAACTGGGAACCCATCCAAACCAGCGCCTTACCAGACGCCAAAGCTTGGACAGAATCTAGGATATCCTTTAGGAGTCACCAAAGCATCCAGCCAGCCCTCTGGGGATCCAACAAAGAGGGTATCTCCAAAGTACCCAAGTAGGCTGAATATCAGTGGAGTCTATCTTAGGATCGTTCATATACAATTCAGCCAAGAAATCCCTGAAATTGCCTCCATGACTGCTTAGACTTGTATAATAGTTGTCCTGAACGATCCTTGATCTTACCAACAACCCAATCAGCATGAGCTTTATGGACTTTTAAAGCCAACAAAGAGTTGCCTTCCCTGTGTACATCATTGTTTAAGCCTGTCTAAGGCAAACTGCAAATCTTGATTCAATTCCTAGAGCTACAAGCGGGTCTGCCGCAAAGAGCTCAGAGTCTGTTTATTACCCATTTGTTTATGGAGGAGTTCAAGCTGAGCTAGCAGAGAGATACTGTTGTCTCAAAAGAACTCTGGCCTTACGTTTCCTATATGCATGTTTCAGAAAGAAGCTTCTAGTGACAGCTTTCAAGGCATCCCAAACTACTTTGTCGATACTCCCATATCACTGCCTCATCCTTAAGCAAACTAGCATTGAGGGTCATAAGTACATAAGTACATAAGTAGTGCCATACTGGGAAAGACCAAAGGTCCATCTAGCCCAGCATCCTGTCACCGACAGTGGCCAATCCAGGTCAAGGGCACCTGGCACGCTCCCCAAACGTAAAAACATTCCAGACAAGTTGTACCTAAAAATGAGGAATTTTTCCAGTCCATTTAATAGCGGTCTATGGACTTGTCCTTTAGGAATCTATCTAACCCCTTTTTAAACTCCGTCAAGCTAACCGCCCGTACCACGTTCTCCGGCAATGAATTCCAGAGTCTAATTACACGTTGGGTGAAGAAAAATTTTCTCCGATTCGTTTTAAATTTACCACACTGTAGCTTCAACTCATGCCCTCTAGTCCTAGTATTTTTGGATAGCGTGAACAGTCGCTTCACCTCCACCCGATCCATTCCACTCATTATTTTATACACTTCTATCATATCTCCCCTCAGCCGTCTCTTCTCCAAGCTGAAAAGCCCTAGCCTTCTCAGCCTCTCTTCATAGGAAAGTCGTCCCATCCCCACTATCATTTTCGTCGCCCTTCGCTGTACCTTTTCCAATTCTACTATATCTTTTTTGAGATACGGAGACCAGTACTGAACACAATACTCCAGGTGCGGTCGCACCATGGAGCGATACAACGGCATTATAACATCCGCACACCTGGACTCCATACCCTTCTTAATAACACCCAACATTCTATTCGCTTTCCTAGCCGCAGCAGCACACTGAGCAGAAGGTTTCAGCGTATCATCGACGACGACACCCAGATCCCTTTCTTGATCCGTAACTCCTAACGCGGAACCTTGCAAGACGTAGCTATAATTCGGGTTCCTCTTACCCACATGCATCACTTTGCACTTGTCAACATTGAACTTCATCTGCCACTTGCACGCCCATTCTCCCAGTCTCGCAAGGTCCTCCTGTAATCGTTCACATTCCTCCTGCGACTTGACGACCCTGAATAATTTTGTGTCATCGGCGAATTTAATTACCTCACTAGTTATTCCCATCTCTAGGTCATTTATAAATACATTAAAAAGCAACGGACCCAGCACAGACCCCTGCGGGACCCCACTAACTACCCTCCTCCACTGAGAATACTGGCCACGCAATCCTACTCTCTGCTTCCTATCTTTCAACCAGTTCTTAATCCATAATAATACCCTACCTCCGATTCCATGACTCTGCAATTTCTTCAGGAGTCTTTCGTGCGGCACTTTGTCAAACGCCTTCTGAAAATCCAGATATACAATATCAACCGGCTCCCCATTGTCCACATGTTTGCTTACCCCCTCAAAAAAATGCATTAGATTGGTGAGGCAAGACTTCCCTTCACTAAATCCGTGCTGACTTTGTCTCATCAGTCCATGTTTTTGTATATGCTCTGCAATTTTATTCTTAATAATAGCCTCCACCATCTTGCCCGGCACCGACGTCAGACTCACCGGTCTATAATTTCCCGGATCTCCTCTGGAACCCTTCTTAAAAATCGGAGTAACATTGGCTACCCTCCAGTCTTCCGGTATTACACTCGATTTTAGGGACAGATTGCATATTTCTAACAGTAGCTCCGC
Organism: Microcaecilia unicolor; assembly: GCF_901765095.1. Taxonomy (NCBI): domain Eukaryota; kingdom Metazoa; phylum Chordata; class Amphibia; order Gymnophiona; family Siphonopidae; genus Microcaecilia; species Microcaecilia unicolor. The sequence continues at coordinate 88,527,983 of NC_044034.1, forward strand.
AAGTTCATTTTTTAGTTCTATTAATACTCTGGGATGAATACCATCAGGTCCCGGTGATTTACTACTCTTCAGCTTGCTGAACTGACCCATTACATCCTCCAAGGTTACAGAGAATTTGTTTAGTTTCTCCGATTCCCCCGCTTCAAATATTCTTTCCGGCACCGGTGTCCCCCCCAAATCCTCCTCGGTGAAGACCGAAGCAAAGAATTCGTTTAATTTCTCCGCTACGGCTTTGTCCTCCTTGATCGCCCCTTTAACACCATTTTCGTCCAGCGGCCCAACCGACTCTTTGGCCGGTTTCCTGCTTTTAATGTATCTAAAAAAGTTTTTACTATGTATTTTTGCTTCCAACGCTAATTTCTTCTCAAAGTCCTTTTTTGCCCTCCTTATCTCCGCTTTGCATTTGGCTTGGCATTCCTTATGATCTATCCTGTTACTTTCAGTTGGTTCTCTTCTCCACTTTCTGAAGGATTGTTTTTTGGCTCTAATGATTTCCTTTATCTTACTGTTTAGCCACGCCGGCTGACGTTTAGTCTTTTTTCCCTTTTTTCTAATACGTGGAATATATTTGTCCTGAACCTCCAGGATGGCGTTTTTAAACAGCATCCACGCCTGATGCAAGTTTTTTACTCTGCGAGCTGCTCCTTTCAGTCTTTTTTTCACCATTTTTCTCATTTTGTCGTAATCACCTTTTCTATAGTTAAACGCTAGCGTACTTGATTTCCTAGTTTCACTTCCTTCAATGCCAATATCAAAACCGATCATATTATGATCACTGTTATCAAGCGGCCCTCGTATCGTTACCCCCCTGCACTAGATCATGAGCACCACTAAGGACTAAGTCTAGTATTTTTCCTTCTCTTGTCGGCTCCTGAACTAGCTGTTCCATGAAGCTGTCCTTGATTTCATCAAGAAATCTTATGTCCCTTGCGTGTACAGATGTTACATTACCCCAGTCTATATGCGGGTAATTGAAATCCCCCATTATTATTGTGTTGCCCAGTTTGTTTGCGTCCCTGATTTCCTTTAACATTTCCGCATCCGTCTGTTCGTCCTGGCCAGGCGGACGGTAGTACACTCCTATCACTATCCTTTTCCCCTTTGCACATGGAATTTCAATCCACAGTGATTCCAAGGAGTGTTTTGCTTCCTGCAGAATTTTCAATCTATTTGATTCAAGGCTCTCGTTAATATACAATGCTACCCCTCCACCAATCCGATTCACCCTATCACTACGATATAATTTGTACCCCGGTATGACAGTGTCCCACTGGTTATCCTCCTTCCACCAGGTCTCAGAGATGCCTATTATATCTAATTTTTCATTTAGTGCAATATATTCTAACTCCCCCATCTTATTTCTTAGGCTCCTGGCATTCGCATATAGACATTTCAAACTATGTTTGTTGTTCCTAAGTACATCATGCTTAGTACTTGACAGTATTAATTGGCAATCTTTTGTCTGATTTTTATTGTTATTTAAAGATACCCGATCTACTACAATCTCTTTTGCAACCTCACTATCAGGATACTCTATCTTCCCTGTTATGGTGATATCTTTGAAAGATACCTTATCCCGAACCATGCTCTTTTGAGCGACTGTCGGCCTTCCCCCCATTTCTAGTTTAAAAGCTGCTCTATCTCCTTCTTAAACGCCGATGCCAGCAGCCTGGTCCCACTCTGGTTAAGATGGAGCCCATCCTTTCGGAATAGGCTCCCCCTTCCCCAGAATGTTGCCCAGTTCCTAACAAATCTAAAGCCCTCCTCCCTGCACCATCGTCTCATCCACGCATTGAGACTCTGGAGCTCTGCCTGTCTCTTGGGCCCTGCGCGTGGCACAGGTAGCATTTCAGAAAATGCTACCCTGGAGGATCTGGATTTCAGCTTTCTACCTAAGAGCCTAAATTTTGCTTCCAGAACCTCTCTCCCACATTTTCCTATGTCATTGGTACCCACATGTACCAAGACAGCGGACTCCTCCCCAGCACTATCTAGAATCTCTCCACCGGCTCATCCCTAATACCATCAAGGTCTACCCGACAAGCTGCATGATCAGACACTGTTCTGTTCCTGATGGTCACCCCTCCCTTACTGAGTAATGGAGAGAGGTATCCAAAAAGATATAATCAATATGACTGTACAAATCATGGGGAGATGAATAAAAGGTGCAATCCCTCTAGTACCCCTCCAGACATCAATAAGGTTTTAAGTCTTGCGACAGGGATTTCAAGGTAAGACTAGCTCTAAAGTCGCCATCATATCCCAAAGAAGAGGGATCTAGACTATGATTAAAACTCGGACACTTAAGCCACAGCCGCCTACATTTCTTCCATGGAGTCTAAGAACATAAGAATAGCCATACTGGGTCAGACCAATGGTCCATCTAGCCAGTACCCTGCTTCGAACAGTAGCCAATCCAAGTCACAAGTACCTGGCAGAAGTCCAATTTAGTAGCAACTTTCCATGCTACCAATTCCAGGGCAAGCAGTGACTTCCCCATGTCTATCTCAAGCCCAGTATCCTATTTCCAACAGTGTTCAATTGAAGTCCAAGTACTTGGCAAGAACGCAAAAAAGGAAAAAAAAATATTCTGCTTATCCTGGAAATAAGCTGTGGATTTTCGCAAGTCCATCTTAATAATGGCTTATGGACTTTCTTTTAGGAAAATGACCAAGGCTCCAAGCCTTTTTTAAACCTTGCTAAGCTAACTGCTTTTATCACATTCTCTGGCAATGAACTCCAGAGTTTAATTACACGTTGAGTGAAGAAATATTTTCTCAGGTTCGTTTTAAATTTACTACTTGGTAGCTTCATTATGTGCTCCCTAGTCCTTGTATTTTTGGAAAAAGTAAAAAGCAGTTCACTTCTACCCATTCCACTCCACTCAGTATTTTATAGATCTTGATCATATCTCCCCTCAGCCATCTCTTCTCCTAGCTGAAAAGCCCTAGCCTTTTCAGCCTTTCCTTGTAGGGAAGTCGTCCTATCCCCTGTATCATTTTCATCGCCCTTTTCTCTACCTTTTCTAATTCCACTTTCTTTTTCATGTGCTCTACCTCCCCTTTCAGCTCTCTTTAGTCTGCTGGCTGCAATTTGAGTCTCTAGAGTGGTAGAGCTAACGGGTCTGACAGAGTTACCTGTGGACATCATCACTCTCCTTTGAATTACTTGCCCTCTAGGAGCTTGTCACAAAGATGTCCTACCCTGCTGTGCAATTCTATGAAGCTACTTTTAAGATTTCTTTAGTAATTTCCTATGAGGAAAGGCTAAAGCGGCTGGGGCTCTTCAGCTTGGAGAAAAGGCGGCTGAGGGGTGATATGATAGAGGTATATAAAATAATTAGTGGAGTGGAAAAGATAGATATGGAGCGTCTGTTTATGTTTTCAAAAAATACTAGGACAAGTGGGCATGCGATGAAGCTGGAGTGCAGTAAGTTTAAAACAAATAAGAGAAAAATTTTCTTTACTCAGCGCGTAATTCGACTCTGGAATTTGTTGCCGGAGAATGTGGTTAAGGCGATTAGCTTAGTAGAGTTTAAGAAAGGTTTGGACGGCTTCCTGAAGGAAAAGGCCATAGAATGTTATTAAAGGAACATAGGGAAAAATCCACTATTCCTGGGACAAGTAGTACAAAATGCTTTGCTCCGTGGATCTTGTCGGGTGATTGTGACCTGGATTGGCCACTGTCGGAGACAGGGTGCTGGGCTAGATGGACTTTTGGTCTGTCCCAGTGTGGTGATGCTTATGTTCTGCATCTGGCTTTGTGAGGGTATGAGAGGTTTAATTCAGTAGGGTCCTTCAGTTCTTCAAGATGTCTCATTGAACTTTACTCCCCCAGCAAACAGATGTGACTCTCTTGCAGGGACTTTTAGTTAATACTTGATGTATCTGTATCTGAATCTCCAAGGTCCCGCACATCCCCGTGCAAAGTATCATCTGAGATGCTAATTCCTCTCTCATGGCCTTCAAGTTAGCACTAAGCGCAGAAAAGTAATTCTTAAAGTCTTTATTCAATCAAGTTAAAGTAATTTGCGCTGACTTATCCTCATCCGCCTAAGCTTTGGGAGATGCAGGGTCCTTACCAAGGGGTGGGGATGCAGACCACGAGGTCTCATCACTCATCATCTGTCGAAATTGTTGCAGCGATTCCTTAACGTCTCCGGAATTCACTCTTTGGGACATAGCAAGGGTCTACATTGCCAGTAGAGATGGTAAAACCACTCAAAATAAACACCGACGGAGTGAGATAATGACACATTCAAAAATGAGAGCAGGAACTCGCGGTTCAGGCTGCCAACTTGGCAGCTGACGTCACTTCCTCTCCAAAAACACTTATTTAACTCATGTTACCCTTTCACTAAGTCTTTCTATAAAGATACCTAAGAAAGGATTACAAAAACATAAATATGCACGCAGACAATAACTTCAGTAGTATTTTAGTGCTATCACCATACAAAGTAGATAAGGCAATGGGAATTGATGCATATCCCAGGAGGAGGCATGGCCTAGTGGTTACAGCTGCTAGAGCAACTCCTCTCTGTAGAGCATGAGAAGATAGCTACGATCAATGAAACTAATGAGAACAGCCTCACTTTTGTAAATGAAAGATCAGGCTACGCTTGATTTTATTTTACTGCATTCATTCAATATTTATGTTCTTACACAGGCTTGGCTAAAATCTGCAAACACGTTCTCTAAGAGCTAGGAGCTCTTTGCATCGGGCACACACATATGATTATTTCCCAGTTGGTGAGATGTCACATGTGTGTGCCCGATGCAAAGAGCTCCTAGCTCTTAGATAACGTGTCCGTTCTCTTGAGGCTAGAATAGCAGAGTTGGTGGAGCTGAGGGAGACAGAGAGGTACATAGAGGAGACCTACAGGGATGTTATAGAGAAGTCCCACCTCCAGTCTGGTAGCCCTTGTGCTACCTTGGATGAGGGAGGTCTCCTAGAAGGAGAGCATCACCCTGGTGAAGTAGGAACTACTCCTGTAGCCAGAACCTGCCCACCAAGGGATGTACTATCCTCTCGCACCGAGGATATGTCTCCAAGTGCTGCCCGGGAGGGAAAGGTTAGGACAGCTGTTGTAGTTGGTGATTCGATCATTAGGCATATAGATAGCTGGGTGGCTGGTGGACATGAGGATCGCCTGGTGACTTGCCTGCCTGGTGCGAAGGTGGAGGACCTCACATGTCACCTAGATAGGATTTTAGATAGTGCTGGGAAGGAGTCGGCTGTCTTGGTACATGTGGGTACCAGTGACAAAGGAAAATGTGGGAGAGAGGTTCTGGAAGCCAAATTTAGGTTCTTAGGTAGAAAGCTCAAATCCAGATCCTCTAGGGTAGCATTTTCTGAAATGCTACCTGTTCCACGCGCAGGGCCCAAGAGACAGGCAGAGCTCCGGAGTCTCAATGCGTGGATGAGATGATGGTGCAGGGAGGAGGGTTTTAGATTTGTTAGGAATTGGGCAACATTCTGGGGAAGGGGGAGCCTATTCTGAAAGGATGGGCTCCACCTTAACCAGGGTGGAACCAGGCTGCTGGCATTGGCATTTAAAAAGGAGATAGAGCAGCTTTTAAACTAGAAATGGGGGGAAGGCTGACAGTCGCTCAAAAGTGCATGGTTCAGGATAAGGTATCTTGCAAGGATACCTCACAAACAGGGAAGGTAGAGTTTCTGGATAGTGAGGTTGCACAACAGACCGTGGTAGGCCAAGTGCCCTTAAATACAATTAAAGATCAGACAAAAGATGGCAAATCAATAGTGTCAAGTACTAAGCATCATGCAAATAAGAAAAACAAACATACTCTGAAATGTCTATATGCAAATGCTAGGAGTCTAAGAAATAAGATGGGAGAGTTGGAATGTATTGCACTAAATGAAAAATTGGATATAATAGGCATTACTGAGACCTGGTGGAAGGAGGATAACCAATGGGACACTGTCATACCGGGGTACAAAGTATATCATAGTGATAGGGTAGACAGGACTGGTGGAGGGGTAGCATTGTATATTAATGAGAGCCTTGACTCAGATAGATTACAAATTCAGCAGGACACAAATCACACCTTTGAATCCTGTGGGTTGAAATTCCATGTATAAAAGGGAAAAGGCCAGTGATAGGAGTGTACTACCGTCCGCCTTGCCAGGATGAGCAGGTAGACGCAGAAATCATAAAAGAAATCAGAGACGCAAACAAAATGGGCAATGTGATAATAATGGGTGACTTCAATTATCCAAATATAGACTGGGTAAATGTAACATCGGGACACGCTAGAGAGGTACAATTCCTTGATGAAATCAAGGACAGCTTTATGGAGCAGCTGGTGCAGGAGCCAATGGGAGAAGGAAAAATTCTAGACTTGGTCCTTAGTGGAGTGCATGATCTGGTGAGGGACGTTATGGTACTGGGGCCGCTTGATAACAGTGATCATAATATGATCAGTTTTGATATCAACCTTGAAGTAACTATACACAGGAAGTCAAATACGTTAGTGTTTAACTTTAAAAAAAGGAGACTATGATAAAATGAGAAGAACGGTTAAAAAAAACTTTGGGGGGAAACCGAGAGGGTAGAAATTGTACAACAGGCATGGACGCTGTTCAAAAATACCATCCTGGAGGCCCAGGCCAAACATATTCCACGAATTACAAAAGAAAGACGGAAGTCCAAAAGACAGCCGGCGTGGTTGAAAAGTGAGGTGAAGGAAGCTATTAGGGCTAAAAGAAATGCCTTCAGAAAATGGAAGAAGGAACTGTCTGAAAATAACAAGCAGCAGCATAAGGAGTGTCAAAGCAAATGCAAGGCGCAGATAAAGAAGGCCAAGAGGGATTACGAAAAAAAGATAGCATTAGAGGCAAAAAAACATAGCAAAAAATTTTTTCGGTATATTAAAAGCAGGAAGCCGGCAAAAGAATCGGTTGGGCCGCTGGATGACCAAGGGGTAAAAGGGGCGATCAAGGAAGATAAAGATGTAGCAGAGAAATTGAATGAATTCTTTGCTTCGGTCTTCACCGAGGAAGATTTGGGTGGGATACCGGTGTCGGAAATGGTATTTCAAGCGGACGAGTCAGAGAAACTTACTGATTTCACGGTAAACCTGGAGGACGTAATGGGGCAATTCAGCAAACTGAAGAGTAGCAAATCTCCTGGACCGGATGGTATTCATCCTACAGTACTGATAGAACTAAAAAATGAGCTTGCGGAGCTACTGTTAGTGATATGCAATTTATCCTTAAAATCAAGCGTGGTACCGGAAAATTGGAGGGTGGCCAATGTAACGCTGATTTTTAAAAAAAGGTTCCAGGGGAGATCCAGGAAATTATAGACCGGTGAGTCTGACATCGGTGCCAGTGAAAATGGTAGAGGCTATTATTAAAAACAAAATTACAGAGCACATCCAAGGACATGGATTACTGAGACCAAGTCAGCACGGCTTTTGTGTGGGGAAATCTTGCCTGACCAATTTACTTCAATTCTTTGAAGGAGCAACAAACATGTGGACAAAGGGGAGCGGTTGATATTGTGTATCTGGATTTTCTAAAGGCATTTGACAAGGTACCTCATGAAAGGCTACAGAGGAAATTGGAGGGTCATGGGATAGGAGGAAATGTCCTATTGTGGATTAAAAACTGGTTGAAGGATAGGAAACAGAGAGTGCGGTTAAATGGGCAGTATTCACAATGGAGAAGGGTAGTTAGTGGGGTTCCTGGCCAGACTTATACGGTCTGTGCCCTGAAGAGGACAGTACAAATAAAAAAAAAAAGTAGCACATATGAATTTATCTTCTTGGGCAGACTGGATGGACCGTGCAGGTCTTTTTCTGCCGTCATCTACTATGTTACTATGTTTTTCCTTGGGGGTCTGTGCTAGGACCGCTGCTTTTTAATATATTTATAAATGACAGAGATGGGAGTAACTAGCGAGGTAATTAAATTTGCTGATGACACAAAGTTATTCAAAGTCGTTAACTCGCGACAGGATTGTGAAAAATTACAGAAGGACCTTACGAAACTGGGCGGCTAAATGGCAGATGACGTTTAATGTGAGCAAGTGCAAGGCGATGCATATGGGGAAAAAGAACCCGAATTACAGCTACGTCATGCAAGGTTCCACGTTAGGAGTTATGGACCAAGAAAGGAATCTGGGTGTCGTCGTCGATAATACACTGAAACCTTCTGCTCAGTGTGCTGCTGCGGCTAGGAAAGCGAATAGAATGTTGGGTATTATTAGGAAAGGTAAGTAAAACAGGTGTGAGGATGTTATAATGCTGTTGTATCGCTCCATGGTGCGACCGCACCTTGAGTATTGTGTTCAATTCTGGTCACCGCATCTCAAGAAAGATATAGTAGAATTGGAAAAGGTGCAGCGAAGGGCGACTAAAATGATAGCGGGGATGGGACGACTTCCCTATGAAGAAAGACTAAGGAGGCTAGGGCTTTTTAGCTTGGAGAAGAGACGGCTGAGGGGAGACATGATAGAGGTATATGAAATAATGAGTGGAGTGGAACAGGTGGATGTGAAGCGTCTGTTCACGCTTTCCAAAAATACTAGGACTAGGGGGCATGCAATGAAACTACAGTGTAGTAAATCGGAGAAAAGTTTTCTTCACCCAACGCATAATTAAACTCTGGAATTCGTTGCCGGAGAACGTGGTAAAGGCGGTTAGCTTGGCAGAGTTTAAAAAGGGGTTAGACAGTTTCCTAAAGGACAAGTCCATAAACCGCTACCAAATGGACTTGGGAAAAATCCACAATTCCAGGAATAATGGAGTGGAGGAGTGGCCTAGTGGTTAGGGTGGTGGACTTTGGTCCTGGGGAACTGAGTTCGATTCCCACTTCAGGCACAGGCAGCTCCTTGTGACTTTGGGCAAGTCACTTAACCCTCCATTGCCCCATGTAAGCCACATTGAGCCTGCCATGAGTGAGAAAGCGTGGGGTACAAATGTAACTAATATAAAAAATAACATGTATATTTAGATTGTAAGCTCTTTTGAGCAGGGACTGTCTCTTTGTATCAGGTGTTCAGCGCTGCGTGCGTCTGGTAGCGCTATACAAATGCTAATAATAATAGAATGTTTGTACGTTTGGGAAGCTTGCCAGGTGCCCTTGGCCTGGATTGGCCGCTGTCGTGGACAGGATGCTGGGCTCGATGGACCCTTGGTCTTTTCCCAGTGTGGCATTACTTATGTACAAGTGGGTATGTGGTATAGCATATGCTGAGAGTAAAAAAGATAAAGGGGAGGTACTATGCTGATTTGTTGCAGCAAACTTAATATGAAATCTTCGTTATATTCAAATACTAGAATCTGTTCAAATAAATGAGCATAGTGGCCTGTATTTAACATACATTCCATTTTGTCATGCTTCAGTTAAGATCTGATTATTTACCCAGTGGCTTACAGCTTTGAATTATGATTTGTCAACATTTATTTATATTTATTTATTTTATACTTTGCTCACACCTTTTTCAGTAGTAGCTCAAGGTGAGTTGCATTCAGGTACACTGGATATTTCTCTGTCCCAGGAGGGCTCACAATCTAAGTTTGTACCTGAGGAAATGGAGGGTTAAGAGACTTGCCCAAGATCACAAGGAGCAGCAGTGGGATTTGAACTGGCCACCTCTGGATATCAAGACCAGTGCTCTAACCACTAGGCCACTCCTCCACTCCCTGGCTTTAAAAGTCCATAAAGCTCATGCTGATCGGGTTGTTGGTAAGATCAAGGATCGTTCTGGACAACTATTATACAACATTGTTGATTATGGATAATTTCAATATCCATGTTGATGTTTATAATCAAGCTCTGGTCTGGATTTTATTGATGCTATATTTGCTCTTTGCTTTCTTCAAATAATTGATTTTTTCCACACAGTTAATAGCAGGAAGAGTAGTTTGGCAAAATATTACAAATTTCATTTTTCTTGGACAAATCACCAATTCATCAGTTTCACTGTCTCTGGATAACATCGTATGTAGCCAGTACTACTACTTATAATTTCTATAGCACTACTAGACGTACGCAGCGCTGTACAAAAAGGCAAGCAGTATTTAATTATAATTCTCTTAATTCAGATTAGCCTTATAAGGACTACTGTAAAAACAGCTTGGTGATTAAGGATGCTGGGATGTCTATATTCATAGTAACATACTAATACAATTCATTCACTCCTCACCTGGACTGGCTTGCTGTATAACCTGTAACTTATATCAGTTCCTCATATCTTAGTCAACTTTATATACAATTTGCCATCAGTTTAGCCACCAATCTATTTATCCCAATTGACTTTGTACAACCCATCCTAGCTCGTCCATATTTAAATTGCATTTGCCCCCCCAGCTACATATTAAGATGTTTCACTGTATTTTATTTTAAAAAAAAGCATTAGCGTCCTATCTACGTTATTTGAATGTTCTAATGCATGTCTATTAGGTATCTGAAAGATTTGTCCATTTGTTTAGCAATTGCCCAATGGCAATTGCCCAAGGGCTGGTGAAATGACTGAGGTTGGATAAATTAGAAGAATATCATCTGCATAAAAAAAGAAATGGATATTATGATCTTGAATTAGTGTAGCCAGTGGACTTAGATAAATGTTAAATAACAGATGGGAAAGAACAGAGCCCTGAAGTACACCACAAGGCAGAAAATGTTGGGAAGAGGTAGAAGTCAATGTCTGCACAATAAATGAACAGTCGGAAAGATAAGAACTAAACCAACTAAGAACTGAACCAGATAGGCCAATATTCTGTAGTCTGGTGAGACGCAATTAGTGACTAACCAGATCAAAGGCAGTGGATAAGTCTAAAGAAACAACTAGTGCAATTTGACCATGATCAAGAATACTATGTAATTCACTAAGAATTGATGTAACAGTTGTTTCTGTACTATGTAGAGACCTGAAACCTGTTTGTCGAGGGTGTAAAATGGATTGATTATCACAATGGCTAAGAAGTTGGTCAAAAACAATTTTTTTCACATAATTTCGAAATGAAAGGTAAATTAGAAAACGGACAGTAATTAGATGAGCTGGCGGGGTCCAAATAGACCTTTTTAAGGAGAGGAGTAACAATTGCTGTTTTCCAATGAGAAGGAACAATATGAGTGTGGGTACTGGTGGGATCCAAAAGAGACATGGGCAGTGAAAGGGTGTAGCCAGCACCAACAGCTACTAACATGGCTGTACTTTATGCCACCTCAACAAGCTATACCATGCCCTTATCCAATCTCCCTTACTCCCCTCAACAAGTTCCCAACCCCGAACAAGACTACCACCCCCATGAATTGAAGGTTCTCTCACACACATACACACTTTTTGAGGCCCTTCCCTCTCTCAAAGCCTCAGTGTACATGCACTGAATTTGACCCACTGCTTTTGACAGACAAGCCTAAGAGAAGAAAAGCCACATGTCCCTACCAGTAGGAAGACACGTTAGCAGGCTTTCTGGTGTACTGCCTCCCCTACCCCATCCTTTTTCCCGGAAACTACAAGTACACGAATTGTGAAATCTACGCACATACTTTTAGCTGCCTTAGTTACCTAGGCCAATTCCTTTCAAAATTGTCTCATCCTGCCTCTATTCTATCAATATCCTCTCAGAAGCAGCAATGAAAAGCAAATATTTCATGTTACTTTTTTTTTTTTTTATCTGCAAAGCAAGAATACACTTAAATATTTCTGGACACATGATCTGAAAATCTTTATTCTTTGGTCTTCAATCTCCCTCTTTCAGATAGTTCATTATTGGCATCTCTGTTACCCAGACCTGCAATCTCCTTCAAAGGTCACACCCAGGGGAATATTGCCACAGTATCCCATTTCTATTTAGCAAACCTGAAAAAACAAGAGGAGGGAAAAAAACAGTACCAGACATACCAGCTTCATTATTAATTGGAAACTCCCAAAGTTTCCCTTCTTTGGTCCATTGAATCATCTCCTCAAACCCATTCCGAGGTGGCTGATGGCCAGCTGCTGAAATCTGTTTAGCCAGCTCCAGATCCCAAAGGGTTGGTGAAGAATCTAAATTTAATAAAGGAAAGTTTTTTAGTTGGTAGACCAGGTACCTTATACAAAAGAAAACAATATTAGAAAACAAATTACTTTATTTATAGTGCCTTGCAAAAAAATACTTCAAAATGCAATAAAGTAGGAGTTTCCACTGATCTACACAATATATTTTACATGTTCAATATGAAAACAAATATAGAAACATTAAAAAAGTAACTAAGAAACCAAAGTTGCGATTGCAAAAGCCTTCATACTCCTTGACTCAATACATGGTGGAAGCCCTTTTGCAGCAACAACAGCCATGAGTCATTTAGGAAATATTTCACCAACTTTGCACAGTGAGACTATGAAGTTTACCCACTATTCTTGGCAAGCTCCTTCAAGTTGGCTGGGAATCATCTGTGGACTACAGTTTTCAAATCTAGCCATATTTTCTGTTTGATTCTGGTCTGGGCTTTGACTAAGCCTCAAACAACAAAGAGAGCGGGAGAAAAAACAAAATAGACCAGAAAGAAACCGCAAAGAGTAAGAGCACCAAAAAAGTTTATTAAGACCCAACACGGGCCGTGTTTCGGTCAACCGGCCTTCTTCAGGGGTCTTCAAATTGACGTATACAGATGTGCCTCCAGAATTCTCATGGAGTGCAAGGCGTAACCACTGGTGCTGTCTAACATTAAACGTCAGCTAATTTTTAAAAAAGGTTCCAGGGGAGATCCGCGAAATTATAGACCGGTGAGTCTTACATCGGTGCCGGGCAAAATGGTAGAGACTATTATAAAGAACAAAATTACAGAGCATATTCAAAAGCATGGATTCATGAGACAAAGCCAACATGGATTTAGTGAAGGGAAATCTTGCCTCACCAATCTATTACATTTCTTTGAAGGGGTGAACAAACATGTGGATAAAGGTGAGCCGGTTGATATTGTGTATCTGGATTTTCAGAAGGCGTTTGACAAAGTACTTCATGAAAGACTCCAGAGGAAATTGGAGAGTCATGGGATAGGGGGTAGTGTCCTATTGTGGATTAAAAACTAGTTAAAAGATAGAAAACAGAGAATAGGGTTAAATGGTCAGTATTCTTAATAGAGAAGGGTAGTTAGTACGGTTCCCCAGGGGTCTGTGCTGGGACCGATGCTTTTAAACATATTTGTAAATGACCTAGAGATGGGATAACTAGTGAGGTAATTAAATTTGCTGACGACACAAAGTTATCCAAAGTAGTTAAATCGCAGGAGGATTGTGAAAAATTACAAGAGGACCTTATGTGACTGGGAGACTGGGCATCTAAATGGCAGATGATGTTTAATGTGAGGAAGTGCAAAGTGATGCATGTGGGAAAGAGGAACCCGAATTATAGCTGCATCATGCAAGGTTCCACGTTAGGAGTCACCGACCAAGAAAGGGATCTAGGTGTCGTCGTTGATGATACGTTGAAACCTTCTGCTCAGTGTGCTGCGGTGGCTAAGAAAGCAAATAGAATGTTAGGTATTATTAGGAAAGGAATGGAAAACAAAAATGAGGACATTATAATGCTATTGTATTGGTCCATGGTGCGACCGCACCTCAAATATTGTGTTCAATTCTGATGCATCTCAAAAAAGATACAGTGGAATTAGAAAAGGTGCAGATAAAGGCGACAAAAATGATAAAGGGGATGCGACGACTTCCCTATCAGGAAAGGCTAAAGCGGCTAGGGCTCTTCAGCTTGGAGAAAAGACAGCTGAGGGGAGATATGATAGACGTTTATAAAATAATGAGTGGAGTGGAACGGGTAGACGTGAAGTGTCTGTTTACGCTTTCCAAAAATACTAGGACTAGGGGACATGCGATGAAGCTACAAAGTAGTAAATTTAAAACGAATCAGAGAAAATGTTTCTTCACTCAACGTGTAATTAAACTCTGGAATTCGTTGACAAAAAATGTGGTAAAGGCGGTTAGCTTACTAGAGTTTTAAAAAGGTTTGGACGGCTTCCTAAAGGAAAAGTCCATAAACCATTATTAAATTGGACTTGGGGAAAATATTTCTGGGATAAGCAGCATAAAATGTTTTGTACTTTTTTGGGGATCTTGCCAGGTATTTGTGACCTGGATTGGCCACTGTTGGAAACAGGATGGTGGCTTGATGGACCTTTGGTCTTTCCCAGTATGGCAACACTTATGTACTTATCAACCCCTCCCATCTCAGTTCCTAAAGAACAGAAAGGGAGGGGGTAAGCAAACAGAAGATGGTGTAGATTAGATAGCACAGTGGCTGTTTTCTGTTCTGCTCTAGGCTCGCTCCCTTCTTGGAAGTCAGAGACAGAAGCAGAATACTCCTGGGCTGCTGTAGAGCTAAAAAGAGAAGTAGTGGAACTGCATTCCAGGTTGTTCCTCCAGAAATAAAGCCCTGACTGTACTGCATCACTACAAAGTTTTCTTTTTAATTCATTGTAATACTGATTTAATGGATACTCCTTAAAAAGCGGGATGAGGTAGGCTGATGGATAAATGATCTGACATGGTCTATATTTCATCTCACTCGCTGTCTCACAGGGTTCCTAGTCAGACATAAATCACAACCATTAAAAACACGCCTTGATCCCATATCTGTAATGTATTTTTTTTCCTACTAAAAACTCATTCAATAAGAAATACTGGTTCTTTCTCATACTCCACTAAAAGCACCAAAGATGATGTTGGTTGATAGTTGTTCAAGTCTACAAATTATCAAAACTATTTCAGGGTATATTTTTTGACCTAAGAAGTTTTTCATTCTGTTCAGCTTTTCCAAATACTGCCCTACTGAATTCAAGTTTAAAAAAAAAATAAAAAAGTGGAATCTAGCATTCTGATAAGGAGCATGCAATGTATTAATAAAATGATAACCAGCAAAGAAAATGTGGGAGACAAATTTAAGAATCAAATAGTTTGTGGTACTTCCTAGTAGTCTGGTCAAAAATAATTTCGCAATGAGCCTTTTCAGCCAGGTTCTTGTGCAATGAGAATCTTTGCATGGAAACATCATAGGTTTCCTCAGGCAATAAAACAAGGAAATGTCTGAGGCAACTGAAAGCAGTAACAGTACAGTCAGGTGGGTCTTCACTTCCTAGACACAAGACCTGCTCAGGATATGTACAGAATATAGTTGCTTACTTCCAATAAATATTCTCTGTAGATAACAGGATGTAATCAAGCACACAAGTAATGTCATTGTACAGTGCCAGGCCAGAATAGCTCTCCAAGAGCTCAAAATTGGCCTAAAATTCTAAGCATGTACAATCCTTCCCATGCAGAGTAGTTTGTTCTGTCAGCTCCATAGCTCAGGTAGTAGTACAACTGTTAGGGATTATGTGCCTAATTAACCCTGCTGTCTACAGAGAACATCCATTACAGGTAAGCAACTTTCTCAGCCTACAAGTGGATGTCACCCAAGTTCAGGGTTGCTTCAGTTGCCACATAACTTTCTCAGCACTGCGGAGCAGCCTGATCAGATGATATGAAAGCTGAAGAGATTACAGAGATTGCTCAGTACTATTCTACTGAGAGCACTGTCTGACTGAAGCCTCGTTCGGGGATAAGTATGAGGAAAAGGTTTGAAGCAATTTTCTTTATCATAGAATTCTCTACACTGTAATCTGAAATTAAAGGAAAAGGGACAATATTCCAAGTAATTTCAACAGTCAAATACAATAAAGAAAAACTGATCCCCAAAAGTCCACCACTGGGAGGAACAGCAGTAAACCAAAGGAAAAAGAATACATCAAAGATGCAAATTAAGCCTGTATTAATCTAAACTTCTCTTGTCAAAACTGTAGACAGGACAATCACGCCTATTCATAATAATTAAGCCGCCTTCTCAGTAACATCCAAAAAGTCTTTAAATTGTGATGGGAAAAAGAAAAATAAGATCTAGATTGTTTCTTAATTACTCATTTCCTAGAGAACCTCATAAAGACTAAATTAAGGGCCAATACCCTAGGAGGCTCATTTTCAAAGCACTTAGAATTACAAAGTTCCATAGGTTACTATGGGGCTCATTTTCAAAGCACTTAGACTTACAAAGTTCCATAGGTTACTGTGCAACTTTATAAATCTAAGTGCATTGAAAATACGCCTCATACTAACCTATGGAACTTTGTAAATCTAAGTGCTTTGAAAATACGCATCTAAGTCTCACAGACAAAACATATCTCCTAATTTGTAGTACAGCAGAAGGTAAATCAGAAAAGATATTAACCTTATGAACATGAAATTTACAAAAGGTTGAAATTTAAAGTGTAAAGAAAAAACTTCTCTCTGTCAGAAGTTTACAAATCACGCCAGCCTTCTGCCCCTGCCTGCCTTCATAAACTCCTTATCGCTACACTCCCCTCCATTTCCTCCATTCTGCGGACCACAACCTTCTCTGGCTGCTGTCACCTTCAGAACTCCATTTCACTAATTCACGCTCCACCGCTTTTCGCAATGTTGGCCTAAAACTGTGTAATGAGCTTCTGCTTCACATTAGGAACCTACTAACGCTTTCTGCATTTAAGAAATTACTTAAATCTCACCTGTTTATTCTTTACTTCAGATTTTCACTAGGTTGTTAAGGTTTCTATTTTTTTTCTTTACTTTCTTCTCCTGTCTCATTTTATTGTACTGGGTTTGATCTTCCATATTCCCATGATATCAAATGGACGTTAAACTCCACAGATCTCAATGAGACTCCAAAGGTGCGCCGGCTCTGATCCTGATCTTATGGGGCTTGAAGGACAAGCTCAGATGTCATCAGAGTCTCTCTCCATGCACTGCAGTCTGGGTCCTGGTGCTAAGCTGATCTTTCTAACAAAATATTATCTAAACTGCTGAGGGGTAGGAAACTTCCATCTCTTCCCTGAAGCAATTTTCAACTAGTGCTAACCTATCCCTGCTACTTTGGATACACTTTCCGGTGGAAGCAGCAGTGGCTTTTTTGCCTGATGAGGTTTGATCTTACTGTGTAGAATACATGGTGCCTCTGGAATTCCAAATTTGTTGAGATCAACAAGTAGATGAACAGCTGTGCAACTTTCTAATAGATTCTGTTCCTTTAAAATAGTAGGTGAGAGCCCATTTGTAGTCAAGGGTGGAGGGATTTCTTATGGCGATGTTAATGCAATTTAGGATAAAATGTTAGAAGTACTCTATCTTGATTCTCATGAAAAGGTGTGATCACACAGAACCACCTTATAATAATGAAAGTGCAAGGCTCATAAATGACAACATCTTACACTGATCCGTCCAGCTAAAATAACTGCTGCCAGAAAGTACTTTATAGATTAGATGTTTGGGAGATAAGGATTACATCAGTAAAAATATCTGTTTCATCAGACATGAAAGGATGACTTTCAGGTACCATGAAACAGGAAGTTATCTGTACTTGTGACTTGACATAAAGAAGCCCTATCATAAACCCTGAAGCAATGGGGACACTGAGAAGCCAAACTCACTAAGGTGAATTTTAATAGATCTGTAGACTATGATGATAAATATGGTAAATATGGACACCACTTTTGGTGTCCTCCAATTAATAAAGCACCAGACTGAGAAGCCTTCTCTATTTGAAAGCATATGATTGCGTTGTGGAAAGTTTTCGTGCTACCATTAAGATATCCTGAATAGGAAATGGCAGACTGAAGGAGGTAATTAGCCACTGCTCTATTTCCATGCCATTAGAGCAAGGTAAAATTATGTATCATACCTGATAATTTTCTTTCCATTAATCATAGCTGATCAATCCATAGACTGGTGGGTTGTGTCCATCTACCAGCAGGTGGAGATAGAGAGCAATCCTTTTGCCTCCCTATATGTGGTCATGTGCTGCCGGAAACTCCTCAGTATGTCGATATCAAAGCTCCATCCGCAGGACTCAGCACTTAGAGAATTACACCCACAAAGGGACACTGCCCAGCTCACCACCGCCGAAATGGGGGAGGGGAATCAACCCAGCTCATCCCCACACAAGTGGGGGAGGGGAATCTGTCCAGCTCATCCCCGCGGAGCGGGGGAGGGACACCACACCCGCCGATGCGGGGGGATCTGGCTTATCCTGCAACCGCGGGAGGAGCTGACTGACCCTAACACCGCCGAAGCGGGAGGGGTACAAAGCTGCCCTACAGCCGCACGAAGCGGGAGGGAGCGCCGGCAGAATTTAGGTCTCAATCCAGCCCCGTAAAACGGAGGGGAGAGGAATGCAGCAGCTCACTGTAACACAAAATCGTCTCAACTCCTGAAGAATCCAATTGAAAAAACTTGAACACGAAGTCCTCCTGAACAGGAACTGAAGACTAAACTTGAACCTGAAATGCAACCAGAATATAAACAGTACAGATATCTGGGAGGGGCTATGGATTGATCAGCTATGATTAATGGAAAGAAATTTATCAGGTATGATACATAATTTTACCTTCCATATCATCATGCTGATCAATCCATAGACTGGTGGGATGTACCGAAGCAGTACTCACCCAGGGCGGGACATAGAAATCCCTGACCGCAACACTGAAGCTCCAAACCGGGCCTCCGCCCGAGCAGCCACAGTCAAGCGGTAATGTCTGGAGAAGGTATGAGCCGATGCCCAAGTTGCCGGCCTACAAATCTCTTCCAAGGAGACGGACCCGGCCTCTGCCATTGAGGCCGCCTGTGCTCTAGTGGAGTGAGCCTTCAGCTGGATAGGCGGCACCTTCCCCGCGGCCACATAAGCCGCTGCAATGGTTTCCTTGACCCATCGTGCTACTGTAGGCTTGGCAGCCTGCAGACCCTTACGAGGACCTGCAAACAGCACAAACAGATGATCTGACTTCCGGAAATCATTGGTTACTTCCAAGTATCTGATGATGACTCGTCTCACATCTAGATATTTGAGAGCAGAGTACTCCTCTGGGTACTCCTCCCTACGAAAGGAGGGTAGACAGAGCTGCTGATTCACATGGAAGCGAGAAACAATCTTGGGCAGAAAGGAAGGCACTGTGCGAATAGACACTCCTGCCTCAGTGAATTGCAGAAAGGGCTCTCGACATGATAGCGCCTGGAGCTCGGAAACTCTTCTGGCTGAAGTGATAGCCACCAAAAAGACTGCTTTCAACGTCAGGTCTTTCAGAGATGCCCTCGACAAGGGTTCAAAAGGCGGCTTCTGCAAGGCTCTTAGCACCAGATTGAGATTCCACGCAGGTACCACTGAGTGCAGAGGAGGGCGCAGGTGATTAACTCCCTTGAGAAAGCGCACCACATCTGGCTGCGAGGCCAGGGAAGCACCCTTCAGGCGACCCCTGAAGCAAGCCAGAGCTGCTACCTGGACTTTAAGGGAACTGAGCGACAGGCCTTTCTCCACACCTTCTTGCAGGAACGCCAACACTGAAGAAATTGGAGCAGTGAAGGGAGAAAGAGAGCCTGCCTCACACCACAATGCAAAGGTATGCCAAATCCTGGCGTAAGCAGTAGAAGTAGAGCGCTTCCTCGCTCTCAGCATAGAGGCGATGACCTTGTTTGAGAAGCCCTTCTTCCTCAGACGCTGCCGCTCAATAGCCAGGCCGTAAGACCAAAGGGGGAGGGATCCTCCATCACCACGGGACCCTGATGCAACAGGCCCTGCTCCGCTGGCAGCTACAGAGGGCCGTCCACTGAGAGCCTGATCAAGTCCGCATACCAGGGATGTCTGGGCCAGTCCGGACCCACCAGGATTATCCGGCCCAGATGCTTTGCTACCCGGTCTAGCACCCTGCCCAACATGGGCCAGGGCGGGAACACATAGAGAAGCTCCTGTGTCGGCCACTGTTGGAGAAGAGCATCTACTCCCAGAGATCGAGGGTCCCGTCCTCTGCTGAAAAAGCGCGGTACTTGGCAATTGGCCGATGACGCCATCAGATCTAGGCTCGGCTGGCCCCAGCGCTTCGTGATGTCCAAGAACGCCTGAGCAGATAGCTGCCACTCTCCGGGATCCAAGGTATGGCGACTGAGAAAGTCTGCCTTGACATTCATGACTCCCGCAATGTGGGCCGCCGACAGCTGTTCCAGGTTCGCTTCCGCCCACTGGCATAGATTCATGGCCTCCTTGGCTAGAGGGGCGATCTTGGTACCTCCCTGGCGATTGACATAGGCCACAGCCGTGGCATTGTCCGACAGGACCCGTACTGGCTTCAACGCCAGTACCGGGAGAAACTCCAAAAGCGCCAACCGAATGGCTCTGAGTTCCAGGAGGTTGATAGACCACTTTGCCTCTGCAGGAGACCAGAGCCCCTGCGCTGTCCTTCCCAAGCAGTGGGCTCCCCAGCCCGTCAAAGAGGCGTCCGTCGTGACGACAACCCACTCCGGGGTCAAAAGAGGCATCCCTGGGGACAGCTTGTCTGGCCTCAGCCACCAGCCCAGCGCCTTGCGCACTGCTGGATCCAAGGGAAGGCGCACAGCGTAATCCTCCGACACTGGAGTCCATCGCTGCAGCAGAGAGTGCTGTAGAGGTCTCATATGGGCCCTGGCCCAGGGCACTACTTCCATCGTGGCCGTCATAGAGCCCAACAGCTGCACATAGTCCCAAGCCCGAAGAGGAGAGGCTACTAGGAACTGGTCCACCTGAGCCTGAAGCTTGACAATCCAATTGTTTAGCAGGAACACTCTGCCCACTTGGGTGTCGAAACGAACTCCCAGATACTCCAGGGACTGAGTCGGGCGCAGCTGGCTTTTCTCCCAGTTGATGATCCACCCCAGGGAGCTCAAAAGAGCAATCACCCGGTCTGAAGCTCTGCCGCACTCTGCATAAGAGGGGGCTCGGATCAACCAGTCGCCCAGATAAGGATGGACTTGTACTCCTTCCTTGCGTAGGAAGGGCGCGATGACCACCATTACTTTGGAGAAGGTCTGCGGAGCAGTAGCCAACCCGAACGGGAGGGCTCTGAACTGGAAGTGTCGGCCCAGGACTGCAAAACGCAGAAAGCGCTGATGAGGAGGCCAGATGGGAATATGCAAGTATGCTTCCTTGATGTCCAAGGATGCCAGGAACTCCCCTGCCTTCACTGCCGCTATAACAGAGCGGAGAGTCTCCATTTGGAAGTGTCGAACTTTCAAGGCCCAATTGACCCCTTTGAGGTAGAGGATAGGCCGCATAGAACCTCCTTTCTTTGGTACCACAAAGTAAATGGAGTAACGTCCCTTGCCAAACTGATCTTCTGGCACCGGAACGACCGCACCCAGGCGGATCAGATTGTCCAAAGTCTGCTGCACTGCCACAGCTTTGACCGGAGACTTGCAGGGAGAGTGCACAAACCCGTCTCTTAAGGGTCGGCAGAACTCTAGCTTGTAGCCGTCTCTGATGACTTCCAGCACCCAAACGTCTGAAGTTACCCTGGTCCACTCGCCCAGAAACGAGAATAGGTGTCCTCCAATCTGCTCTGAGCCATGGACCAGGGCCGCGTCATTGGGTACGAGACCCTGGGGGAGGACCGGAGGACGCACCTCCGGGACGGCGGTCTCTGCGAAAGGAATGCTGCTTGGGGGAGAAGTTCCTTTTGAAGGAAGAGGGGCAGAGGAGCCCGACTTGCCCGGGCGATACCGACGGGCTTCCTGAAACCGTCCTTTGGAGGAACCGGGGCGGGCACCACTGGCCCGAGCCCTGACCTCCGGTAACCTCTTGCCCTTAGACGTGCCGAGATCGGTCACAATCTTGTCCAGCTCGACCCCAAAGAGCAGCTTGCCTTTAAAAGGCAACTTAGCCAGGCTAGCCTTAGAGGCGTGGTCAAGCAGACCAATGCTTCAGCCAAAGCCAGCGCCGTGCAGAGACTGTCTGAGCCATACCTTTAGCCGAAGCTCTCAAGACATCATACAGTAAGTCTGCCAAGTAGGCCAAGCCCGATTCCAGGGCCGGCCAATCAGCCCTCAAGGAAGGATCCGAGGGGGAAGCCCGCTGCACAATTGTCAGGCACTCCCTGGCCACATAGGAGCCGCAAACTGAGGCCTGCAAACTTAAAGCCGCTGCCTCGAAGGACGACTTTAAAGCCGCCTCCAATCTTCTGTCTTGGGCATCCTTTAGGGCCGTGCCACCTTCCACCGGCAACGCCGTTTTCTTAGTCACAGAAGTGATTAAAGAATCCACGGTAGGCCAAAGAAAGGCCTCCCGTTCACCTTCAGGCAGAGGATAGAGGCGGGACATAGCCCTAGCCACATTAAGGCTCGCTTCTGGGAAATCCCATTGAGCCAAAATCAAGGTGTGCATGGCTTCATGCACGTGGAAGGTTCTAGGTGGGCGCTTCGTCCCCAGCATAATGGCACAGCCAGCAGAGGCTGAGGGAGAGACGTCCTCCGGAGAGGAAATCTTCAAAATGCTCATGGCCTGCACTAACAGGTTGGGCAAGTCCTCTGAGCGAAAGATCCGCGCTGCAGAGGGGTCATCCACTCCATCCGAGCGGGAATCCGTCTCCTCCAAGGAGTCCCCAAAGGACCGTTGGGAGAACTCAGATACGCTGCCCTCATCTACATCAGAGGAGACCGAGTCCTCTAAGGCCTGGAAATCCACCCGAGGGTGTTTGCTTCCGGAGGCCTCAACCCCTTTATCAGACAGGGGAGCAGGGGCAGCGTTTTGCTTAAGAAAAGCCTGATGCAGCAGCAAAATGAACTCAGGGCAGAAACCCCCCAAACTGTGCACTTCCGCAGCCTGGGCCACAGCCCTAGACGCACCCTCAACCGGCGCTCGCAAGAGCGGGGGAGAAACATGCTGCGCATCCAAAATGGCGTGCGGCGCGAAACTCCGAGGAGCCGCGCAGGAAGAACGGCGCTTAACTTTAGCCACTTTCTTGCCGTCGCCCGAATCAAGGGCGGCCATAGCATTAACATCTCCCACCTCGAGGGCGGCCCAAGAAGAAGCCGTCCGAGCAGAGTGGCCGGCCAAAATGGAGGGGGCGAGCAGCGGGGATGGGCACTTATGGCGGGAAAAACCGCCGCACCTGAGGAAGAACCGGGACACTGACCGGACTCCAAACTGACGCCCAAAAAAGGTGATTCAGGCTTTGAAACCCCCGCATCCCGCTAGATGCGCCCATGCGGTCCGGGGAACGATTCTTCGCGCCCTCGCCCTCCGACGCCATAAGCCACGTGGAGACCGATCAGGGAACCCCCTGCCCGCAACAAAAGGTAAAAATTACCTGCTTCTCGCTCCGAGCTTTAACGAACTGGTGTCCCAGTGAGCAGCTGCAATAAACGCTGATATAAACGTTGAAATAAACGCCCTTAAAGGACGTTCAAAATTATTATTATTTTTTTTTTTAACGGAGCCAGCGGGAGGGGGGAGAAAAGGAGGGACCTGGCACCACCAGGTTTGCACTTGCTCAAGAAGAGCCCTCAACCCCAGGTACTCAACAAAACCTAAGAATTAGGCTTGGAGACCTAGCCAGAGCTGCTGCTGTGTGTGACCACCACCTGCTGAGATAGAGAACATACTGAGGAGTTTCCGGCAGCACATGACCACATATAGGGAGGCAAAAGGATTGCTCTCTATCTCCACCTGCTGGTAGATGGACACAACCCACCAGTCTATGGATTGATCAGCATGATGATATGGAAAGGACTTGATAATGGAATGTAGAAATGTGCCCCCGTTTTATATTAACAAGGTGAGAAAGTTTGGACTACACAGAGTGGTAACCAAGAGTCTTTTCAGATAGTAAGATGCTAGGAGAATCGTTGTGTTGGATCTCCTTTGAAATTTGTGTAGGGTTTTGGTCATCATAGAGATGAATAGATAAGTGTACATGAGGGGCCATGCCCCTTCTATAACCAGCACATCCTGCATTCTCGCTATTGTCAAACAAGTCAATTTAAGGCGTGCACCTTTCCTAAAAAAATACTAACAAGAGTGTGAGGTTCTAGGAAACACTCATAAGGTTAAAGAATCCTGTTGCATTTGTCTATCAATTGGTTTTGACTCCCTGGTATGTTAACAGTGTGGACTGAGGAATGCAAAGACCCTAATTTATGCTGCCTCTTGGCATTGCTGGCATATAAAAATTAGGGGCAGAAATGCTAGATATGTGGAGCTAATTTTATAACAGATGCTAAAGTGAAAAGTTCAGAAAGGTGTCTTATAAAAGCTTAAAGGCGGACATGATTATAAGATTTTTCAAACATGCTCTTGCAGAATCTGTCAGACAATGGTTGGAAAAAATTATCAAGTGCTGCTTTAAGCTATGAGACTATATCCTTGAAGTACATTGACTCTAAACATGATGTCATGTCAGATATTTTATAAAAAGGAAAATGCAGTGAGGTCAAAAGGCAAAAACAAGGAGTCCAAAGATGTAGAAAATAACATCAATTTATTCATCAACATGAGTTGGATGAGACACAGTCCATGTAGCTAAAAAGTCATGCAGTAAAGCAACTGGAGAAAGGAGACTCGACACCGCCGTGTTCTGGCAATGGTGTCTGCGACAGAAGTCAATTATTCGAGTATTTCCCAAACCTGGTCCTGGAGGTGTCTCATCCAGTCAGGTTTTCAGGATATCCACAATGAAAATTCATGAGAGAAATCTGCATGCACTACCTCTACCTCATGCAAATCTATCTCATGAATATTCATTTTGGATATCCTAAAAACCTGACTGGCTGGGGTGCCTCCAGGATTAGGTTTGGGAACCACTGAATTATTCAATTAAGTTGCTATGCTAAAGCATTGATGCATGAGCCTTGATATAAACAGAATTGCACTGTGCTCTTATGCTGTGGAAGAGTTAACTCCTTTATAGCGAGATTGAGAATTTCAAAAGTGGCTTTACTACATGACTTTAGCTACATAGACTGTTTCTTATTTGACATATGTTGATAAATAAATTGATGTCACTTACCACCTCTGTTGGACTTCTTGTTTTTACCTTGTGACCTCACTGCATTTTCCTTTATGTATTTTTTGTGAGGATCTTTTTCTCCTTTTTTACTCCACAGATATTTTATAAAAGTAATATAGGCACTTAAGTGCCTTTATAAAATTGAATCCTATAATAACCCCTGGTAGAGCACAAATTCTCTTGCACACTTTCACCTGCTCCAAAGAATATATAAATATGTGCATATATATCACAACTTCAGTGTTGTTCAAAGTACTTAATTAAAAATAAATGTATATTTTAATACTTAAGTAAAAACAGAAGTACAATGAAAAACACATTACAAAATTTACTTAAGTAAAAGTAAAAAGTCATTGCTTAATACTTTTTGAGTAAAAAGTAAAAATACCACAACTACAATGAATGCAAGTATTGTCAACAACTTTACTGCTCTGCAATTCAATGCACTTTGCTTTTAGTAAAACTCAATTTTTCAAAATAGCTGTCACTCATGCGAGTGTGCTTGTGAGTCATTAATTCAGCACAGCTAAAAAGGTGTTCAACAACTGCGCTAGCAGGAAGTGGAGTCTTTAGTCTGATAAAAAGTTCTTTCAAATCAAGTCAGGCTGAATATTACTGATAGTCTTCTGACTTGGTCTGCAGGCATTGATCAAGGGAATCTCTGTCTGAAACACTTGACTTTCGTACAGCAAAGAGTACTTTATTATTATTTTTGCCACTATCATCTGCATTAGAAATAGTGCTAATTCATCACTTGCATCTTCATATTTGTTATCGTCATCATGCTGTCCAAGTAAAAAGAAAGCTTTCACAAAGTTGGAATCATCATCTGTTGTTGTTCTAACAATTTTTCAAGTGATGGCAAACTCTGAATATCTTTGAAAACTGATGCAAGAACACCAAATTTGTGTGGAAACCCTTCAATCTTAAGGCCAGACAAGCAGACTTCCTCTCTAAAGACTATCAATCCTATGGATAGTCACCCTGATATAAAACTTTCAGTGGGATTACCAGCAATCTGTTGTGGTAGAGGCATATTTGTTCACCAAGAACTGCAACCAGCTTCAGCTTCACCTCCGCTTCAAAGTAACTAAACTCATCACTGTTCTCTTTGGCTGGAAACCGGTAACCATTTCAACAAATATAAGCAACTCCATTGTTCTTATAGGCTATATTCACTGAACAGCAAAATTTAAGATAAGATGACCCTCTTTTTGCGTGATGAGCTTTGCAACAGCAAAATCCTGTTCCTGGTTTTGCTGTTTCATTTGGTTTAACTGAGGAATTATCATTTACATCTCGCTTCCACTTACTTTTTACTTTTAACTGCAAGCATCAGATGTAACTGAATAAAAGTAGTAAAAATTGGCAAAGCTATTACTTCAGTAAAAGTAACGTCATCCTGTACTTCTTTACAAGTAAAAGTAACAAAACTTTTACTTAAGTACAGTAATTAGTTACATTTACTTAGTTACTATACAACACTGCACAACTCTATCCCTGTTTTGCCCAGGAATGCCTATGCATAGCACCACATACAAATAAAGGCTATTTTGTTGGCACATGTACTTGCACAGATGCAGTCAGTCACACAATTTTGTAAGTCATTTTCCATGTGTAAAACACACGGAACACACTTTACAGAATTACCCTCCATAAGCATGTTTGTTCCATCATAGCTCTGTGCATTTCACTTGTAAGATCCACAGTACTGAATCCCTAATCACTTCTGCATCACAGTTAACTGTATCAAGTGTAACGTCATAAAACCACATCATAAACCAGATCTCTGTGCCTCAAAGTCTTACAAAACTAAGCTAGATATTGTTTTTGAATTTAGCTGAGATCTGTTGATTATGCTTGAGAGTTAGATCATTATCAGTGAACTTTTAAAGTACTTTTGACATGTCAAAGGCAGAATGCATAGAAACATGCAAAATTTGAAGACTATGATACATACCTGTTGGAGTCTATAACGCAAGACTATGAGGGGCATAATCGAACAGGGTGGCTCGGTGAAGGGGCGGGAAAACCCGTATTATCGAAACAAGATGGGCGTCCATCTTTCGTTTCGATAATACAGTCGGGGACGCCCAAATCTCAACATTTAGGTCGACCTTAGAGATGGTCGTCCCCGGTTTTCGGTGATAATGGAAACTGGGGACGCCCATCTCAGAAACGACCAAATCCAAGCCATTTGGTTGTAGGAGGAGCCAGCATTCGTAGTGCACTGGTCCCCCTGACATGCCAGGACACCAACTGGGCAACCTAGGGGGCACTGCAGTGGACTTCACAAATTGCTCCCAGGTGCATAGCTCCCTTACCTTGTGTGCTGAGCCCCCCAAAAGCCCACTCCCCACAACTGTACCACCACTACCATAGTCCAAAGTGGTGAAGGGAGGGCACCTACATGTGGGTACAGTGAGTTTCTGGTGGGTTTTGAAGGGCTCACATTTACCACCACAAGTGTAACAGGTGTGGGGGGGGGGGGGGGGGACTGGGCCTGGGTCCACCTGCCTGAAGTGCACTTCACCCACTAAAACTGCTCCAGGGACCTGCATACTGCTGTCATGGAGCTGCGTATGACATTTGAGGCTGGCAAAAAAATGTTTTGAAGTTTTTTTTTAGGGTGGGAGGGGGTTGGTGACCACTAGGGGAGTAAGGGGAGGTCATCCCTGATTCCCTCCGGTGGTCATCTGGTCAGTTCGGGCACCTTTTTGAGGCTTGGCCGTAAGAAAAAATGGACCAAGTAAAGTCGCCTAAGTGCTCATCAGGGACGCCCTTCTTTTTTCCATTATCGGCCGAAGATGCCCATCTCTTAAGCACGCCCCAGTACCGCCTTTGCTATGGTGCCGACATGCCCCCAAGAACTTTGTTCGTGCCTGTGACGGAAAGCAGTTGAGGGCGCCCACAATTGGCTTTCGATTATGCCGATTTGGGAGACCCTGAGAGGAGGACGCCCATTTCCTGATTTGTGTCGGAAGATGGGCATCCTTCTCTTTCGAAAATAAGCCTGTATGTCACCCAGATTTTCATGACTGAAGTTAGATTTGTGTCTAGTTTATGTTTATTTATAAATTTAATATACTGCCTTATCAGAATCAGGTCAAAGCAGTTTACAATTACAAAAAAAAAAAAGCCCTCAAAATCGTAAGAAAGGAACACCAATAAAATCGATAGGAAAGTTAATAACAGTCACACTCACAGGAAGGAAGATAAGGGGGGAGAGGTCACAGAAGGAGAGGGAGGAGGAAGGAAACAGATCACTCTTAAGTCAATCAGGCATAGCAGATCTAAGAGTAAATCGGGAACTCAGTGATCCGTATGCCAGACAGCCTGGCCTACTCCCTGTGAATTCTAAATGTGTGCACCAAACGGAGAATATTTTACATCCAAATTTCAAGAAAAACTGGGAAGCTGTATTTTTAATACGAATGACTACAGTAATAGACCAAGAACAGAGAGGAAGGAGGCAAGTGGCAGAATTATCTTGCCCATCCTAGCACCATTCCTCCCAGCTCCTTGTCTTTTTCCCTTTCCAGCTAAATTCAGCTCCTCATCCCACTCAGCTCGGTTGCTTGTCCATAGCAGTCACATCACACAAGCCCTGCACATGGGTGCTTTCATTTGCATAGTTACACTTACATCAGCATACACTCACATTAAACTGTATGCTGACCCGAAGAACATGATGCTATTATGGAGCACATGACTGGGAAGGACCAAGAGCTGGAAGTCAGGAGCAAAAGGGGAACAGAGGAGGCAGCTGAGCCATAAAAAGAGTTATGGATTTGATATACCACCTTTCTGTGGTACAACCAAAGCAGTTTACTTTTATTACATGCAGGTACTTTCTCTGTCCCTAGTGGGCTCACAATTTAAATTTTTGTACCTGAGGAAACGGAGGGTTAAGCGACTTGCCCAGGATCACAAGGAGCTGCAGTGGGAATCAACCCAGATTCTCAACCCACTGCACTAGCCATTAGGCTACTCCACACCAAGGGGAGCAGGTAAGTGGCCAGGAAACAACCTTTGGAATCACTAATTGGAGAAATACTATTATTAATTTGTTTAGCACAAACTAGAAGTGCACAGGTTTGACAGACACACAACATGGAGAATGGTTATTTGTATCACAAAAACAAGAATGTAACAGTTTTTGGTAATACAACAGCAGTTAAGTTTGTACCCTGGAATTAGCATTGTGCTGCTTCTGAACTAACCTGCTTCAGGTATCTCGACAGCATCAGTATAGGATTTAGGAAAAATATTCAGCCTCTTCCTTGTATACAGTTCCCTCCTAGAGTAAAGAAGAAGGAAAAATGAAAAGAATCCTTTTCAAAATGCTGTTTAAAACCCAATTTTCCAAGTACAAATAAAATAGGCTTCTGACACACTGCAGAGAATGAAAGTTGAGATGCTAGTGCATTTGTTCAAGGATACAACCACATCCTCAAACCTTCATACTTGATAGCACAGCTAAGTAGGCTTTGCATTTGAGATAGCGCTATATAATGCAGCTAATCAGGCATGAAAGCCCAATTCCCTATATGTTTCCCAGTAAAAGGATTAACATAATTTGTCATTATTTTAGATTTGATTTACTTCAATTTAAATGTTTAGGGAACCTAATTACATGGAAAGCAGCTAATTTAGTACAGCAGTTGAGAGTCACAGCTGGAAGGAGGCATCGCTTAATCCTACTATAAGACAGACTGCAGATATTTGGAAAACGACTCCTGCTAACTCAAAAATATGACTTAAAACTACATCCACTTCCTTTCTTCCTTGTATCTAGGATCTGCTAAACTAGAATAGGCACCAACAGAAATATTATAAAGTTAACCTCTTGTTAATTCTTCTTAAGTTCAGACCTGTCCATTCTGGTAACTCACTGCTGTTTCTTGCTGCCCTAGATTTATAAGTGTCTGTACAGTGCATCTGTACTATAATGGATATTTACAGAAGGAAATCACAGATCATGTGGATCACATAACTGAAAATGGAGGGGATAAAGTGGAAGCACCAAAGGACTATGGCCCAGCAGGGAAAAGAGACCTGGGGCTTCCATACTCCAAACAACTGATTCTGGCACTGTCCATTCTACAGGTCATGAAAAATATATGCAGTTATGTAAAGGACAGAACACACAAAACATGTCAAAGAGCTACAGTAGGGAACAAGGTTCCTAGCTGCTTGTCCCAACATCTTTCAACATCAACCTCCTCTTTCCAGGGTTCTTAACATAGGGTGTTGTCCTCGGTTTTCCATTTCCCCCCTTGATCAAGATCCTATTCTCTCTTTCCTCTCCATCTGCTGTAAGTGCCAATTTTCTGCTGACAGACTCAGGGGTGCTCCCTCCACTGCTATCTCGGCTCACACCAATTACCCCAAGCCATCAGCACACATGCGGCTAGGAAGCCCACTGCAACTTGCAGTGGGCTTCATAGCTATATGTGTGCTGATGGCTCTACAGCATCCTGCCCCCACAGAACAGAAAGTCTTTGTCCTAGGGGGTGGGGTGCTGCAAATCCATCAGTGCACATGGGGGTAGGAAGCCCCAGGTTGCCTTCTGGTCTTTTATCTCTGCAGCAGGTCTTGGGGTTGCCGTGTGGCAGCCATAGGTGACTGGACAGCAGGGAAGGGAGCTGCTGTCAGGGAGAAGGAGGTTGAAGGAGAGATGGAAAGCATGAAACAAGGACCCAGAGGAGAGATGATAGACCACCAGGGAAGGGGAGAATAAGGATATAGAAAAGGGATGCTGGGCATCAGGGAAGGAATGGGGAGGGAATGATGCTCCTCATGGGGGAGGATAAGGACAAGAGACACTATGTAGAAATGCTAAAGGCAGGGACATAGAGGGGAGATGGATGGTGGACACGGAGAGAGAAGAAATATCAAATCCACAGGAGATCTGGGAAAGGGAGTTAAAAGATGACAGAGGAATGTAGCAATCAAAGACTGGGACCAACATGATTAAAAAAATAACATTAATAGTCAACAAAAGCAGAAAGAACTTTATTTTCTATTTAGTAATGTGAATATGTTAATTTTTAGAAAATACAGAGCCAGTATTAGAAATGAGAAGGGCCCAGGGAAGAAATTTGGGAGGGGATCCAAAAGCCCACCAACAGGCTACGATTTTCTCAGCTTCAGGGATGAATGGTGCCCAGTAGCATCTATCCCACTAGCAGTCAAACTGATGGAAAGCATGGTAACCAAACAACTTGCTGATTACGTAAACAAATTCTCCATACTACATGAATCACAATCGGGATTTCGCCCTCTCCATAGCACTGAAACAGTATTAACTACTCTCCTGGCCAAATTCAAGCAGGAAATAGCAACAGGTAAAAGCATACTTCTCCTTCAATTCCACATGTCTAGTGCATTCGACATGGTAAACCATAATATACTACTAAGACTCCAAGATTACTTCGGCATTGGTGGAAACATACTTAGTTGGATCAAGGGTTTCCTACCCACCAGGACATACCAAGTGAAATCAAATTCAAACATATCATCACCGTGGAAAGCAGACAGCGGAGTACCTCAAGGATCACCACTATCACCAATCCTTTTCAACCTAATGATGACCCCACTAGCCAAGTCCTTATCCAACCAAGGCCTCAACCCATACATCTATGCAGATGACGTCACAATATACATACCTTACAAACACGATCTGACAGAAATCACCAACGAAATCAAGCTCAGCATGAACATCATGGACTCATGGGCAAATGCATTTCAACTAAAACTTAATACAAAAAAGCCACACTGTCTCATTCTCTCATCCCAACACAACACGAACAAACCCACAATACCCCGGACTACACCCTCCCTATCTCAGACAACCTGAAAATCCTCGGCGTTACTATCGACCACAACCTCACACTTGAGAGCCAAGTTAACTCCACAACTAAGAAAATGTTCCACTCAATGTGGAAACTCAAGTGAAACCATTCTTCCCCGAGGGAAAAATTTCGCAACCTGATACAATCAATGGTACTAAGCCATGCAGACTATTGCAATGGAATTTATACGGGATGCAAAGAACAACTTATAAAGAAACTTCAGACCGCTCAAAACACAGCAGCCATGCTTATATTTGTGAAAACGCGATTCGAAAGCACCAAACCCCTAGAAAAATTACACTGTCTCTCAATCAAAGAATGTATTGCTTTCAAAATCTGCACCCTGATCCATAATATTATCTACGACGAAGCCTCCTAGACCTACCAACAAGAAACATCAATTTGTATGTGTTTCTCTACCGGAGGTGGCGAACGCCTTTACGGTATTATGTAAGCCACATTGAGCCTGCAAATAGGTGGGAAAAGGTGGGATACAAATGTAATAAATAAATAAAAATTATCGTCAAAAATCAGAAACGACCAAGTCTAAGGATGACCATCTCTAAGGATAACCTAAATTTCAAGATTTTGGCATCCCCGACCGCATTATCGAAACAAAAGATGAACATCCATCTTGTTTCGATAATACGGGTTTTCCCGCCTCTCCACCGGGACGTTTTGTGAGGACATCCTCAACAAAACTTGGGCGTCCCTTTCGATTATGCCCCTCCACGTATGCGCCTAAGTGCACTTAAGCACTTGTGACAGGGTGTACGTCCCATCATTAGGAAAGAGATCTCCCTGATAAAGATGGTATTCTCAGGCCACTACCGTACGACTCCCCACTATTATGTTTAGGGGAAGTTCCAGAACCTTGCTTGAGGTGGTTGTAGTTAGGTAGAGGAGACTACATAGGAGGTGACAAAGGCGGGGCTAACCCTCTGGGGAATAGTTGAACGACTCCTGGGAGGGGGAAGAGGTTTAAAGCTGAACAGTTAAGAGTTGGAAGAGACTGGACTCATTTGCTTGAGATTTGCATGGACGAATTATATAAGGAACTTTGAGGGCTGACAAAGACTCAGAGTTTCAGTGAAAGAGGTCGGGAGCCAGAGAAACTGTTGGGGATTGCTACCTGGCCAGTACCTGAGGAATATTTG
Organism: Microcaecilia unicolor; assembly: GCF_901765095.1. Classification (NCBI taxonomy): domain Eukaryota; kingdom Metazoa; phylum Chordata; class Amphibia; order Gymnophiona; family Siphonopidae; genus Microcaecilia; species Microcaecilia unicolor. Next base: position 88,560,831 of record NC_044034.1, read on the forward strand.
GATTGTATCTCCCTCACCCTGAGAGTAAAGGGACGGTGAGACAGGACTCTCTGGCAGAGGGGTGCCAAGAGGAGGACACCAACCTTTTCTGGGGTTGGATTCGGCTTGTACTTTGGCAAGCAGAGCCGTGGATTGAATTTGGCTTGCACTTTGGCAAGCAGAGTTCTGGACACAGTATTCCTTGGTCTACGCTTTTGAGTAGGCAGCTAAGGATGACAGCACTGTTCTGTATCTTAGCACCTAAGTGTTCTAGGTGCAACTTACAGAATACTGTCAGTTTAATGCATGGAATGCCACATTTAGGTGCATGCATTTACATCAACTATTGGCACGGTGTAAGTGGATGCACATAAATGCTGGCATGTAACTGCCAACTTATGCTAATAATCTTAACAGACCTGGCTCCCAAATTTCTGGTTCTTAGTGTCCTTTATAGAATTGTGCTCTTTGTGTTGGGCAGGCATAGCATTAGTAGGCAGGAGGGAGGGTAGCAGACATCAGCAGCATAAGTAGGTAGGTGGGAGGGAGGGAGACAGTAGCAGAATTAGTGGATGGTAAGGAGGATGATTCAGTAGCAGGCAGGCAGGCAGGAAGGAAGGAGTTAGAGGCCATTTGTGGAACTACAGGGAGAAAAGGTGGAAAAATTAGTGAGCAAGTGCCAGCCAGCAGCAATATTAGTGAAAAGAAGCAAGAAAAGAAGATGGATGGCAACTATATTAGCAGGAAGGTGGCCCATAACAAAATTAGCAGACAGGAGAGAGGCCAAGGTATCAGACAGTGGCAGCATTAGCAGAGGGCAGGAAGAAGGCACAATGTTTATGTTTCCTACAGATTTCCCTCCTCCTTATGGTTTCTTATTTAGAGAGGAGGTATCTTGTGGAAAGGAGAAGTATATATCGGGATCCAAAATACATGTGTGTCCCCCTTGCTGTTCTCACTTGAGGAGCAGGCTGTGTTCAGTGGTACACACGTAGACTTAAGGAGCTAAAGATGAACCTTCTAGGTCAGGGGCTCCCAAACAACAGCTTGCAGTAACATTTCATCCAGATTGGCAGTGGCAAAAGCCTGTTCTGCCTCTGCTGCCCACTCTGACAGCAACTACCAGCTATGCCAGCATGTTCAAAACTCATGGATCTAGCACTTTCTCCCTGCTAATCTCACAACGCACAAGATCGGCAGAAAGAGGAGCCCTGTCCAGGTTATAAGGCCAATCTAATACAGGAGTCCCTAAATGATCTGACAAGAAAACAAAGCAAATGGGAGATGTGATATAAGCATTCTAATATCTAACAGGCCTTAAAGTGCTATAAAATAAAAAAAAATCTCAATGGGTCATTGTAAGACGATAAAGGCAAGCAAACTGAAAAGACTGGCTGAAAAGGTGGCATTCATCTGTAACAGGCTCCCAGAAGAGTTTATAGGAGTCTAAATGGTAGCAGAATTCAGGCATGCATGGGATAGACACAAAGGGATGTTAGTGGTAGGGAGTGGAAGAGGACCACAGATTGCATAGGATCTGTGACAGCACAGCAGGCAGACAGGCGCAAATGGGCTGAGTAGTTGGACCAAGTTGTCCTTTTCTGCCAATATTTTCTATGTAACTCTTCCACCTTCATTCCCTCTTTCCACTTCCTTACTTTGGGGGTGGGTGGGTGTGTGTGTGTGTGGGGGCGGTTAATAGCAAAATTTTAAATTACTATTCCAGCAATTAAAGCTGGCATTTGAACCATATAAACTGAGATGTTAAGGAACTGTTTTGCAATGTAATACTGGGAAATGAACATCCTGCAGGTAGAGGAGCTTCATGTCCCAGAGAGCTTATCTTTCAGTTGCCTATTCACAGAGGTGGCAGTAACAAAAAAATTTAAGCATGCTTGGAATGCAGACAGAGTGTAGCAGTAAGATCAAGGAAAGAGGAAGGCCGGAGACTGAGTAGGGTTTGCAGTGACACAGCTGGCAGGAATCACTGGCTAGACTGGTCAGCAAGAAGTGCTTATCCATCCACAACTACTGGGTTAATATGTTTTCCAATGAAATGGCATTAAGGAGAGGTGACTGCTCATAAGCAAAGGGGGCTTCAATAAAACAGGTCAAAAAAGTTCTGAGATTTTTTTTTTTTAAGCACTTTATCTTCTAACCTGTTTCTAAAAAGTTTACTGAAAACATGTCAGTTCTAAAGCTTTGAAACCATGATGAAACCAGAGCAAGTGAATCCCTTAATCATATACTCTTTCCTGTTTGCGCAGTACATATTTCCACTGAAATTCTAGCAGTTCTTGGTTTGTTTTATTACATATTCATGGTTGCTACAGCAACACTTTTCCTTCCCTGACCTTAAAATTTCATCCCACTAGCTTTCCCTCAGATTTCCAAGGCTGCATCTATCATTGTAAGCTTTCTCAAGTTTGTAATGCACAATATATTGCTTTATATTACTATTTACTGATCCAGCATCACAACTTCAGCTACAAAACTACAGATGTATCTACGATTATGTGACTGTGTTCAATTTATTCTAAAAGTTGCAATTAATTAACTTTGTCCTAGAACTATGTACAGTAGCAATTATTTTAAACAGTGATGGCATAAACATATTCTAACCTTTCTACTTCAGGTCCTTTTCTCCTTTCCATTTTGGCTCTTGTTCGTCCGTCTTGTCTTTTTTTTACCCCTTTACTGTTTGCATTTTGTCCTTTCTTGCTGTCTTTTCCCTTTCCTTTTCCAAATCTGCCTCTGTTTTTCCCAGCACCAGCCTTTAGCACTTCTCACTCAGAGGCTTGTGTGTTAATTTCTACACTAACTAGTCATCTCCTCTACAGAACAGTGGGCTGACACAAAGAGCACAGGAATAATGCTCACTTGTTTATGTTAAACCTGTCTCTTGCTTCTAGAGTAGGTGAAACAATGCATGTGCATCACAAACTGATGAACACAGAATTTATTTATTTATTACATTTGTATCCCACATTTTCCCACCTATTTGCAGGCTCAATGTGGCTTACATAGTACCGTTACAGCGTTTGCCAGTTCCAGTATGAACAAATACAAGGTGATATTGTGGTAGATTAGGTTCATGTGTGGTAAATACAATGGGGGTATTTAGAGAAGGAGGAGTTAGAAATGTTCATTTCGGTCTTTGGTTTTGTTGTGTCACAGGTGTCCAGGTTTTTATGTTGGGTCGGTGGGATATGCCTTTCTGAACAGGTTTGTTTTTAGTAGTTTTCAGAAATTTAGGTGGTCGAGTGTAGTTTTTACTGCTTTTGGCAGTGTGTTCCATAGTTGTGCGCTTAGATAGGAAAAGCTGGATGCATTTTTAATTTGTATTTGAGTCCTTTGGTGCTTGGGTAGTTGAGATTTAGGTATGATCGTGCTGATCTTGTAGTGTTTCTGGTTGGCAGGTCTATGAGGTCTGTCATGTATCCTGGGGCTTCGCCATAAATAATTTTATGGACTATTGTACAGATTTTGAAAGCAATACGTTCTTTGATTGGGAGCCAGTGCAGTTTTTCTCGGAGGGGTTTGGCGCTTTCAAAACGCATTTTTCCAAATATAAGCCTGGCTGCTGTGTTTTGGGCGGTCTGAAGTTTCTTTATAATTTGTTCTTTGCAGCCCGCATAAATTCCATTGCAATAGTCTGCGTGGCTTAGTACCATTGATTGTATCAGGTTGTGAAATATTTCCCTCGGGAAGAATGGTTTCATGCGTTTGAGTTTCCACATTGAATAAAATATTTTCTTTATTGTGGATTTCACTTGGTTCTCTAGTGAGAGGTTCCAGTCAATTGTTACTTTGAGAATTTTCAGGTTGTCTGAGATTGGAAGGGTGCAACCTGGGGTGTTAATGTTTGTGGGTTTGTATGGGTTGTATTGGGATGAGATGATGAGGGAATGTGTTTTATCCGTGTTGAGTTTTAGAATGACATGGGGCCAGGGTGAGGTTTTAACAGGGTGGATTAGGGTTCCTTGAGGTAGCAGAAGTCAGCTATTGTTGCGGTTGGTAGAGGGTGGGGGGTTATTAAAATTTCTCATTATTATTTTATATTTGTGCTTTATAAACAACAGTTGCATAGAATATTGTTCCTTTTTATACTTTAATAAAAAGATTTAAATATAAAATCATAAGTGTTCGAGGCTTCTGCAGATGAGGACAAAGCCCATAGGGACAGAGACAGAACCTGCGGGGATGGGGACAAACTTTGTCCCCATGTCATTCTCTACTGCTAAAACTGATCTTGTGTTCAAGGTTTGGGAAAGACATCTTTGAACAGTTACTTTTCTGTTCAGTCAGAGCATTTTAAACTTGCCAAAGCCACAGAATGTCATGGGGGTATTTTTAAACAACTCTGCACTGTGGACCTGGTTCATAAAAAAAAAGCACTAGCATTCCAAAATTCATTACGAGCAGTAGTCCATTTCGGATCAGTTTTGCCTTGTCAAGAGCAGCCTAGTATGTACACAGCACTATTTTTTTTTTTTTACCTCCAAATCCTAGAGAAAATTATTCCCTTTTTTCAGTTCTAATCTTATAGGTACTCAACCCATAAGTAGGGTCAGACGGAAAAGAATGTTAATTGTATCGCACAACAGGAGGCACACAGCCAATCAAAATCTTCAACTGGCTGACACACCCTCAAGTCTCTGTTTCTGGTCTATACTTATCAGTGCATATAGTGGAACTGCCAGTACGGATATTGAGGTGGGGCATGCGTATCACCATGGTGCCTAAGAACCATATCCCAGCAGCTGGGATTTATCCAAGGATGGCAGCCCTGCTAAGAAAGACTGCTACAGAGAAGTGTGCAGAGAGAAAGCAAGGATTTTGGTAGAAGCAATGAAGGAAGCCATGCACAGATGGCAAGAGGGCAAGAGAGAGAGAGAAGGATGGAGAGGGAGAAAGAAGAGACAAGCACAGAAAAATAAAAGGGTCTGGTAAAGCACAAAGGAAAAAGAGGGAAAGAAGAAGGTAACAACAGGGGTTTCAGCAGAAAATGGGAGACAAAATAAACAGTGAATATGAAAAGGAACAAAAATAAAGGAAAAATGTTTTGAAAACCTTGTATCATTTTTGCATTTAAATTAACTCACTGCTAAACAAAATTCATGTGCAGCAGAGATTGCCCTTTAATACTGTCTGGTAGTACCTACATTTCTATTTGGTAATATTGTATATATACTTGGTTCCTACCAATCATGACACCACTACAGTATCCCTGCTAATACCAAGTACTGGAGGTGCTTCCTTGATCTGAACCAGATTTGTCCAGATCTGTATGTACACACACATACACACACAGCCAAACAAAGTTGGTCCACAAGCAACACCCTGCTATTTAGTACAAATACACAATTCATAAAGTAAAATAGTGGGTGTTGTTGCCGCTGGACCTTACTGTTTATAACCTTACTTTGCATGGATTAGAGAAAGTTATAACTATTTACCTTGCAGCACTCATAGCTCAAACATGTCTACAGTGAGAGTGTTATGTAGCAAGACACCTCAGCAACAGAACTCACTCTGTGCACCAGTGCATTCTGCTTCACTGATGAAAAGTAGCCATCTTATTTGTTAATGTCTTTTCCTTGAATCTTGCCAGACTGGTCTAGATGCATGTGTTTATGCCACCCTGCCAGCAAATGGAGAAAGAGGACCACAACCTTTCTGTGACATCATCCCTGTACTATGCAGTGGTACAAACGAGGCACTCACCAGTATCCTAAACATCAAAGCAGTGGAAAACTATAAACTAAGAATCTGGTAAAAATCTAAAAACAAAGTATACTGAAAGAGGGAAGTATTCAGCTCTTCCTCAAGGAAAGCTTCCGAGTATAAAGGAGTAGGAATCAGAACAGTGGTCCAGTTGTTCCTTAAGTCATCTGCCTAACAGAATCATGGAACCCCATAAAACTACCTATCAATAAGAAGGACTATCCCATGTAGGGTTACCATATTTGCCCTAAGAAAAAAGAGGACACATGCCCCACCCAATGACACACCTCTTCCCCGCCCCCACCCCGCCCATGCCCCGCCCCTTGCCCCGCCCCCTATTCAAGACTTCAATGGAGCTGGAGACACTCACAGAATAACAAGTCACCCTGCAACCCACAACAAGATGATTAGTTCCGCATGGCCGGGGGCACTTTTAAGAGAAACAACATTGGGCAATAAAACGTTTCACAGAAAAAGAAAAAAAAACCCAGCCAGCATGATAGGGACGGAGGATACCACTTGTACAGATAGATGAGGTAGGAGAGGAACGGTAAGGAAGCCCTGGAGAGTTGAAAAAGATAGCACAGAGAAGCTGCCGGACATTTGTGCACCTTTGTTCCAATCCAAATGAAAATCGAGAACAGGAGGATTTATTTTTAACCAACAGGGAGAGAGATACCAATTGAATTACCCAGCCAGTTCCATTCTGGTCTCCCCCCCCCCCCCCCCCAGACGGGCCACAGTTTTCTTGTACTTTAACTTGAACAACTACTATCTCCGGTTTTATTACTTCCCCGAATCCCCACACTACCGCGACTGCATGGCAGGCAGCAGCCTGCCAACTAAGTGAAGTAGCACTAGCAGCTACATCAAGAAAGTGGCTCAGTCCGTCCGACCCTCACCCAGACCCACACAACTCGGACAAAAAACAAATTTACCTCGTGGCTGCAGCAGGCACTACTAGTTCTCGTGTACGTGCAGGAGGACTGAGAACGGGAGGGCGGATCGATCAACTAATCAGCTGATTGGGGCGTGTACGTCATCACGCACGGACGCTGCACGTCGGACGAAGGGAGGAGACTGAAAGTCAGGAGGAGGAGCGGAGGACTCGTAGAAAACCCGGACAAAGCCAGCAAACGAAGAAATCCGCCCGGACTCCCGACAGCGCCCTCAAAAAGAGGACATGTCCGGGGAAATCCGGACAAATGGTAACCCTAATCCCATGGCAGCCAAAGAAAATTTCTTCTTCCATATCATGGATGACTGGGAAATCCCCAAGCCCTTTCTAACCTAAGTGAGAGAAAGAGAGGGCTGCTCTGAGAACACCTGCTCCAAAGGCAACACATTAATTTGGCCTGTACATCCAAGCTGTAACATCTGAAAAACAAATTCAAAGAGGGCCAAGCGGTTGCCTTGCAAATCTCCTCCAGAGAAATTTGCTTCAGTGTCACCCAAGATGAAAACTGGGCTCTCAATAAATGAGCCTGCATAGCCTTGGAGGTCTGTAGACTCTTAAGCAAGTAAGCAAAGAATACTGTCTCTGTAATCCATCTGGATGGACAAAGAGGACCTGGAAGCTGTTGCTCCCTTTTGAGGACCGCTAAATAAAACAGTCTGGGCATGATATCCAAAACATTTTAAACGGCCAGGAGAAGTTCCTGGCTATTTAAATTGCCTGTCTGGGGCTAACTGGGCATTTTCTGTGGCATTTAACTGGATAGTGCCGCTGAAAATACCTGGTTAGTGCCCAAATTGAAACCAGCTATTTGGGGGGCGTTTCATGGGTAGAGTCAGCACTTAGCCAACTAAGATAAACCGCATAATCAGGACTGCATAAAAAGTAGTCTTATCTTTAGTTATTCATAGCTGGTTAAGTGCTGAATAATGCACTTAACCAGCTATGTTTTTGCTGGCTCTGTGTACCTGGAAATTCAATGGCTTGGCATTAAATTTCCAACTATAATGCCGATGGCAGTGAGCAAAACGCTGATTGCCGCTGGCTGAGTATCAGTCCCTTTGTTTTTCTGAAGGCATTATTCTCCTTCAGATATCAGAGAACAATTTGTTGGGCTTCCAAAAAATGGAGTGGTTTATTTTTGCCTAGACATTCTCCTTCCTTAAGGCTGGAAAAGAAATTGTATGGTTCAGACTGCATGGTGATAACCATCTTAGGTAAGAAGAATGGCATATGGGCTTAAAGGAGACTACCTGTCATTAAAAAAAAAATGAAATAAGGATCACTGTCAGATAAGGCCTGTACTTTTGAAATGCATCTAGCTGAACAAATGGTCACTAAAAAGACTCCTTAATAGAGAGGTCCTTAAAAGACACTTGCTTAAGAGACTCAAATGGTAGAGCTGCCAGGGTACTGATTGCACCGGGCAACTAGTGGTCTACAGTGCGACAAACTGGAGGAAAAAGGCAACATCTAGATGAGACTTCACTAACAAATCCTGAATCCAAGACTTGTTACAAGATATGGCCACTACCTGAATTTTCACAGAATTTAAGGCTATTCCCTTATCTAGCCCTTGTTGCAATAAGATCAGAATAGTAAGGTTGTCCACCCACCAGGGGGAAACAGTCACAAGGATGATTCTCAGTGGGCGGGACTCTCTTCATCTGAGAATACTACTTATAAGAGGCCAGGAGAAAAACATGTTAGATCATGTTCTGGCATCAATGACACTGGAACCCCATTCCTTTCAGCTGCTGAAGAATCTGTCAGTCCTGGAATTTTTGTGACTTGTAATTAGATCTTTGTGAGGTCTGTGCCTCCTGTGTACAATCATCTGGAAAACGTCCTGGTTCAACTCTCAATCCACAGGTTCCAGTACGTTTTTGCTGAGGAAATCAGCCTACATATTTTCTACTCCCACTGTGTGTACCACTGAGGATTACAAGAGATTGTACTCACTCAACTGACCAATAAGCTTGACTCTCACACCATTGCTGCACTTTGTGTGTCTCTTTGCCCATTTACATACACTGTATACCTATGGGCTGCATGGCACTTAATGCACTAAATACAACCAGGATCTTTGGTTTCTACCAAAACTGAATCTGCAACTGAAATTAGACTCTCTGTTTCAGCAGAAACCAAAACTGTACACACAAACAAAACTCCCCCACACCTGACCAAAAAATTTCCCCTCCTGAGCTGACCCCCCCCCCCTCAGCAGTGTCTCCACTCCACGATCACTCCCCCCCCCCCCCCTCATTCTACCCTCCCCGGGCCTTCTTAAGGTAGGCCCTTCTCTAAGCCTACCTTAAGGCCTGGTTGTCTAGTGGTCTCTTCAGAGGCAGGAACAAACCCCACTTGTTCCTGCCCCACACCGCTTCTTGAAACTTGTTCTTTTATTACATTATTTGCTTTTCCACATAATCACCACACATTTCTGCTAATGTTGGACAAGTTTTTGAAAGTCATCGTGAAAGAACTGCATATCTTGTCTCTTCAACCAACTGCTCACAGTCCTCTTCATTTGAGTTGAACAGATGCCCCCCCAAAAGGTATTCCTTCAATTTTGGAAAAAGATGAAAATCGCATGGTGCTAAATCTGGGCTATATGGAGGCTGTGGTAAGACTGTGAGACCCACCTTCGGTACTGCTCTGTGGTATTCGTGCTTTGTGAAGCCTAGCAGTGTCACGTTGCAACGAAATTTCATTCTTGTGCTTCCAAACTCTTCTCAATCTTTGCTTCAAAGTTTTCAGGGTTGCAATATAACACATTGAATGATCCTCCAATTGTCCTTTACAAGTCTGTCAACATTTCTCATGTGAGACTTGTTCGTTACTGCCACAGGTTAACTACTTCATTTCTGAATGCACAAATTAGCCCTTCCCGTCCAAAAAACTTTACATTTTTTGGCCCAGAAACACACAGTACTCAACATCAACACAGACAAAACAAACAATTTGGATGTGGGAGGGACTCCTTCAACAGTCAGAAATTCTATCACAGCACGTTACTTGAATCTCACGAACAAGTACATACTGCACGCTTCCATTTCACAAGCAATAGCAAAATGGCTTCTTCACACAGAACTTCTCGCCAACTGAGATGAAGGAAGAGATTTCAAAGAATAAGTGAACACGTAGCGCTGCTGTCTTCTGTTTATGTTAATGAATTATGGAGATGGAGGCATTACTTTTCATTTAAGCTTCATACATAGCATCCATTCCAGGCAATTTGTTACTCTTTAGTTTGTCAAATAATCCATTGTGTCTTCTAGGTTCACCATAATGTGCTTCAGTTCCTCTAAGTCATCAGCATCAAATGGTGTTTCTGGTATGGCATTCTCCAGTAAACACTAAGCAAAGAACTTATTTTGTTTGCTATTGTTGTTATTGCTATGGCCCTGTCCTCCAAGTGCCTCTCCTATCCTCAGGTCATATACTGTTCTTTACCGACTCTCTCACCAGTCTTTTTCTTTTAATTTTCTTGAAAAAAGTTTTATTATTAGTTTTTGCCTCTATGGAGTTTTTGCTTCTTTTAGCCTGCTTCTTTATAGTTTTATTCTAAATTGTAATTGTTTATGCTCATTCCTATTTTTTTTTTTTACTTGGATCCATTTTCCAATTTTTGAACGATGCCCTTTTGGATTTAATAGTCACTTTTACCTCAACATTTTATGAGGCATTTTGGTCTTCCATTGACCTTTTCTAATGCATGGACTGCATTTGGTCTGTTGGATGTAAAATTTTGCCAACCCTCTTTTTAGTTTCTAATTACATTTCTTCATCTTATCATAGTCCCCCTTTTTAAAGTTAAATGCAACTAAGTAGTTTTCCTTAATGTCCTCCTTTCAGTAATTTTGACCACATTATGATCACTGTTACTAAGTAGCTCAACCACTGTTGATCAGAGATTCTCAACCCAATTCTCAGGACACACCTAGCCAGTCAGGTTTTCAGGATATCCACAATGAATATGCATTAGAAAGATTTACATTAAATAGAGGTAGTGAATGAAAATTTGTGTCATGAATATTCATTGTGGATATCCTGAAAATCTGACTGTTAGGTGTGCCTCAAAGACTGGGCTGAGATTCCCTTTTCTAGATCCTATGTTGCATGGAGGATTATTTTAGAGTAGTTCCTTCTCTCATCTGTTCAAGGACAAGCCACTCCATGAAACAGTCAAATTAGGATAGGGTTTCCCTGTGGGTCATAACCCAATTTCCATGTTTTGTATCATGATCTGGATGGACCCTCCATATTACGTCACTGACCCGTGTGTCTAGGGTACAAACATTTTGTGGCTGCATAAATTGGGTCTACTAAGCACTTTATTAGGGCATTTGGAAATTATCTGTCCAGTTTGTTCCAAAAAGAGAACACAAAATACTGGAATAAGTGAAATCTCCCATTACTAACCTGCTGCCAGTTTACTACTACTACTATTTAGCATTTCTATAGCGCTACAAGGCATACGCAGCGCTGCACAAACATAGAAGAAAGACAGTCCCTGCTCAAAGAGCTTACAATCTAATAGACAAGAAATAAAGTAAGCAAATCAAATCAATTATTGTGTACAGGAAGGAGGAGGGTAGGTGGAGGCAGGTGGTTACAAGTGGTTACGAGTCAAAAGCAATGTTAAAGAGGTGGGCTTTCAGTCTAGATTTAAAGGTGGCCAAGGAAGGGGCAAGACATAGGGGCTCAGGAAGTTTATTCCAGGCGTAGGGTGCAGCGAGACAGAAGGCGCAAAGTCTGGAGTTGGCAGTAGTGGAGAAGGGAACAGATAAGAAGGATTTATCCATGGAGCGGAGTGCACGGGAAGGGGTGTAGGGAAGGACGAGTGTGGAGAGATACTGGGGAGCAGCAGAGTGAGTACATTTATAGGTTAGTAGAAGAAGTTTGAACAGTTTAGTTACATTTTCTTAATTTCTGACAGCAGTTCCCCATATTTCCTTATCCTGGCCAAGGTGGAAGGCAGTATGCCCTCCACTGCTACAGTCTTTCCCATCACCCATGGAATTTCTACCCATAAAGATTCCACAGTGGATTTTGTTTTCTGCAGGACTTTTAGCCTTTCTGATGCTATATCAGTGGTTCCCAAACTGTGTGCCGCGGCACCCTAGGGCACCATAGCAAACTCACAGGGGTGCCACAGCATACTTTCTTCACCTCCCTCCCACAGACCTGGCAAGTCTCCTGCATTCAGTGGAAACTCCAAGCCTGCCAAAGCAGGAAATTCTCCCACTGAGACACACTGCCACCACTGCACCGCCGCTGCTACTGCTTCTCCCGATAAGCAGCAGCGGCAAAATAAAAGAAAACAGGCGTGGAGCTGCAGCCTTTAGGCATGTGCTGTCATCTGTGCCAGTCCTCTGCCCCTGCAGTCATCAACTTCCCATTCTAGAGCACAGGACTGGCAGAGCCGACAGCGTGTGCCTGAAAAGGCTACAGCCCTGCTCATGCTATTTGTTGTTTTGCTGGGGCCACTGCTGCTGCTCATGAGCAGAAGTAGCAGTGGCTAGGAAACAGAAGATGCCGGGTGGATGAGGAAGGGGGGGACATGGAGAGAGAGGCAGGAGATGCTGAATGGAGAGAGGGGATGAAAAATGACAGAAGAGTGGAGACACTGGATAGAAGAGGGGTAGAGAGGGCGATAATGAGTTGTAAGATGGGGACAGAAAGTTGGGAACACACTGGATGGAAAAGGGCTGGAGAGAGAGAAGATGCTGGGTAAAAGGATGGGGACAGAAAGTGGGAGACCATGCTGGATGGAGAAAGAGGGCAGAAGCTGGATGGAAGGGAGAGAAAAGGTGGATGGAAGGGAGAGAAAGTGAATGCTACATACCTGTAGAAGGTATTCTCCGAGGACAGCAGGCTGATTGTTCTCACTGATGGGTGACGTCCACGGCAGCCCCTCCAATCGGAAACTTCACTAGCAAAGGCCTTTGCTAGTCCTCGCACCCATGCGCACCGCGAATGCGCGGCCGTCTTCCCTCGTGTTCGTCAGTCCCGTATGTAGCAAGACAAAGACAAGGGAAGACACAACTCCAAAGGGGAGGCGGGCGGGTTTGTGAGAACAATCAGCCAGCTGTCCTCGGAGAATACCTTTCTACAGGTATGTAGCATTCGCTTTCTCCGAGGACAAGCAGGCTGCTTGTTCTCACTGATGGGGTATCCCTAGCCCCTAGGCTCACTCAAAACAACAAACATGGTCAATTGGGCCTCGCAACGGCGAGGACATAACTGAGATTGACCTAACAACTTATCCAACTAACTGAGAGTGTAGCCTGGAACAGAATAAAACATGGGCCTAGGGGGGTGGAGTTGGATTCTAAACCCCGAACAGATTCTGAAGTACTGACTGCCCGAACCGACTGTCGCGTCGGGTATCCTGCTGCAGGCAGTAATGAGATGTGAATGTGTGGACAGATGACCACGTCGCAGCTTTGCAAATCTCTTCAATAGTGGCTGACTTCAAGTGGGCTACTGACGCAGCCATGGCTCTGACATTGTGAGCCATGACAACACCCTCAAGAGCCAGCCCAGCCTGGGCGTAAGTGAAGGAAATGCAATCTGCTAGCCAATTGGATATGGTGCGTTTCCCCACAACCACTCCCCTCCTGTTGGGATCAAAAGAAACAAACAATTGGGTGGACTGTCTGTTGGGCTGTGTCCGCTCCAGATAGAAGGCCAATGCTCTTTTGCAGTCCAATGTGTGCAGCTGACGTTCAGGAGGGCAGGAATGAGGACGGGGAAAAAATGTTGGCAAGACAATTGACTGGTTCAGATGGAACTCCGACACTACCTTCGGCAAGAACTTAGGGTGAGTGCGGAGGACTACTCTATTATGATGAAATTTGGTGTAAGGGGCCTGGGTTACCAGGGCCTGAAGCTCACTGACTCTACGAGCTGAAGTAACTGCCACCAAGAAAATGACCTTCCAGGTCAAGTACTTCAGATGGCAGGAGTTCAGTGGCTCAAAAGGAGGTTTCATCAGCTGGGTGAGAACGACATTGAGATCCCATGACACTGTAAGAGGTTTGACGGGGGGCTTTGACAAAAGCAAACCTCTCATGAAGCAAACAACTAAAGGCTGTGCTGAGATCGGCTTACCTTCCACACGGTAATGGTATGCACTGATTGCACTAAGGTGAACCCTTACAGAGTTGGTCTTGAGACCAGACTCAGACAAGTGCAGAAGGTAGTCAAGCAGGGTCTGTGTAGGACAAGAGCGAGGATCTACGGCCTTGCTGTCACACCAGACAGCAAACCTCCTCCATAAAAAGAAGTAACTCCTCTTAGTGGAATCTTTCCTGGAAGCAAGCAAGATACGGGAAACACCCCCTGACAGATCCAAAGAGGCAAAGTCTACGCTCACAACATCCAGGCCGTGAGAGCCAGAGACTGGAGGTTGGGATGCAGAAGCGCCCCTTCGTCCTGTGTGATGAGGGTCGGAAAACACGCCAATCTCCACGGTTCTTCGGAGGACAACTCCAGAAGAAGAGGGAAACCAGATCTGACGCGGCTAAAAGGCAGCAATCAGAATCATGGTGCCTCGGTCTTGCTTGAGTTTCAACAAAGTCTTCCCCACCAGAGGTATGGGAGGATAAGCATACAGCAGGCCTTCCCCCCAGTCCAGGAGGAAGACATCCGATGCCAGTCTGCCGTGGGCCTGAAGTCTGGAACAGAACTGAGGGACTTTGTGGTTGGCTTGAGATGCAAAGAGATCTACCAAGGGGGTGCCCCACACCTGGAAGATCTGGCGCACTACTCTGGAGTTGAGCAACCACTCGTGAGGTTGCATGATCCTGCTCAACCTGTCGGCCAGACTGTTGTTTACGCCTGCCAGATATGTGGCTTGGAGCAACATGCCGTGACGACGAGCCCAGAGCCACATGCTGACGGCTTCCTGACAAGGGGGCGAGATCCGGTGCCCCCCTGCTTGTTAATGTAATACATGGCAACCTGGTTGTCTGTCTGAATTTGGATAATTTGGTGGGACAGCCGATCTCTGAAAGCCTTCAGAGCGTTCCAGACCGCTCGTAACTCCAGGAGATTGATCTGCAGATCGCGTTCCTGGAGGGACCAGCTTCCCTGGGTGTGAAGCCCATCGACATGAGCTCCCCACCCCAGGAGAAACGCATCCGTAGTCAGCACTTTTTGTGGCTGAGGAATTTGGAAAGGACGTCCCAGAGTCAAAGAGGCATATTTTCAAAGCACTTAGCCTCCCAAAGTTCCATAGAAACCTATGGAACTTAGCCTCCCAAAGTGCTTTGAAAATATGCCTCAAATTGGACCAAATCGTCCACCAATACAGGGATTTGAGAAAACTCGTGGACAGGTGGATCACGTCTTCTAGATCCCCAGCAGCCTGAAACCACTGGGAAGCTAGGGTCCATTGAGCAGATCGCATGTGAAGGCGGGCCATGGGAGTCACATGAACTGTGGAGGCCATGTGGCCCAACAATCTCAACATCTGCCGAGCTGTGATCTGCTGGGACGCTCGCACCCGAGAGACGAGGGACAACAAGTTGTTGGCTCTCATCTGTGGGAGATAGGCACGAGCCGTCCGAGAATCCAGCAGAGCTCCTATGAATTTGAGTCTCTGTACTGGGAGAAGATGGGACTTTGGATAATTTATCACAAACCCCAGTAGCTCCAGGAGGCGAATAGTCATCTGCATGGACTGTAGAGCTCCTGCCTCGGATGTGTTCTTCACCAGCCAATCGTCGAGATAGGGGAACACGTGTACTCTCAGCCTGCGAAGCGCCGCTGCTACTACAGCCAGGCACTTCGTGAACACTCTGGGCGCAGAGGCGAGCCCAAAGGGTAGCACACAGTACTAGAAGTGACGTGTGCCCAGCTGAAATCGCAGATACTGCCTGTGAGCTGGCAGTATCGGGATGTGCGTGTAGGCATCCTTCAAGTCCAGAGAGCATAGCCAGTCGTTTTCCTGAATCATGGGAAGAAGGGTGCCCAGGGAAAGCATCCTGAACTTTTCCTTGACTAGATATTTGTTCAGGGCCCTTAGGTCTAGGAAGGGACGCATCCCCCCTGTTTTCTTTTCCACAAGGAAGTACCTGGAATAGAATCCCAGCCCTTCTTGCTTGGATGGCACGGGCTCGACCGCATTGGCGCTGAGAAGGGCGGAGAGTTCCTCTGCAAGTACCTGCTTGTGCTGGAAGCTGTAGGACTGAGCTCCCGGTGGGCAATTTGGAGGTTTCGAGGCCAAATTGAGGGTGTATCCTTGCCGGACTATTTGAAGAACCCAACGGTCGGAGGTTATGAGAGGCCACATTTGGTGAAAAACTTTCAACCTCCCTCCGACCGGCAGATCGCCCGGCACTGATACGTTGATGTCGGCTATGCTCTGCTGGAGCCAGTCAAAAGCTCGCCCCCTGCTTTTGCTGGGGAGCAGTGGGGCCTTGCTGAGGCGCACGCTGCTGACGAGAGCGAGCGCGCTGGGGCTTAGCCTGGGCCGCAGGCTGTCGAGAAGGAGGATTGTACCTACGCTTACCAGAAGAGTAGGGAACAGTCTTCCTTCCCCCATAAAAACGTTTACCTGAGGAGGTAGATGCTGAAGGCTGCCGGCGGGAGAACTTGTCGAAAGCGGTATCCCGCTGGTGGAGCTGCTCTACCACCTGTTCGACTTTCTCTCCAAAAATGTTGTCCGCTCGGCAAGGGAAGTCCGCAATCCGCTGCTGGATCCTATTCTCCAGGTCGGAGGCACGCAGCCATGAGAGTCTGCGCATCACCACACCTTGAGTAGCGGCCCTGGACGCAACATCAAAGGTATCATATACCCCTCTGGCCAGGAATTTTCTGCACGCCTTCAGCTGCCTGACCACCTCCTGAAATGGCTTGGCTTGCTCAGAAGGGAGCTTGTCCACCAAGCCCGCCAACTGCCGCACATTGTTCCGCATATGGATGCTCGTGTAGAGCTGGTAAGACTGAATTTTGGCCACGAGCATAGAAGAATGGTAGGCCTTCCTCCCAAAGGAGTCTAAGGTTCTAGAGTCCTTGCCCGGGGGCACCGAAGCATGCTCCCTAGAACTCTTAGCCTTCTTTAGGGCCAGATCCACCACACCAGAGTCGTGAGGCAACTGAGTGCGCATCAGCTCTGGGTCCCCATGGATCCGGTACTGGGACTCGATCTTCTTGGGAATGTGGGGATTAGTTAAAGGCTTGGTCCAGTTCGCCAGCAATGTCTTTTTTAGGACATGATGCATGGGTACTGTGGACGCTTCCTTAGGTGGAGAAGGATAGTCCAGGAGCTCAAACATTTCAGCCCTGGGCTCATCCTCCACAACCACCGGGAAGGGGATGGCCGTAGACATCTCCAGGACAAAGGCCGCAAAAGACAGACTCTCGGGAGGAGAAAGCTGCCTTACAGGGGAGGGAGTGGGATCAGAAGGAAGGTCATCAGACTCTTCGTCAGAGAAATATCTGATGTCCTCCTCCTCCTCCCACGAGGCCTCACCATCGGTATCAGACACAAGTTCATGAACCTGTGTCTGAAGCCGTGCCCGACTCGACTCCGTGGAAACACAGCCACGGTGGGAGCGTCGAGAGGTAGACTCCCTCGCCAGCACCGGCGAAGCTCCCTCCGCCGACGTCATCGGGGAGCCTTCCTGGGAGGCGGCTGCAGTCGGTACCGCAAGCGGCACCGATGTTGGAGACCTCACCCCGGGCAAGGGGCCAGCCGGCGCCTCACTCGACGGTACCGGAGGGGAAGGGCGCAACAGCTCTCCCAGGATCTCTGGGAGAACGGCCCGGAGACTCTCGTGCAGAGCAGCTGTGGAGAAAGACATGGAAGCCGATGCAGGCGTCGAAGTCAGAGTCTGTTCCGGGCGTAGAGGCTGCTCCGGGCTGTCCAAGGTGGAGCGCATCGACACCTCCTGAACAGAGGGTGAGCGGTCCTCCCGGTGCCGATGCCTACTGGGTGCTGACTCCCTCGGCGACCCAGAGCTCTCGGTACCGATGCGGGAAGGAGACCGGTGTCGATACTTCTTTGATTTTTTCAAACGAAGCATGTCACCGGAGCTTCCCGGTACCGACAAAGAGGACGAAGAATCCAGCCGTCTCTTCCTCGGGGCCGAGGCCGAAGAAGGTCGGTCTCGGGGGGGCTGTACCGCAGGAGCCCTCAGGGTAGGGGGAGACCCACCCGAAGGCTCACCGCCACCAGCAGGGGAATGGACAGCCCTTACCTGCACTCCAGTCGAAGCACCACCGTCTGACGACATCAGCAACAGTGGAGGTCCCGGTACCACCGACGCAGCCTTTCGATGTCTCGGTACCGACGATGCAGAGGGTCGATACCTCGATGCAGTCGATGCCGAGGTCGAAGGTCTTGATGCTGTCGACGTCGATGCACTCGATGCCTCCGGTGCTGTTGTCGACGAAGAGCCCGAGAACAACACGTTCCACTGGGCCAATCTCGCAACCTGCGTCCTCTTCTGTAAAACAGCGCAAAGACTACCGGCCTGCGGGCGGTGCCCAGCCCCCAGACACTGAAGACACGACGCGTGCCTATCAGTGAGCGAGATTACCCGGGCGCACTGGGTGCACTTCTTGAAGCCGCTGGGAGACTTCGATGACATGGGCGGAAAAATCACGCCAGCGAAATCAAAATTTGTAATGGCGACTAAGGGCACCAAAAATAGGGAGAGAGAAAAAAACCCGTACCGAGGCCCCCAAAAAAGCCTACCCCAAAAGCGAAAGGAAACTTACGTCGGGGAAACAAACTGGACACACAGGAAGGGACAAGACCGAGGTCTTCTCTCTTTTTTTTTTTTAGCGAAATCGCGAAGACGTGCGAGGGTCAACTTTGAGGGGCACGAAACGGCGCAAAACACGACCATCCCGAGCGCGGACAAAAGAAGACTGACGAACACGAGCCGCTTCGGGCGGGAAGACGGCCGCGCATGCGCGGTGTGTATGGGCGCGCAAGGACTAGCAAAGGCCTTTGCTAGTGAAGTTTCCGATTGGAGGGGCTGCCGTGGACATCACCCATCAGTGAGAACAAGCAGCCTGCTTGTCCTCGGAGAAAAGGTGGACAGAAGGAGGAGAGAAGGTGGGCAGAAGCTGAATGGAAGGGAGAGAGAAGGTAGACAGAAGCTGGATGGAAGGGGAGAGAAGGTGGGCAGAAGCTGGATGGAAGGGAGAGAGAAGGTAGACAGAAGCTGGATGGAAGGGAGAGAGAAGGTAGACAGAAGCTGGATGGAAGGGAGAGAAAAGGTGGACAGAAGGAGGAGAGAAGGTGGCCAGAAGCTGGATGGAAGGGGGAAGAGATGGTGGGCAGAAGCTGGATGGAAAGGGGAAGAGATGGTGGGCAGAAGGGGGAGAAAGATGGAAGGGGAGAGGTGGGGCTGAAGCTGGGTAGCCTTAGAAACATCTAGGTACATCCTCACTTTCAAGTCATAAAAGAGGGCCTTTATTTTGGAAGAAGTATCTCAAAAGAAAATATCAGAATCTACTAATAAAGTCAGAGTCACTGTATGTGGAATCCACATTAAATGTTTCAAGAATTTCAGTAAGTTTTAAAAGATTTAGGCACTGTATATTAAGGATGACATAGCACAATGGTTCCCAAACTTTCTTAGATCACAGCGCCCCCTAGGCTACACATTTCCTCTCAAGTCTTCCCTCCCACTCCCGTCGCCACGGCTGCTGCCAATGGTATCGTTCTACCTTCCATTCAGCTTCTGATCACCTTCTTTCCCTCCTCTATGCAGTTTCTGCCCATCTTCTCCCCCTTCCATCCAGCTTCAGCCCCACCTTACATCTAGCATCTGCCCACCTTCTCTCCCCCTTCCATCCAGCTTCTGCCCACCTTCTCTCCTCCCCCTTCCATCCAGCTTCAGTTTACCTTCTCTCCCTCCCCTTCCATCCAGCTTCTGTCTACCTTCTCTCTCCTTTCCATCCATGTGTAGCCTAGGGGCACCATGATCCAAAAAGGTTTGGGAACCATTGCACTATGTCATCCTTAATATACAGTGCCTAAATCTTTTAAAACTTACTGAGATTCTTGAAACATTCAATGTGTATTCTACATACTCTGACTATTAGTAGATTCTGATATTTTCTTTTGAGATACTTCTTCCAAAATAAAGGCACTCTTTATGACTTGAAAGAGAGGATGTACCTAGATGTTTCTAAGGCCACCTAGAAAAGAAGAACTACTCCATTCAGGTGTTCTACGGTAAGGACATTTATTTTGGCTCAATTATCCTTGTAAATGTGTTGTGAACTATAATAATGTTAAGTATATTTTCTACAAGCCAGTTCAACTTACACAATTTTTCTCTGTCAGCTTAATGGTGACTTGAACTTCTTCCTCTGCCACTACTGTGTCTCCCATCAGTTAAGCATATTTTTGGCATAATGAGCTTCTTCACTTATGCAGTTGACATTTCTTAGATACATTCTAATTTCCTTGAAATGATGGATAGTGAAGCATGCTTATTGCCCTTTTTTTTGTAAGTTTTCTTTCTTGCTGATCTCCTGTGTATGCTATACTATTGCAAGATGTTTCATTTTCAGATTATTTGTAATTTCAACATAAAATATATAAATATAAATATACTTCTACCCTTCCACCAATTTGGATTTGATCTATTTTCATATTTGTACCCTGGTTTCACAATATGCCATTAGTTTTCCTCCTTTTACTAGGTCTCCAAAATGCCTATTAGGTATACATTTTCATTCAGTGCCACACATTTTAACTATCCAACCTTATTTTTAGACACCTGGCATTCACACACAAACAATTCAAAGTATTTTTTTCTTTGTAACCACAACCTGTTTAATAGTTGATAGGGGTAAACAAGAATCATTTATATCTGTCTGTTCGGCTAAAAATGCACCTGGGCTACTTCAGCCATGACAACATTCTCTCTGTTGGGATCTTATAATTTCTTCCACTTTGCCAGCATTCTTTGAAGATACCTTTGCCTGAAGCTCCAGTGTGACTGCCAGTTTTTCCATATGAACTTGTAATTCTTATTATTAGATTTAGGGTTCACAACAACTTCTCGGCACTGTAACATCAATCACAATCAATAGATCCACTTCATATTTAGGATAGATCCCTATAGCAAGGTCATAACTCTTGAGCTAGAGGAAGAGCCCAATATGGCTGGCAGAGCCCCTCCTCTCCAGCCACCAAAGATACAGCAGGAGCAATGGTCAGAGAGGCAAACAGAAAGGCCTGAAAAGAGGGGAGAGGTGTTGAGAAGGTATGTGGCGTCTGAGAATGGAGAGAATGCAAGATGGCAATAGAGCTGTGAGAAGAAGAGTGGGAACTGACAGGGGAGGTAGGCTGCGACGCAGGGAATGGAAGCGAATAGGCTGGGTCGAGGGAAAGAGAAAGGCTGAAGAGTGAGATGGACAATTGAAAGAAAAAACAAAAACGAAATTACAGGAAAACAAGAAAAATGATAAAGGAAGAGGTGGCAGAGATAGAGCTAAGGAAAAAAAAAAACCTGAAGTCTTAACAAAATTAAAAACAAATTTTCCATTTTTGTATCTATACTTTGATTTCTATCCTCTGCAGATACAAAGGTTAGAAAACTATTTTAATAATGGAATTTTCTTTTTTTTCTTATGAAGATAGCTTAGGTGTGTTGCAGGGCTGGTACTGGCTCTACTTCTCTATGCCTGTTGCGGGTGGTAAGAACAAAGTATTTCTGGGAGAGCATTGGGAGTAAGGAAGGGAGCAAAGCCGTGAACTGAAAATGCTTTTTAAGTACCGTCCTCCCATGATAATCTGTGAAGTAGTTCTATCCTACACTCCCCAAAAGAAGCAGAGCTCATGAATCAGTGAGCCCACAGCATATGTGTAGGAAAGAAACGACTATGGAGGTTTATCAGCTTAACATCAAAAACCCACTTAGTGAAGAGGGTTTATAAGTCTGTACTTTTGTTCTCTAAATTACTCACCAACATGTCACAGCCTGATCTGAAAAGAGTTTAAACATAAAATTATACAGACATTACACTCTAGTTGCCCTTTTACAGAAAAAGATGAGAAATTCTGTCCTGAATTAAAATCAACAGGTAATATAAGTTGCCATCCACATACTTGGTTTAGATGACAGATTCAGTGTTTCCTCCCCACCAGTTCTGATTTCAGTATCTGATCACATCTGTAGGCTGTGCTGATGAAACACTATTGTGGTAATGGGAATATCCACCCTAGTTTTGAAACTTATAATGTCCTCAATGTGCCTGCTGTCCTAAGCACCTATGAAAATTCTGGCCATTTTTTAGGGTTGTCTAGTAATTTTGTTATGACCTTTCAGTTTTACATAATAGCTACTTCTTCTGCAATTTTGTAACAGTTTTGATGCTGGACTAATGGGAAATCAAAATATGTGGGGTGGGGGGAGGGAAGCAAAGGCCTACATTTATAACCATAAGACAAGTAAAAACATAGGAACCAATTTTTCAAAATGAGAGGAGCTAATGCAAGCTCGTTTCCACTTCCCAAACAAAATTAAGTCTGCTCTCTACTGAGGGTGCTCAAAATTACCCAGGGGGTGCTCAAGAAGTCCCCTGGAGGGTAATTTTATAACAGGGTGCCTTGGGAAGGCAAGTAAAGTACCTACTTGTTATTTACAAAAACTAGTATATGTGGCAGAAAAAGCATCTTGAATGTCAGCGCAATAAACTTACACCTGCTCAGGAGTTAGTTTAAGTGAATGCATGTACTTTATGCATGTACCTGCATACAATTAAAAGTATTTTATAATCTATATTCCCAAACTCCACCCTGTGTATGCCTGCAGGCAAAGTACACAGGCCAAGCACATTTATTTAATAGACCACCTATAAACTAGGTGGTTTCCAAACTAAGATCATACACAACAAAGAAAAACATCAAAATACGAATTCAATATACAAAACAATAAAAATGACAAATCTCTTCATAACGTCACATGACTACTACAGAAGCTTAAAAAAATGCTGTCACAAATAGACGAGTCTCCAAAGTTTCTTAAATTGTGCAAGACTACCACAAGTCAGTCAGGGAGTACATTCTATAATGAAACTGCAGGCGGCATTAAGGCCGAAGCCCGTGTATCAGCATAATGCAACTGCTTCACAATATCCACTGAAAGTTGCATGGCAGCTTCTGATCTCAGTACCAGTCACGGCTGATAAACAGGGAAAGATTCCTTCATATAGCATGGGGCAGCAAGATATAAAGTCTGATAAACAAGCATTAACACCTTAAATTGAATTCTTTGTAATACAGTAGAGGAGTGTGGTAGCCGTGTTAGTCCACTCTTAAGGTTATCAATAGAAATCAAACAAAATAAAACATGGAAAAGAAAATAAGATGATACCTTTTTTTATTGGACATAACTTAATACATTTCTTAATTAGCTTTCGAAGGTTGCCCTTCTTCCTCAGATCGGAAATAAGCAAATGTGCTAGCTGACAGTGTATATAAGTGAAAACATTCAAGCATTACTATGACAGTCTGACAGGGTGGGAGGAGGGGGGTGGGTAGGAAGTATGCATGGGGACATCAAAGCATATCATTGATATTCTAACAGGATGGGTGTGGATAGGTGAGGGGAGGGTGATCAACAGAGACATACAGCTTTATGGTTTATAATGGGCTAGGAACCCCAGATCCTTGTTAAGTCCTTTCTGTTGGGTGTTAAAATATTCAATCATTCTGACTTCAAAGGTCATACAAACCATACAAGAACGTAAGACCTTTGAAGTCAGAATGATTGAATATTTTAACACCCAACAGAAAGGACTTAACAAGGATCTGGGGTTCCTAGCCCATTATAAACCATAAAGCTGTATATCTCTGTTGATCACCCTCCCCTCACCTA
This sequence comes from Microcaecilia unicolor, assembly GCF_901765095.1. Lineage (NCBI taxonomy): Eukaryota > Metazoa > Chordata > Amphibia > Gymnophiona > Siphonopidae > Microcaecilia > Microcaecilia unicolor. The sequence goes on from NC_044034.1 coordinate 88,584,354, forward strand.
TCCACACCCATCCTGTTAGAATATCAATGATATGCTTTGATGTCCCCATGCATACTTCCTACCCACCCCCCTCCTCCCACCCTGTCAGACTGTCATAGTAATGCTTGAATGTTTTCACTTATATACACTGTCAGCTAGCACATTTGCTTATTTCCGATCTGAGGAGGAAGGGCAACCTTCGAAAGCTAATCAAGAAATGTATTAAGTTATGTCCAATAAAAAAGGTATCATCTTATTTTCTTTTCCATGTTTTATTTTGTTTGATTTCTATTTGTAATACAGGTAACCAGTGTAGTTTTAAAACGGAGGATACATGAGAAAATTTTGAAATTCCTGCAAGAGGTCATTTATATGAATATGTGGCCATGTACACACGGGAATGAAATTATAAAATTACTTCTAAAAGTTTATTGTGGAAAAAAAGATATACTAATTGAGTATGTTTTAGCAGTAAACCATTTAGTCTTCTAGAACATTTCATACATTTGCACACTTTCTCAGGACTGTGATTTCTCAAGTACAGTATCATATCCCTTCCACATGACATTTATAAAGATTTTCCACATCCTCAAAACAAATTATTTTTAAGTATTTCAACAAGCTGCAATGTTCACTTAATTTATTATATAGTTTTACAAAACCAAATCCTTCAGTCGTTAAACACCACCTGGTCATTTGTTCCCTATAACAGGGACTTCAGTAAAATCAAAGGGTCTCAAACACGTCTGTTCACAGAAATACAAGAAGAGAGATGCCCAACCCTTAGCCAGTATCTTATATAGTATCATGTCAAAATACAGAACTAGGCACTGGCCAAGTTTTTTCTAATTATGATAGGAATTCAGTTTCACTTCTTGAAACAACTCCATAATTACTAACAGCTTTGTACAGCTATGGCTGTTTTCCTTCATATAAACAGCCTCAATGAAGAGTGAGCCTAATGATCACTATTATGAGAAGGAATTAAGGGTTGAAACCCAATAAAATCTCTCTTCGCAAGAGATTTTTCATTTCATCTCCACCTCTACTCTTCATCTTACATTTTCTCATTTCCTGGGAAATTGCACACTGCTGGACGTCCTTATGGAAACTACTTCAGTACACTGCCAATGTATATTTATCTTCATTTTCCCTTAGTCTCTCTTATTCTTTAGATGCCCAAATGTTCTTGTTATACTTAATTTACAGTACATACCAGGGACTCGAAAATTCCTCCACGATTTACTAAGGTCAAATTGCTCCTCCCCACCAAAAACTTGGGGGGGGGGGGGGCAGGGGCAACCGAACGCCCCTCCACCCTACCCTTGAACAGCCCTTTCCCCCTCCTCACCTAGTTCCACTTCTCTGGACTTTCACCTTCTCTTCCCCTACCTCTGGAGCCTCAGTATGGGCCAAAGCTACCACCACCACCACCACCACCACTTTGATAACTGAGAAAACCCACTTCCTCCAGCAAGTGAATTTTTGAAAATTGGTATAAACTATGGGGTTGATTTAAAAAAAAAAAAAAAAAAAAAAAAAAAGGCGCTATCCAAGTTCTACAATTATTATGAAATATAGTGATACCTCAACTTTTCACTCTGCAGAAACAGAAAAAATAAAATATAGATGAATGTGCCCTTTTACCATCAAGGTGAATGGTGTGACCACTCAAACCAAAAAAGCTGTTGATAGCGAAAGCTGCCCTGCATCAAGCAGACCTGAACAAACACTCCCAAAATAAGCAGGCCTTTCTTACACCACAGCTGCCTAAACAAGGAGAGACTCTGACCGTTAATAGAGAGCTTCAGGCAATTGACAGAGACTTCAGAGGACCTTTTCCCAATACTTGAGGGGCCTGTGAGTTCAGAGGTACACTATAAGGCAATGGTTCCCAAACCTGTCCCGGGGAAACCCCAGCCAGTCAGGTTTTCAGGATAGCTGCAATGAATATTCATGAAATTGGCTTGCAAGCACTGCTTCCACTGCATACAAATTTATCTTATCATATTCATTGCAGGTTCATGAATATTCATGAAATTGGCTTGCATGCACTGCTTCCACTGCATACAAATTTATCTTATCATATTCATTGCAGGTATCCAGAAAACCTGACTGGCTGGGGTTCCCCCAGGGCAGGTTTGGGAACCACTGCTATAAGGCAAGTACACGCAGGCATTTATTAAAATGCAAGACAACTGATAGTGAGTAGGAAAGGGGTAGTGGGGCTGTAAGGACATATGTAGGAGAAGGGAAATCTTGCATTGGAACATGGCTGAAGGACACTGGCAAGTACTCATCTCTGAGCGCAGGTGATGGCATGGAACTTAAGAGGAAAATGCAACATAGCCTAAAGGGGACAGAGACTACTTGGATGACCATGAGTTGAACTGAGATGGTAACAAGCTGCGAAGGCAGGCAACAGAAAGGACATAGGAAATGGGAGTTTCTGCTTGCAGTTTAACTATTGGAAAGATTCTTGATTCCTTGGGTGGGACAACTCCCAGAAAATGAAGCCACAACACAAAGAACACTGTCAGACTTCAGCATATGAGCTGGGAAGCACTGGGACTATTAAGAGATGATGGTTGTGGACCTCGCTATCAGAGAGACTCAAAGCGGTAGACTGAGGAGGAGGAGGATGAAATATTATTAAAGGGGTAAAATGCACTGGGGAAGGGAAACTGGAGGAGAAACACTTTCTGCATGCTGTATGCGATTTGGAAGTATTAAGGCAAGATGCTAGGAAGAATAGGCTTTTATAGTGCCATGGTGGGGGGGGGGGGGGGATGGGGAGGGGGAAGACACTGAATTTGCTAAGTTATGCTCTCATGTCAGGGAATTTTGGGCAGCTGCAATCCTACACAACCTTAAAATTAGGGCTGACTGAAGGGGGGTGGGGGAGAAGGCAATGGCCTCAATTCTATTATGACTCAAGGTCTGAAGTTTGCACTGGATCTGGATGTTAGACTGTGAAGAATTTGGGGTGGGGGGAGCATAATATAGCACATGTATAGAGACAAATTAAGGTTGACACAGTCAGTTCCACTCTCAAGAGCATCCAAGACTAGCAATGTGCTTCTTTACTCAAAACAGCCTCCCTTTCTTTTGGGCTGAGTCCTCTAGTACTCAAGAGGCTGCCAGACTCCAGGTACAGGTCCCAAGATGCTCCCAGCAGAGAGAAGCATATGGTAGAAGGAAATGGCAGAAGTACTGGGTATGAAATTAAATCCAAATCAGTAGGCAGAGGCAAAGTCCAGGAAAAGGTAAGAGTCTGGAAAGCAAAGCAGGTTCATTACTGGGAGACTAGACAAGATCAAACCCCAAGAAGCAGTAAACAACAAGGAACTCAAACTCATAGGGGACATATATGAGGATAGGGTAAGTGGGGGTTCCAGATTTTATATAGGTACAGAAGGCCAAATAGAATAGACACATACTATAGAAACCAATCAGAGCAGGGGTATCCATAGTGGACCAACCGAGGTGTTCTAGATCAACAGCCTTAGACTACTGACAATATAAAGAACAGGAAAAGGCTGCAACTCATTTCCCTTCATGGAACCAGACTTCTGGGAGGTAAATGTGTGACAAAAGGTAAGGCACGATATTCTGAGTATTCATGCTCTCTAAATGTGAAGGATTGAATTCTCCATTTAAGAGATGGATGCTATGGAAAGACTCCTCTTTGGATATATGATTCTGATACAGGAAACCCATTTTAAGCCCAAATACAAATGACTTAACCATAAAATGCACCAGGGTCCAGGAAGGATGCAACAGGAATAATTGTGCACAGAACAGGAGTGGGACTTGGGTGTGATCCAGTGCTTTTTTTGTAGAAAAAAAGGTGCAGGTACTCATTATGGGCGGGGGTCACCACATATGGCCCCGCCCCTATGATAACCACGCCCACATTCGCCACACACCTTATACCAGCCATGGTGCATATTAACACAACATTGAAAATATTATACTAGTAGAGGAGAAAAAAATAACGTGATTTTTTTTCACTATAAATAATTTCTGTAAGCTGTTACAGCTTCAGTATACCCAGTGTAAAATAAGACAGCAGATGTAAATTCTCAAATTGGACATATTCCAAACACTAAAATGAAAATAAAATGATTTTTTCTACCTTTGTTGTCTGGTGACTTTGTTTTTCTATCCATATTGGTCCCAGTCTCTGATTCTGCTGCTCTCTATCTGTTCTCTTAACTCTGTTTCCAGGGCTTCCTTTCCATTTATTTTTTTTTCTTTCCTCCTTTCTTCTTCATTTCTTGCCCTGCATCCATAAGTAAAAGCTGGGTCCTCCTCCGTGGAATTGACTGGACGAGGTATAACGTGGATTCAGCTTTTGCCTATTTTCTCCATCCATGTGCAGTTTTTCTCCACTCTTTTCTTTCCCTCATCTCCATCCATGTGCATCTTCTTTTTTCTTTCCTCCCCTCCATCCATGTCCAGCACTTCTCCTCTCTCCTCCCCTCCATCATGTCCAGCATTTCTCCTCTCTCTTCCCTCCCCTGTATCCATATAACGCAATAATTCTCTCTGCCCTCTCCTCCATCCAAGTCCAACATTTCTCCTCTCTCCCCGCCAACCCCTCCATCCATCCATGTCCAGCAATTCTCTATCTCCTGCTCTCCTCTCCATCCATTTCCAGCATTTCTCCTCTCTCCCCTGCTCTCCCCTCCCATCCATGTGTATCTCCTTCCTGTCTTCCCTCCCCTCCATCCATGTCCAGCATGTCTCCTCTCTCCCCTGCCCAGCGATTCTCCTCCCTCCCCTGCCCTCCCATCCATGTCCAGCAATTCTCTCTTCCCTGCCCTCCCCGCCCATCCATGTCCAGCATGTCTCCTCTCTCCCCTGCCCTCCCTTCCCATCCATGTCCAGCGATTCTCCTCTCTCCCCTGCTCTCCCCTCCCATCCATGTCCAGCGATTCTCCTCTCTCCCCTGTCCTCCCCTCCCATCCATATCCAGCGATTCTCCTCCCTCCCCTGTCCTCCCCTCCCATCCATGTCCAGCAATTCTCTCTTCCCTGCCCTCCCCTCCATGTCCAGCATGTCTCCTCTCCTCTGCCCTCCCCTCCATGTCCAGCAATTCTCCTCTCTCCTCTACCCTCTCCTCCCATCCCATCCATGTCCAGCAATTCTCCTCTCTCCTCTACCCTCTCCTCCCATCCCATCCATGTCCAGCAATTCTCCTCTCTCCCCTCCTATCCATGTCCAGCAATTCTCTCTTCCCTGCCTTCCCCTCCCATCCATGTCCAGCAATTCTCCTCTCTCCCCTGCCCACCCCCTCCACGCCATGTCCAGTGATTCTCCTTTCCTCTCTCTCCCCTCCATGTCCAGCGATTCTCTTTTGCCCCCTATCCTCCCCCTCCCTTCCATGTCCACTGACTCACCCCAGTCTCCACCTACCCCCGAGATCATTCAAACCCCAGCCCCAACTGCCCACCCTCACCTGCCCACTCCCTTCCGTTTGTGCACCCAGCCATGCTCCCTGCGTTGCAAAACTTTTGCTTACCCGAAGTAACGGCAAACCGGCAGTGAAGGCAGCAGGCAGGCTTGCCTCCTCGTCGCTCACTTTGCTTTGCTTCCCTCTCAGCGCGTCCAGCCCTCATGGAAAGGAAATTACATCAGAGGAGGGCGGGATGAACTGAGAGGGAAGGGAAGTGAAGCAAGCAACGAGGAGGCGAGCCTGCCTGCTGCTTTCACTGCCGGTTTGCCGCAACTTCGGGTAAACAAAAGTTTTCCAACGCAGGGAGCACGGCCAGGTGCACTAACAGAAGGGAGTGGGAAGGTGAGCCGGACCGCTCAAAAAAAGTGCCGGAACACCGTACCGGTGCATACCAGCACAAAAAAAGCACTGGTGTGATCATATATGATGATCTTAAGGTGGCCAAACAAGTACAAAAGGTGATGGCGAAAGCAGAAGAATGCTTGGGTACACAGGGAAAAGAAGATGATGATACCCCTAAATGAGATTCTGGTGAGACCTCATTTATAGTACTGTGTACAATTCTGGAGACTGCACCTTCAAAAAGATATAAACACAATGGTCCAGAGAAAGGTTACTAAAATTGTGGTGGTCTTCATTGTAAAGCGTATGGGAACCAACTTAAAGCTCTCAATACGTATCAATATGTATACTTTAGAAGAAAGGTGGGAGAGGAGAGATATAATAGAGATGTTTAAATACCTACATGGCATAAATGCACAGGAGGTGAGTATCTTTCAAATGAAAGGAAGCTCTGGAATAAAGAAGCTAGGATGAAAGGGAAATGGGATACACTCAGAAGTAACCTGAGGAAATACTTCTTCACAGAAAGGGTGGTGAATTTGTTGAACGGCCTCACGGCGGAGGTGGTAGAGATGCTGGCTCATTCGATGATGCTATGGATTCTCTCTCCCGCTGGGCGCCTTCTGCTACTACCTCCTCATCTAGGAGGTTTTTTTGGGGGAACAGGAGTACTCCCTATTCCTATGCTAGGCATAGGTACACTTCTGCTTCTTGGCAGCCTGCCCATGCTCAGTCCCAGCGCGCTCGTTCTCGTCAACAGCATGCACCTAAGGCCACTGCGGCTCCCCAGCAAAAGCAAGAGACTGGCTTTTGACTGGCTCCAGTTCAGCATAGCCTCAGTAAACGTCTCCGTACCGGACGACTTGCCGGTTGGGGGAGGTTAATGTTTTTTCACCAAAGGTGGCCTCTTATAACCTCCGACCGGTGGGTTCTTCAAATTGTCTGGTTAGGATACATCCTCATAGCATTATTGTGCCTCTTGATCTGGTCAACAAGATCCTCTACTTTCTCACCAAAAAGGTTATCCCCCCGGCAAGGAACATCCGCTATCCGCTGCTGGACCGAATGATCCAGGTCAGAGACATGCAGCCATGAGAGTCTGTGCATCACTATACCTTGGGCAGCGATCCTGGATGCTACATCAAAAGTGTCGAACGTACCCCTGACCAGGAATTTTCAACACGCCTTCTGCTGCATGACCACATCGTGAAAAGGTTCGGCCTGCTCCGGAGGGAGTGCATCAACCAAGCTGGACAGTTGCCTCACTGAGTTCCACAAGTGGACGCTCGTGAAGAGCTGGTTTGTCTGGATCTTGGGAGCATAGCGGCCTGATACACCTTCCTCCCAAAAGAGTCCAACGTAAATGCCTGATCTCTGCAACACAACAAAACCAAAGTACGGAATGGACATAACACAACTCTTCCGCTGTACGATTCCCTAATGTGGCTATGCCACATGAACTTTATCTTATCACATTATCACTTTGTATTTGTTCACACCGGAGTCAGCAAACGCCTCTCCGGTACTATGTAAGCCACATTGAGCCTACAAATAGGTGGGAAAATGTGGGATACAAATGTAACAAATAAATAAATAAAATAATAAAGGTTCTAGATTCTCTGCCTGGGGGTGCCGAGGCATAGTCCCTAGTGCTCTTGGCTCTTTTGAGGGCGGAGTCCACCACCATGGAATTGTGAGGTAGCTGAGACCTCATCAATCCAGGTTCACCGTGGATCCGATATTGGGATTCAGCTTTTTTCGGGATCACGGGACCAGACAGAGGGAACGACCAGTTTCGCATAAAGACTTCCTTCAGTATGTTATGCAAAGGAGCCATTGCAGCCTCTCTAGATGGAGAAGGATAATCCAGGACCTCGAGCATCTCAGCCCTGGGCTCATCCTCAACCTCCATAGGGAAGGGAATAGCCGCAGCCATTTCCCTGACAAAGGAGGTAAAGGATAGACTCTCTGGTGGAGATAGTATCCTTTCTGGTGGAGGGGAAGGTTCCAAGGGAATCCCATAGGACATTAGAAGAAAAGTACCTGCGATCTTCCTCTTCCTCCCACGAACGCTCATCTTCAGTATCTGACAAGACATCCCTCGGAGCAGTCCGAAACTGAGCCTGCCTCAACGCGAGGAACGACATCCTCGATGGCGGTGCTGAGAAGTCGACACCCGCCTGGACTCCGGTGAAGCTTCCTCCACTGACGTTGAAGAGGAGTCTATCTGGGTGGCAGGCGACATCGATGCTGCAGGCGGCACAGAGGTCGGGGACCTCACCACAGGTGAAGGGCCAGATGCCACTGCAGCAGACGGTACATATAAGTACATAAGTACATAAGTAATGCCATACTTGGAAAAGACCAAGGGTCCATCGAGCCCAGCATCCTGTCCACGACAGCGGCCAATCCAGGCCAAGGGCACCTGGCAAGCTTCCCAAACGTACAAACATTCTATACATGTTATTCCTGGAATTTTGGAGTTTTCCAAGTCCGTTTAGTAGCGGTTTATGGACTTGTCCTTTAGGAAACCGTCCAACCCCTTTTTAAACTTTGCTAAGCTAATCGCCTTCACCACTTTCTCCGGCAACGAATTCCAGAGTTTAATTACACGTTGGGTGAAGAAAGATTTTCTCCGATTTGTTTTAAATTTACTACACTGTAGTTTCATCGCATGCCCCCTAGTCCTAGTATTTTTGGAAAGCGTGAACAGACGCTTCACATCCACCTGTTCCACTCCACTCATTATTTTATATACCTCTATCATGTCTCCCCTCAGCCGTCTCTTCTCCAAGCTGTATAGCCCTAGCCTCCTTAGTCTTTCTTCATAGGGAAGTCGTCCCATCCCCGCTATCATTTTAGTCGCCCTTCGCTGCACCTTTTCCAATTCTACTATATCTTTCTTGAGATGCGGCGACCAGAATTGAACACAATACTCAAGGTGCGGTCGCACCATGGAGCGATACAACGGCATTATAACATCCTCACACCTGTTTTCCATACCTTTCCTGATAATACCCAACATTCTATTCGCTTTCTTAGCCGCAGCAGCACACTGAGCAGAAGGTTTCAGTGTGTTATCGACGACGACACCCAGATCCCTTTCTTGGTCCGTAACTCCTAACCTTGCATGACGTAGCTATAATTCGGGTTCTTTTTTCCCACATGCATCACCTTGCACTTGCTCACATTAAACATCATCTGCCATTTAGCCGCCTAGTCTCCCAGTCTCGTAAGGTCCTCTTGTAATTTTTCACAATCCTGTCGCGATTTAACAACTTTGAATAACTTTGTGTCATCAGCAAATTTAATTACCTCGCTAGTTACTCCCATCTCTAAATCATTTATAAATATATTAAAAAGCAGCGGTCCTAGCACGGACCCCTGAGGAACCCCACTAACTACCCTTCTCCATTGTGAATACTGCCCATTTAACCCCACTCTCTGTTTCCTATCCTTCAACCAGTTTTTAATCCACAATAGGACATTTCCTCCTATCCCATGACCCTCCAATTTCCTCTGTAGCCTTTCATGAGGTACCTTGTCAAACGCCTTTTGAAAATCCAGATACACAATATCAACCGTATGGAAGGCGCAAGCAACCCCAACACCGAAGCAGACTGGCGCAGCAATCCTTCCAGAAGTTCTGGAAGCAGGGCCCTGATGCGCTTGTCGAGAGCCGCCGTTGGACAAGGCTGCGGGGTCGGTAAAGGAGCCGGTGGCAGAATCTGTCAAGGCTCGGATGCAGGTACCGGGCTGCCAGAAGACCAACGCATTGGCACCTCCTATATAGAGGGGGAGCGATCCTCTTGGCGCCGACACTTCTCGGGTGCCGATTGCCTGGAGCTCCTGGCACCATGTGTCAAAGGAGAACGATGATGGTGCTTCTTCGCCTTCACTCGACGTCCATCATCGAGACTCCTCGGTACTGCGGTACTGATGAGGACATGGAATCCTCACGTCTCCTCGGGGCCAGGTCCAACGGTCGGTCCCGGGAGGCCTGCATAACAGGAGGCCTCGAGACAGGTGGAGACCCCCTCGATGCCTCACTGCTCCCAGCAGCCATTACCTCCGCTCCCGACGTCGATGCTTCCCTCGATGTCGATGCCGCCAACCTCGGTACTGATGTCGATGTCGAAGGACCAGACCGAGCCCCAAAAAGCTTGTCTCGTTGGGCTTCTCGAGACGCTTGGGTCCATTTCTTCATACGAAGACACAGACTACAAGCGGCTGGGCTATGGTCGGGCCCAAGGCACTGGATACACCAGGCATGGGTATCGGTAACTGAGATGGTCCGGTTGCACCACGTATAAAGTTTGAAGCCGCTTGGAGTCTTCGATGACATGGAAGGAAAAACAGCTTCAGCGAAATCAAAAGACGTGATTGTGCCTGTTAAAAGAAGAAGGCACAAAAATAAGGGGAAAAACCCCGACGTGCGGTCTGAAGCCGGCCGCGTTGAAAAAGAAAGGAAACTTTAAAAGGGAGAAAAAACTAACAAAAGTAAAGGTACTCTCTCCTTTTTAAAACGATAATAAAAGAAAAAAAAAACGAAGACTCTCTCCTGGGCCTGAGAGGCAGCGAAATAAAACACTGCAACTCAACATGGAGAAAAAACTGAGGGAACGCGTTCACGCGATGGATGGGAAAACAGTCCGTGTATGCGCAGTGCGTGCTGCATGCGCACCAGAAGACTCTGGCAAATTTTTTTTTAAATATTTTGCTTGCAAAATGCCGATTCCTGGGCCGATGCAGACGTCAACCCACATGTTAGAACAAGCAGCCTGCTTGTCCTCAGAGAAAGACGGACGGTATATCAAATCTCAATAAAGTACATAGACACCTAGAAGAATAAATTTGGCTGAACTCTGGAAGAGAAACAATAGAAAGATAATGCAGAACACTAGCCAAATCCTCCATTTGTACCAAACTCTTATAAAAAATCACTACAAGGTTCTACAAAGATGATATCCAAATCACTATCGGATGTAGACTGCTCCTCCTAAACGTTAGAGAGAGTGCAATGATATAAGCGTGATGTTGCATATTTGCTGGGATAACCCAGTGATAGAGACTTTTGAAGGGGGATTAAGTAGCGGTAATTAGGTGACTAACTGAAGGTTGATATACTATGAGATCCAAAATATATCCTTCTGAACACAATACCTGTTCTTAACTGGGTATCAGTAAAATAACAAATCTTAGTACCAAGTAGATCTTGCATTATAGCTGGGTGAAGAAAACTGAATCTTAGTATATTGTATAGGTTGGAAAGGGTCTGAGAAGTTTGAATGGCACTGAGGAGTTTGAATGGCAACACATACAAGAACATAGGCTACAAATAATGCATACCTTCCAACAAGCAGAATGTATTTTATATCTCTGTTCACTGTTATGTCAGTCTCTACAAGTAGACCTCTGCTTAGATAGTAAATACCCCACTGGCTGACATTAACAGCCTGACAGGTACTTGCAATGTGTTGATAGCAGATCACAGGTATAGAGGACAGTAGAACAAGAGTGGGAAAGATATTGATGTTTATCATATGTTACTTACAATTTTAATAAAAGAACACAAAGTAACAGTCAACAAAATCTTTAGACATTATCTATTCCACCCTCCATGTGGTTATGTAGCAGTTGTAGTGTTAGCTAAACTACTAAGTTTCAAAACTTTCCTTTCATGAATTGTTTTTGATATTCACCATCTACTCATACTGAATGTCAAACCACTTTCTATATTCCACATCTTAACAGGAGACTGCTCAGCTAGGAAACTTTTCATTTTACAAACACTGATAGCATGGTGCACACAATGTAATTACTATCACTTTTATCTAATTTTATCAACTTTGCTATATATTTGAAGAGATTTGCAGTAAGTCATTTTCATCCAAAGTACAAACCTGTGAAGAAAGCTTACTTGAATCAGATGAAAAATTGCAGAAAGGAATTTGAGCTGCACTTGCCAGCTGTGTAACATCAGACTTCAAACTCATTACCACAGCTACCATTTTATCTATGAAAAGTACAACCAAACTCCCTCCACAGTCTTTAGAAAGGTATCTGAGCAGAAGAGTAACCTGCCAACCAAGTGTTTTGTTTCACAATGTCAAACAGGAAATGCATGCCTGTAAACCAGGGGTGGGCAACCTGTGGCCCGCCAGTGAAGTTCATGCAGCCCATGAGACCATGGGAAGTATATACAGAAAAGGGCCCACACAAACGTCATTAACCAGAGTTTTGTTGTCTATAGAACCATTGAAGGATACAACAGTGGGACAAGAGTTGTTTGACAGTGTTAGCAACTGTTTGGAAAGACAGAAGTATACAGTAAGAGACCATTCTGATAATTTATATTCATTCTGTCATCACATATTGTTGGCAGAGAATTATATGGCACATTTGTTAATTTTCTGCACACAGTCTGCTTGGGATAGTACTGGGAATTCTTGCCCACCCTTGCTCTAAACACTACCGAAACCCTAGTCCACAAAGCCAGGTCACTTGCTCATCGGGCCCTGAATTATGGAGATAGAACAGCTCTCTAACAAAGTTATTGACCTCTTCTGGAAGTGGAGATTGCTGTACTCCAGCTGCAAGCCTTTGAGCCCAGAAGGCTGAAGTGTTTCTTCACAAAACAAAAATTTTAAAGCTTTTCCCCGGGGGTATGAGATAACGGCCCTAAGTTATTCATTCAGAAGACCAATTTAGTGGGGGAAAAAGTGTATCCTCCAGCAGTGGATCCAAGTGGATGGTTCATCATTCTGGCAGTGGGGGAATCAATTGCGTAATTTCATGATGTGGGAAGCCAAAGAAGTAAATCTTACTTTTCAACGTAGGAAGCGCTTCCAGATGTTTGGAACAATATATTCAATCACTTCCCTCGAGACCCAGAAGTTTGGTCTTGAATAGATTGCAAGTCTGATACTACTGCAATGTCTATTTGACTTGGGGAGGCCCTTAGACTGCAGTCCATATCCCCCCTTCAGTGCTGGGGTAAACTTGGGGATAAGGATTATGGGTGTGGGGGAGATGAGGCATAGGGAGAGAACTGCTGTGTGGGGGATAACTGGAAATAGGATTTGGAGGCTATAGCGAGTTTCTTAATCTTAAAAACTGGACTGTTTTTCTTTTCAAAGGTTGGAACATGCGTCTTATAGACAGTCTAAGAGGGGCATTTTCGATATGACGTCTAAGTCCAACACGTCCAAAATTCAAGTGGGGAACATAGTCATTTTCAAAACGAAAAACATCTATATTTTTCTTTTGAAAAAGCGAAGATACTTTCTCCGAGGACAGCAGGCTGATTGTTCTCACATGTGGGTCGACGTCCACGACGGCCCAGGAATCGGACAGCATTTTGAAAGCAAAATATTTAAAACGTTTTGCCAGAGTCTTCTGGCACGCGTGCAGTGTGCACTGCGCATGCGCGGACTGATTTCCCACCCGTCACGTGAACGCGTTCCCTCAGTTAAATCAAAAAGCATAAAGAGAAGCAAATAACTCCAAAGGGGAGGTGGGCGGATTTGTGAGAACAATCACCCTGCTGTCCTCGGAGAATACCTGCTACAGGTAGGTATCTTCGCTTTCTCCAAGGACAAGCAGGCTGCTTGTTCTCACATGTGGGGTATTGTATTGTTTCATAATTTGTCATTTTTCTGGATCATTCTGGTATTATTGCTTTGTCCATTCTAATATATTTCTCTCTTTTTACTTTGAGACTATTTCTGAAACCAAATTAACCTGAACTTTGTAGCTACGGAGACCATTTAAATCATCCATCAGAGGGGCAGACAAGAAAGGATGTAACATATACAGCCAGTGGGTTTGGATAGGAGCATTTGTGATTTGTAACAATCAAACCTAAATGTCCACGTTCGAGACTAAATATTGCTTTCATTAAAAAAAAATGAAAAATATTATGGATTATATGAAATATCAATTTTAGACTAATGTGTCTAGTTTTTAGGAAGGAACGCTATACACACAATATTACTTGATTGCTTTATTTCAAAATGTAAACCAGGTTGGAAACGAACAAAAACGTAGACAAAACACAGTTAAGAATATTGCTTCAAGGCATGTCAGCAATGTTCCACCTAAAAATAGAGCTTCCACTCAGATGTTTGCAAGGTTATTCATAGCTATTTCTGGATGAAAAATACTTCAATTTTTACTTTTTCTTAGGTACCAGCAGGATAGAAATAGTCAATGTCACAAAGAACCATAAAATAAACTGAGCATTTTTAGAGAGAATGTTATTTGTTCTCTATATAATTTGTAACATAGTAAATAACAGCAGATAAAGACCTATACAGTTCATCCAGTCTGCCCGACAAGATAAACTAATTTTACATGGTATACGATACTTTATATGTATACCCGAGTTTGATTTGTCCTTGCCATTCTCAAGGCACAGACCGTATAAGTCTGCCCAGCACTGTTCTTGCACTTTATTGGCAGCTTCCTCCTTCTCAGGCCTTTGAATTCAGTAACACCTAGCCCAGGCTGGGGCTACAGTGCCCCGAAGACAATATTTCCCAGCCAGTGTGCCACAAAACCTCCCACTTGCCATGCCACAGCCACCAATAGGAAGAAAAGTTGAAGTGGATGAAAGCTGCAGTCAATGCAAAGTCTTCCTCTCTCCCCTCCCCCACCCAAACACCTACAGATCTCTTCCAGATGACAGGGGAAGTGGCAAGCAATGCTTAGCTCCTGCGGCTGCTTTATTCTGTAGTCACAATCACATGTGGCCAGTGTTTCACTTCATGCAATAGTGTCTGTGAAGAATCAGTCCATCTTTCTGTTTGCACATATGTAAACAAGCAGACGTGTATCAAGGAAAGCAACCATGGCTTATGGCCACTTAGGTACAGAGGATGAAGTGCTAGCGAGGTGCCTAGGCTTGCTGGCATAAGCGCCAGCTCTCTATGGCAGGGTAGAAGGGAAGGTGCTGATGAGGTTCCCAGGCCCATCAGCAGAAGAGGAAAAAGACTCAAAGTGGAATGGTAGAGTAGAGCCAGCTGGTGAGGAGATAGGAGAACAGAAGGAGTGGAAAGGAGATAACAGAGGGACGAGAAGGGATGGGGATGGGAGGGAGCTGACTCAAAACCCTCCAGTAGTGTTAATCACCCCCAGCTCATATTTAGTTATAGTTCCCTGCAGCACACATTTTGTTTATCCTGCACTCACTAAGCCTCCCCCCCCCCCCCACAAAGCTCATACCTCCCACAACCCCACTGCAACTCATAACCCTGTATTCACTCATTAACCCCTCTCTCACATACTGACTCATTAACTGAATGCCTCATCTGCCTCTAACCCTCTCATCCAGTCAGTTATTCACTTAGCTCCCCTCCATTCAATTTCACTCAGGATTCTTCATACTCATCACCTCTTAATAAATCAAATCATTCCACTCAACCTCACACACACATCCAATCAGCCCCCTCTACTAACTGCTTCAGCCCTGTTAATCACTCATAATCCCTCCATTCACCCCCCACTACTCTTATTCTCCATCATCCACGAACTCACTCACACACAAATACACACAATCCATGAGTGAAACAGGTCTTTGTGCAATTCTTACAGCCCTACCAGCTGTCCAGCTTACATTAAGCATTTACAGGCTGTTACATTGAACACATCGGGCATCTGTTGTGATGGTCGCTGGACTTTGGACTGTGTTCATTTACTCCATGCTGAACTTTTTACTGTGTGCTATCTGTGCTTTTGGTTATATAATAAATTATTTTGCTCTGCTATCTTCCACTGCTTCTCTTTCAGAGCACGGCTATTTTTATTTATTTATTTTTGTTACATTTGTACCCCGTGCTTTCCTACTCACGGCAGGCTCAATGCGGCTTACATGGGGCAATGGAGGGTTAAGTGACTTGTCCAGAGTCACAAGGAGCTGCCTGTGCCTGAAGTGGGAACTGAACTCAGTTCCTCAGTTCCCCAGGACCAAAGTCCACCACCCTAACCACTAGGCCACTCTGATTTTGGCAAACTGGGAATTGGAACTGCTTAAATAGGACAGACAGGTCAGATGAGATTATTAATGCACGGAAAGAATATATCAAGACCAAATATATTGCTAATTAGAATATGGCACTGGCTTCTTGACAAGAAATCATGTTTACTACAGAGTCTTGGTGGGTCATGCTACCTGCAGACCCTTATACGCCCCCCCTTATACTATAGTTATATCTGCTTGGACCACTATTGCCCTCCAACTGTTCCCTGCTCACTTTCCCCCTCTTCCTGCCTCCGCCATCTCATACCTCACAACCACAACAGCTAGCCACCAGACTACACAGGTCACCTTAGTCCTCAGACCTGTATTATCAGACGAAGAAGATAAGTCCCTTGAACCCTCCCCAAAATACATCCGTTCTTCATCTCAGGTGGACTGATGCTCTTAATCCAGGACTTCTGGGAGACCACCAAGGTCTCTCATATTACACAGCTGCCAGATTCACCACAAATGTTTCCCCAAAACATACATTGAGAAATTATGAGAATAAAACAGACACCCCAGAAGAAAAAGACATAAATCCAGGCAACCTGCACCTGATAAATAAACTAGGTGTGTTGCTGTTAATGTTTTGGTGGACATAACCTCTTTAAAACAAAAAAAAAAAAATTCATTAAACAATTGGACCCAGATGCATCAAACTATGTGCAAGTAGGTTGTTGGCAACAGACTTCTCCAATTTTCAAAGTCAGTACATAATTTGGGAGGGGGTAGCTGGAAGTAACCAAAATTAACATACACATGTACAAGTGTGTTTGTGTGAGTGGTGTACACCTAATAACTTTGGAACAGCTAGACCTCTCTCCTCCAAGTTTTATATGGAGGAACATCCTTGGGTGGATGTAACACTTCTTCAATATTAAAAGCTGGTGAGTAATTTGGGGGATGGGCAAAGGAAGAGGACAAAGTTGACAATTTTCTATTAAGACATGTCATACTTTACCAACTATTGTTTATTTTTAAAAAAAGGGGATATACTTATATAAATCAGAGCACTCATATATAAATACTCCTTCCTAGTGTGCTCCAGAACAACAATTTATGTCAAAATTCACTTTATTGCATAAATATATACAAAGACAATAAACACTTATACATACAACACCCTACAGCTGGGCAATGATCATTCCCGCTCACAAAATGTCTGTGAAAGAAAAAAGTCCACTCAATGTGCTGAAACAACTAAATAGTAGATGTTGCTTTAACTGAAGTGTCCATTTACATCAAGCTTAGTCGCAATTCACACAATCAAGTTCTATTGCAAATTATCCCCACGTTCTTCATTCGTTGCATTTTCACAAAATCGTGCATTGAAAAAAACGTTTTATACACGAACCACATTGGTAAGGTGAAGTTTTATCCTACCTGCTAATTTCCTTTCCCCAAGTCCTGCTAGACCATCCAGATTAAGTGGGTTATGCCCCTCAACCAGCAGAGACAGAAAACACCAACTTCCAGTCACATCACCAGTATAAGAGGATTGGTGCAGCTGTGGAATTTGCCAGTATAGTTTGCCGAAGCTGAAAAACTATACAAGTCAAAAGAACCAGGAACAACAACACTGTAGTACATAAGGATAACATCCAAGTCCTTGACCTTCAGACACTGAGGGAATATCCCATACAAACAGATGTCTTCTCAAGTCTAGCAGGACTCGAGGAAACAAAATTAGCAGGTAAGATCACATTTCACTTCTCTTGTCTACTAGACCAGTCCAGAAAAGTACGACATACCCAAACTTTATGGTCCTGGGTGGGAGAAGATACCCCTTAAGCACGGTTTCTCCAAATGCATTGTCCTCTATGGCTCAAATATACAGGCTTGTAATGCTTGACAAAAGAATGTGTCAATGACCACATCGTCACCCTGCAGATAACCTCTGAGGCAACCACATTACACTGTGCCCAGGATGCTACTTGTGTCCTTATATAGTGCACTTGAATGCTGATTAGCACCTTCTTCCAGTTCAAAAAATATGCTGTTCCAATGGCCTCCTTAATCCACCTCAATGATGAGGACTTAGAAGCTATTTCCCCCTCTTTGTGGCCTGCTGCCTGATTCATGATGTTCAGGAAGCTGGAATTCATCTTTCTCAGCTGCCATACTGCATTGCCATCATAGACAGGGCAGAAAGAGATCGCTGTGCTGCTGAGCCAGTAGGCACTGCAAGCCCCAATCTCCTGCCTCTTTCTGGCACATCAGTGTGGTGCTCCACCCCGATTGGTACCTGGGGTAGTGGATGGTTAAGTGACTTGCCCAGAGTTGCAAGGAGCTGCAGTGGGAATCAAACCCTTCCAATTAGCAGTTGGAGGCAGAGGACATTGATTTCCAGTGACATCTTCATTAGTATAAGGACGGGTGCAGCCCTGGAATTTGCCAGTATTCTCTGCTCCAGCAGGTGGTTGCAGTTTGGACTGATGTAGCAGGGGTTTTTTCATGAGCCCAGCTCTCCAAGCCACAGACTGAGGTCTGTGGCTTCATGGTTTGTTGGATTATTTGTAGTAAATAATTAGCAGATTTTATACACACAGCTTTAGAAATGTTAATTTCTTTCTTCATCTCTCTCATACACCCCTGAATAATTCACTGCTGAGTCACTTTAAAGTTGAAGTAACAAAACATCTGTTTACTCACAGTTTGTTGTTAGATTATATTCAGACAGGCTTATATATACATAATACTATACATTTGGATTATCAGCTCTTTCCATGTGCTTAGATGGTAATGGATGCTCACACCACCATAGATTCTCTCAGGTTAGGAGAGATCATGAGCTCCATGTGCTGTGTCTATCCCCCACAGGAAGTTGCATGGGTGTGACCTCTCTAAGTAATTCACATCAGAGGTCACAGAGTAATCACAGTGAAAAAATTGGTGACAGGCAATGCATGTAAAATACAATACATTATTCCAACAAACCCCTTCTCATGCATAACTGTCATGCAATTATTAATTCACACAAAGTCCAAGCTTTATACGCAGATTCTCAAAACGTTCTCTGGGTAACGGTTTGGTCATGATGTCAGCTGTCATCTCATTGGTGTGACAATAGTGTAGACTGATGACCCCTTCTTTCGCCAGCTCTCGCACGTTGTGGTATTTCGTTGCGATGTGCTTGGTGCGTGACTGAACCTTGTCATTCTGTGACAGTCGGATGCAGCTCTGATTATCTTCCATTAACTGGATTGGTCTCTGTTCAGCTATTCCAAAATCCAGCAAAAGTTTTTCAATCCACATCAGATCTCTGCATGCTTCTGATACGGCCACATATTCAGCTTCTGTAGAAGACAGACTCACAATACTTTGTTTATGACTGGCCCAAGAAATTTGTACATTTCCATACATAAACACATATCCACTTGTGGATTTATAATCAGAATGATCCCCTGCCCAATCTGAATCACAGTAACATATTAGTTTTGGATTACTATTGGCTGAAATCTTTAATTTACAATCAATGGTACCTTTTAAATACCTTACCATCCTTTTAACTGCAGTCCAATCTGATTTGGTAGGTGAGCTGACCCTTCTGCTCAAAATTCCTACTGCATTTGCTATATCAGCCCTGTATGTGGTAGTCAGATATAAAAGCTTACCTATGGCTGATCTATATTGGATGTTATCTGGTAAAGGTTCTCTTACTGTTTCATCCTTCAGAAATCAGTGATCATGGGAGTGCTTACAACTTGGGCATCTTGCATACCTAAACTTTCAATAAGCTCATTTATTTTCTGCTTCTGGCTTAGAAGATAAGAACCATCATTTTGTTTCTCAATTTCTATACCAAGATAGTATGACACATTACCAAGTTCTTTTATCTCAACATTCTGGTTTAAATATTTTACAATGTCCTTGTACTCTTGCTCACTTTCGCTTGCAATGAGCAGATCATCAACAAAAGCTAAAATGTATGCATATTGTCCATTTCTGCACCTAGTGTACAAGCATTTATCTGCTTCACCTTGCTTAAATCCTAAATTTGTCAATATTTCATGCAATTTGTCATTCCAACATTTCGCACTTTGCTTTAATCCATAAAGACCTTTGTTTAATTTACACACTAGCTGTCTTTGTTTTGTATTTATGAAACCTGTTGGCTGTTCCATGTACAAGTCTTCAGTTATATCTCCATGAAGAAATGCTGTTTTCACATCAATGTGGTTGACTTGCATGCCTTTTGAGACTGCAATGCTCAGAAGTGTTCTAATTGTCGTGTGTTTCACTACAGGTGCAAACACTTCATCAAATCTTCTCCATAATTTTGAAGATATCCCTTTGCGACTAATCTGGCTTTATACCTTTCCACTTTTCCTTGTGCATTCCTTTTTAACTTGAATACCCATTTGCATCCTATAGCTTTCTTGCCAGGAGGTAATTTTGTAAGAATCCAAGTATTATTTTTATCCAATGCATCAATTTCTTCTTGTGCAGCTTTACGCCATTCAGCAGCTTCTTCTGCTGGCATTTTCTCAATCTCATCCCATGTTAAGGGCTCTTGAGCTTCTGCTGACTTTGTTAGGTAAGACAGTCTTGGGGGTGGAACACCTTTGTTTTCCCTGGATGAGCGTCTGACAACAGGTTGGTCTGACCTTTCCGCATCCTCTAAATCTGAGAGTCCTTCTCCAATTGATTCCCCTTCTCCAACTGTACTGTCTCCTGCGATGATCCTTTCTGTGTCTGCTTCCTCTGCCTGTTCCTCGTTAGATACAGATGAGTTGCTTTCAGACATCTGCCTTGGTATGGCATTTATATGCACTGGCATGTCTATTATGGTTCTAGTTTCATATTCTGGATGATAAGGCTCATCTGGGATAATCCAGCCTTTATCAACCCTTTTGTTTTCATCAAAATATGTAACATGTCTTATGCCAACAATGCCAGTTTTCAGATTCAAAATTCTATATCCTTTGTGTCCTGGAGCATAGCCAACTAAAATGCCCCTTTCTGTTGTGGAATCCAGCTTATGCCTTCTTTGCTTTGGTACATGAGCATATGCTGTACTTCCAAATGTTCTTATGTGTGACAGGTTTGGCTTCCTACCATGCCATGTCTCATGTGGTGTGCGCTCAGCGCCTTTAGTTGGCATTCTGTTTTGTAGGTACACTGCTGTGAGAATGGCTTCCCCCCATAGTCTTTTAGGGAGATTGCTATCTGACAGCATACATCTGGTCATTTCCACAAGTGACCTAAATTTTCTCTCTGCAACAGAATTTTGCTCTGGTGTATAAGCTACTGTTGTGATATGCTGAATGCCTTCTTGTTCTAGAAATGTGCGCATGCTTTGTGAAGTGAACTCACCACCATTGTCGGTCTGAAGAACCTTTGGTTTTCTTTCAAATTTATTGCTCACCATGGCTACGTATTTCTTCAGCATGTCTGTGACTTGACTTTTTTCTTTCAGCAAATAGGCCACACAATATCTAGAGAAATCATCCAAGAATATTAGCACAAATCTGTTATTTCCCAATGATGGGATATTAAACGGTCCACATAAGTCACTGTGTATTAAGTCCAGTACTTTATTACTCCTATTTCCTGTGTATGCAGGAAATGAGGGTCTCACACCTTTTTGAGTAACACAGTCTATGCATTTCTCCATTTTACCAGCATCTGCACTTATCTGAATGCCGGTGGCTAGTTGCCCACTGTGAAGATCCTGGATCACCTTAAAATCACGATGTCCCAGGCGGCGGTGCCAGATTTCCAGACTACATTTACCATCATTCTTCCTTACTTGCGCCAGATGTGAGGCTTCACCTGAAATGCTCAGTTTATAAATATCATTATGCATAAAAGCTTCAGCATACACTTCATCATTTTTAGAGATTGTGCACTTACTGTTTTCAAAATGAATCACAAATCCCTTCTTATCTAATGTAGATACACTAAGCATATTGCAAACTGCTTGGGGAATATACAAGACATCACTTACAGGAATTTCTTTAACTTCATTAGACACTTTGCATTTTAAGAATCCAATGCCTTTTGCTTGGATCTGAGTAGTCCCTGCGTTTGCAGTATTAAGAATACCTTCTTCTGGACACATTTCCTGAAAGAAATCCTTAGAATTGGTTAAATGGCATGTGCTCCCCGAATCCAAAATCCAAGTACTTTCATTTGAATTATTATTTACCATAGTCAAAGATTTTTCTACCATTAGAAAGCTCTTATGTTTATCATTGTCTTTTGTACATGTCCTGCTTGGAAAATTCTTTTGTTCCATTGGCTTAGGTGAGCTAGAGGGAGTGTTTTGTGTTTCCTTACACCATTTAGATACATATCCCTCCTTTCCACATGAATAGCAAATCAGCTTGCCCTTGGGTGGAGTTTTCCCATAGCTCCGCCTTCCTCTGTTCTTTGCCAAGAAATTTGTTTCATTTCTCTCTGACTTGCTTTGAGAACACATCTCCTCAGAATCATTTATTATGCATTCCTGCCTTAGTTTTGATGCTGCCTGTTCAAAAGATTGCCCTTCAATGGCTTCATTTACAGACCTAAAAACATCAAACTTCTTTGATAGTGAGGTAAAAAGAAATGCTCTTTTCAATGCATCACACATGGGAATTCCAGAAAGTTCTAGCTTTTGAAATGAAGACATAAGATGCATAATGTGATCATTACATTTACTTTTATCCCTTAATTTGGTTTCATTCAACTCTGCTAACCAAATTGGTTGCTGTTTTGCATATGTAGTTGCATACATAGTTCTCAGTTTATATAAAATGTCCTTTGGTGTATCTTTTCCCTCCACTAATATGGCTTGTTTCTCTGAGAGAGCTTCCAAAAACATGCACTTCACATAATAGTTTGCATTGTCCCATTCAGCCATATTTTCAGCTGTTCTGTTTTGGTCTAAGCATATATTTAGTTTCTTTGCTTGAAGGAGACATATGAATCTTAGTTCCCACTGCTGATAATTAAATTCAGTTAATTTAGGCACCTTGAGAGAGTAGAAAAATGGTGAATTTCCTCCCTCAGCCATTTTCTTAGCCTTGCCTGCTGTTTGGTGTGTGGGGGGAGAGAGAGACAGACTGAATCTTTCTTTTAAAACTTAAGAGAAAAATGTGGCTTTTTTACTGCCTGGTAATATTTCTCTTCTTTTTCAATTCCTGGCCCTGGGCCCATAACCCTTTTGTTGGATTATTTGTAGTAAATAATTAGCAGATTTTATACACACAGCTTCAGCTTTAGAAATGTTAATTTCTTTCTTCATCTCTCTCATACACCCCTGAATAATTCACTGCTGAGTCACTTTAAAGTTGAAGTAACAAAACATCTGTTTACTCACAGTTTGTTGTTAGATTATATTCAGACAGGCTTATATATACATAATACTATACATTTGGATTATCAGCTCTTTCCATGTGCTTAGATGGTAATGGATGCTCACACCACCATAGATTCTCTCAGGTTAGGAGAGATCATGAGCTCCATGTGCTGTGTCTATCCCCCACAGGAAGTTGCATGGGTGTGACCTCTCTAAGTAATTCACATCAGAGGTCACAGAGTAATCACAGTGAAAAAATTGGTGACAGGCAATGCATGTAAAATACAATACATTATTCCAACATGGTTGAGCTCCAGTACCTTGGGTCATGCCCTTAGGGATCAGTCTGCAGACCTTTGTCCTAACTGAACTGGTGGGAACATCCCTCTTCTAGGTCTCAGGCACGTATCGGACCGACCGTTCACTTGTCTATTAGATTGTAAGCTCTTTGAGCAGGGACTGTCTCTCTTTGTTAAATTGTACAGCGCTGCGTAACCCTAGTAGTGCTCTAGAAATGTTAAGTAGTAGTAGTAGTATGAGCTCGGGGGGGGGGGGGATGTAAGTAGGGATTCTTGCTCAGTCCTTCTATGTATTCCCCTTTCACCTCCCCCTTCTCTCTTCTGTGTTCTGTCTTCCGTGTCCCTACCTATGCTGCATAACATTGTTTTTAAAAAAATGATACAGGCGTGAAACAAGCACAGCTTGGCTGGGGCTACAAGGAAAACGCCAAGGTATCGAGTTTTGCAGGGAGAGCCCTGGGTTCGGGGTGGTGCACCACACTGATGTGCCAGAGAGAGGCAGGAGATTGAGGCATGCAGTGCCTACTGGCTCAGCAGCACAGCGATGTCCTTCTGCCTTGTCTATGATGGCAATGCAGTGTGGCAGCTGAGAAAGATGAATTCCAGCTTCCTGAACATCATGAATACACTATGTAAACCGCTTTGAATGTAGTTGCAAAAAAAAAAAAAAAAAACCCAGAAAGGCGGTATATCAAGTCCCATTCCCAGTTGTTTGGACTGGTCAAGTAGGATAAAAGTAAATATTACTTTTCAAGAAAATTTACATGGACATTTATGTTTAAAAAGTCAATAAATACAACATTGAAAAAAGGAGCAAAGGCATCAGAGCTTTTTCAGGATCAAATTACATGAAAGTTGTTCTGCTACTGGAAGTTTAGTAAGAATCTGAGCTAGAAGCTAACTGTAGATAGCAATGGAAGGTCAATCTGAGATCAAAGGCAGTTGGCTGGTGAGAGGAACAAGCCTGAGATCACTGTAACTGAGATGAGATTAGAAACAAAGGAAGTTGTAGGTTGGTAAGGGCAGAGCAGGATGAATGGGAAGGGAATGCATACTGTAATCAGTACTCACTATCGGTGAGTAGTCAGATGGCAGAGGTGAAATAGTCAGCCACCCACCACTTCTTATGATATATTCCATTGTAGAATCCCAGAGATAGAATCCCAAAGACCTCAGGAATGTAACATACGGAACACCTTACCACCTGCACCATAGCAGTTTTAGCTGTTTGCTGCCAGAAACCTTTTGGCAAGCAGAGTGACCAATTCTGCTAGAGCCCTGATGGCGAACCTATGACACGCGTGTCAGCACTGACACGCATAGCCATTTTCGATGACACGCGGCGCCGCCGCAGTGTGGTCCCGCCCTCCCTCCTCGCTCCCGGAAACTAACCTTAAAGCCTCCTTTCACGTCGCAGCAAGCAGCAGCAGGGCAGGCCACTCCTTCCTTCCGTGTCCTGACCTCGCCTGACGTAATGTCCGCGAGGGCGGAGCACAGAAGGAAGGAGGAGAGGTCTGCCCTGCTGCTGCAACGTGAAAGGAGGCTTTAAGGTTAGTTCCGGGCCCGGTAGCGGGTGGAGGGGGGGCCCGGCAACCTCGGGTGGGCAGCGATCTCGGGTAGGGGGGGCCCGGGGGCGCTCCTAGTAGCAGTGATTTTTCTTGAAGTGACACACCACCCGAGTTATGCTCGATTTTTTGGTGAATTTTGACACACCAAGCTCAAAAGGTTGCCCATCACTGTGCTAGAGGCTTGGAAACAATGTTTCCTTTTTGTGCAATGAAATGGTTCCAATATAAGCAGCAGTGTGATGTAAAAGTCGGATCCCAGAACTTCAGTCCTGCAGCATTCAAATCCTCTCACCACTATTCAGAGTTATGTCCTTCAAATCAATCTCTGGTGCTCATTTAGAGACCATAAAATCCCTACTTTATCATTAAATCCCTATTCTACGAACACCCACAACAATCAGGATCTGTGGGTTACTGCTTCCCAGAGTATAACATTTCAGCAGATAAGCCTTAAGTCACAAATCATGCAACTTCTGGGCCTTATCTCCACCTCAGTCCGAGCCCTTCTCCATTCCTGTGAACATCTCAGCACATGTTAATATATTTTCAACCTATATTCTACTTTTCTAGTTCACATTTGTACTCAACGTGGTTAATACAGACCAAAGGGTCTTGTGCAGAATAAAAGTTTAGATAAATCCTTGGCTGGGTTGGTCCTATTTTAGAGATTTAAATAATAGAAGAGGAATGGATGGTAAGGAAATTCCTTTACTATTATGATCACCAGCCATCAGGCCTTGCAAAACACAGCACACCAAAAGGGTGGGATTAACAGTTGTCTGGATACCATGTCTCTCAAAGGCCACATCTGCTGAAGCTTATTTGTCTACTTGGTAATGATCCGTGAAGGTATGAATGGAAGCCATGTAGCTGCTTTACAGATTTCCTATACATAAGTAAATGCTTTTTCTTCATGTTATCATTGTACTAGTGAACTGTGCTCTGAGTGAACTTGGAGGAGATTTATAGATAGTCTGACAGAACACATCCATCTTATGATAAGAATTCTTAGAGACTTGTGCTGATAAGAGGATTACCAAATAGTAACAATGAAAAAAAACAAAAAACTTTCCAAAATATGTTAGTGCCCTCAGGATGTAAAAATACATTTTCTCTTTACAAGTTTTCAGAGTTGGGCAGAAAGAAAGCAAAACCATCTCCGTAACTTTAGGAACAAAGCATGATACTGTCCTTGAAGCTACCCCGTCCATACCTTTTTCATGTGTGCTTTTTGTAATAGCAGGGTTTGATTTGTTAAATCCTACCACATACCAAGTACAACATTAGCACTAAGCAATCTGTTTGAATGACATAATTTCACAGATGGACCTGAAAGTGCCTCAAGGGATATCGAAAAACATTGAAATTTTCTTATATCCTCTCTCCGATCTGTACTTTTGAATAAACTATCACTGGAGTTCTTTCAGCAGCTCTATGTTTGGCATGTTTAGACACTGACTTCAAATTCACTTCATAAAACAGAAACAATTGATTCTTCACCTAGCAGTACTTGAATCAGATCAACTACTGTGAATGGACACATGAGGGCTAGAGAAGAACAGATGTGGTCCCTCTCCACAAAAGCAGAAGTAAGGAAGAGGTTGAGAACTACAGGCTGGTAAGTCTGACTTCTGTGGTAAGTAAATTAAAACAGAGAATTGTAAAGCTTTTGGAATCCAATGGATTACAGGACCTGAGGCAACATGGTTTCACTAGAGGCAGGTCTTGTCAGACAAATCTGATTAATTTCTTTGACTGTATGACCAGAGACTTGGAGCGAGGGAGAGCACTAGATGTAGTGTATTTAGATTTTAGCAAAGCCTTTGAAATGGTTCTACATGGACGACTAATAAATAAACTGAGTGTGCTCGGTATGGGCCCTAAAGTAACTGGGTTAGGAACTGATTGAGTGGAAGGCGACAGAGGGTAGTGGTAATTGGAGCTCATTCTGAGGAAAAGGATGTTACCAGTGGTGTGCTGCAAGGTCCAGTTCTTGGGCCGGCTCTTTTTAACATTTTTGTAAATGATATTGCTGAAGGGCTGGGTCATGCATTTGGGCTGAAACACTCAAGGGAACGGTACAGTTTAGGGGGTGAAGAACTTTTGTGCACAAAAGAGCAGCAGGACTTGGGTATGTGATGATCTTAAAGTGACCAAATAGCTAGAAAGGCAACAGCAAAAGCTAGAAGGATGCTTGCATGCATAGGGAGAGGAATGGCTCGTAGAAAAAAGGAGGCGATGATGCCCCTGCATAAGACTCTGGTAAGACCTCATTTAGAATATTGTGTACAGTTCTGGAGACCACACCTTCACAAAGACAAACAGGATGGAGTCTTTTCAAAGGGTAGTTACTCAAATGGTCAGTGGTCTTCGTCATAAAGCGTATGGGGACAAAGATCTCAATATGTATACTTTGGAAGAAAGGTGGGAGAGGGGAGATATGATAGAGACATTAAATATTTATGCAGCATAAATGCACAGGAGGCAAATCTCTTTCAATTGAAAGGAAGCTCTGGAACAAAGGGGCATAGGACAAAGGTGAAAGGGAATAAATTCAGAAGTAACCTAAGGAAATATTTCTTCAGGGAAAAGGTAGTGAATTCGTGGAACGGCCTTCCGGTGGAGATGCAAACAATATTTTAATTCAAGAAGGCTTGGGATATGAACATAGGATCTCTAAGGAAGTGATAAGGACAGTAGATGGCATGGATTGGTAGACTGGATAGGCAATATGGTCCACATCTTTCTATGTTTTTATGTATTATGGGCCTTGTTAAGGCACAATTTTGAGAACTGAGCCAATCTGCAACTTTTTGCAGTTAAAATTCTCACTGCATCTGAATGAGAAGAAATTCCCCGTCTATTATTCCTCAGGTAAAGAAAATAGTGGCCACATAAATACTACATGTATCAAGCTGAAAATTCAAAATAAGGTCAAGGCCCAACTTGCTTGCCATTGCACCACTTGGCAACATGTTTCCACGAAGCATAACAGTCTGTTGGTAAAGGTCTTCCTAGTTTCTTCAAAATCCAGAAATTATCCTACTAGAACAGGTTTTGGATTTCAGGGAGTTCCACTAAACCATCAATGTCAGTACTATAGATTTGAATGAATTATGGGACCATGTCTTTTATAGCTCACATTAATCTAGTTCTTTTGGGAAATCTGAGATGATTTTTCACTCTCATATCCAGCATCTCTGAAAACTACAGCTGTCTCAGTCAAAGCAATGAAAATTCTTATCCTTGCTAGCAAAGTAAATCTGACAAAAAATATACCCAAAGCGATTTTCCTCCAATTGTGGACCAAAGCATTTGCAGCTATTACCTTGTAGTCTCTGAAGCAACTGAAGAACTGTGCGCTTTGGGCAAGAACCACCAACTCCATGGACAGGAGTGTCTCAAGAGAGTACACAGCCTCAGGAGTCTCCGATTTCAGGTGCAGAGGCCTCCCGAGTGCAGGCTGTTCTCAGCCCTAGATCACTAGATATTAAGACCTTCACACGCGAGTGTGGCATATTATGGACTGAAAAAACGAGCCAAATATACAAGCAGCTGAGGCACAACACAACCTCATCCATTTTATAGATTTGAGGAAATATGTTATTGTTACTACTAGACTGCCAATCACAGATTTCAAGGGAGAGAAACTGCACACCTGGCCTCTAAACACATTAACACTGGCCTCAGTCAGTACAAGACCTCTTTGCTGAATGACAAGTCACTACGACTGAAAAAGGGATGAGTTACATGCAAATATAAAAAAAAAAGCAGGCTGTTCCAAGTGACCTCCACATGCCTGTTGAAATCTTTTTATTGAAAATTCAGATACATATCTCTCTATATAAAAGGCAACACCAACGTTCTATGAAGCCTCCAGCCGGAAGTGTGAAGGGGGCGAGATATCCGATTTCCCTATGAGTGTCTGCCCCGCCCTCTCTGTAACACAGTCAGTGAAGGAAAACAGCAGAGCACGAAATCAAATCGCTGGCTCTGTAACAGTGAAGGACTCAGAGGGGGGAGGGGAGAGAGGCCAGAGGGCAGGGACACACACACTCCCACATGCACACAGAAGAAAACATTGCTAGCCCCCATTTCATTTGCATCAGAAACGGGGCTTTTTTACTAGTAAGAATATAATATCACGGCAGAAAAGAACTAAGCTTAATGAAATATAGCAAATGAGCCTCTTGACCATGACCATATATAACCCTGTTCTAAACCCCCCCCCCCATAAAGCCTTGTTCCACTGAGGTAGATCATCACATGCCTCATTCAACAACAAAGAGAGAGAGAGAGAGAGAGAGAGAGAGAATGAGCTTGGATATCCAACCGATGCCTGCCTTATTAATTGGCTAGTGTGCTCAAGAAGTAAATAAAGAGTTTGAAAGTGGGCAACTCAACTTAATCAAGTTCTGTCGTACATACACCAGAAGAAACTCTCTAAAGGCTTTTCTGCTGATATGAGAAGACCATTTCTTCAAAACGCTTACTAGAAAAGCTCTCCTGCACTAGCACAATACTATTCCCAAAAGCAATACTGAACAAAATGACAGGACTTGTATTCACGCCATCCTCTCTCCAGCAATTTCCTATGCAGCTCAATAGCCATACAAATCTTACAAAGTTCTTTTTCGGTGCAGAGCACTAATTGAGAGAGAGAAACTATGCTGTTTAGCTGAACACAAACTGACAAGATTCAGTTTCCCATACAACCATCCCAGGCCAGAGAACATTCAGTGGGGGGAAAGAAAGGTTATTACTCCACTCAAGATCACTGCCACCTCCTGCCTAAAAAGGAACCGCAAGGAACGAACAACAGCCACCTACATCAAATGACAGGCATTTTTGTTTTTAATAAGTGAATTTATTGGTCAACCAGGATGGGTACAACTGTAGGTAGTCACTGGGACACTATTTACACCACTCAAAGTTACAGCTGATCAAATATAATTCTTTTCCCATCATAGTTGTCCACAAGCCTCAATCCTCCTTCTTTTATTTTCTGACTGGTCCCAGAACTTTAGTTCTGTTTTCAAATAGCCCTGAGCATGGAAACCAAATCTGTGCCCATGACAGCCAGAGACAGATAACCAGCGTCAAGCTCCAGGGCGATCATCCCAGGGAAAGTCTGCTAAGGCAGTAAGAATGTGTGTTTAAAACATAATAATTAAAACCATGACTCTGAATGTTTTCTTAAATCACTATTTCTGTTGTAGGTTCCAAGAGATTTCTCCTGTTAGAAACTGCAGGACCTTACAAACAACAGGCAGAAACATTTCACTTCCTGACCGGAAAGGGACAACTCGTTCTCAATACTACAGCACTACAAGCTTGTTTTGCAGCAGGCTAGGAGAGAATAAATAAAATCAGTAAAGTCAGATTGCCTGAAGAACCGAAAACATCCCAATTCACGCTCAAATCTCACACGTCTTAAAGCAAAAACATGGAAAGGTTTTCAAAATCACTTTATAAGGGGAATTTATAATAGGTTGCATAGGTCAGAATTGCCAAGTAGACAACTATTTTAAAGGCACTTATGTGTCTTAAAATACCAGCAGAAAGGCCGACAAAATCACAGCTAAAATGTGGTCACGTACATTTAAACCAGTTAAGGCAAGGGTGGGCAACCTTGGCTAGTCGTATGAATGTCAATACTATCTCTAACGGGGCGCAACATTATGTAACATCAGAACCGGAAATGAACACAGCTCCACAGACCTTCTATGATACATAAGTAAAACTTGAACTAAAAACAATAGAAAGACTGCTAGAGTGGCTGTTCTGAAAATATTTGCAAAATACAGTATTTAAAATCACCAAAACTCTGGTCAATGACATTTTCTGCGGATACTTCCCATGGTCTCGGGGACGGCATAAAATTCAATGGAGGACCACAGGTTGCTCTCCCCTGAACTAACAAACTGGTGTAAATGTACATGGCTGAAGTATACATGCGTGTGTATTTTATAACCTGTATACACACTTCGTGGCTCCGCCCAAACCCATTCCTCAAGCATATGCGAAGTATAAGCCTATTTGTCAATAGGGTAATTTTATGAGAGGCATTTTATATATCTCACCATGCTTCAAGAGAACCATCAAGTCCACCTTGCTTCTGTGAAAGCATTCACCTGAGGTGTGCATTAGAAGTCTTCAGTAACAACATAAGAAAAGCCATGCCGAGTCTGATCAAGGTCCATTGAGTCCCGCATCCCGTCTCCAACAGCGGCAAGTTCAGGTCAAAAGTACCTGGCAAATCACTTAATAGCTGCCATAGGCATATTGGGCAAATCTGGACAAATGCACACCATAACTTTAAATTCCTACGCAAGGCTACTAGAGTGCCATTAATGCCTTCATTGAGATAAGCACATTACATCACTGCTTCAATAACAGAACAAAGTCATTCCATATACCACCAATTAAGTGACACCCATTTCTTGAGATTACACAACCTCCTTACACCCCACCTATGCCTGTGGATGACGTAAAAGGAGCAGGAAACTGGGAAGCCAGATGTTGATAGTCGTGGCGACTTCCCAGTTACCAGCTCACAGGCATGAGGGGCAAGCTACAAAAACTGACCTCGTCGCTAACCCTCAAAGGATAAGCGAGGAATTTAAACTAAATTCAGGATTTTACCCCTTTTGTGGACAACAAAACACAACTTCTCAATTAGAATATAAAATAATTTAAAAGATTTATTTAAAACATGCTTCAATTATAAAATCAACTACGGTAACATTAAAGAACTCCTAAAACCTAACCATAAATGTTATGTTGCTTGAAGCAATGCTCAGTGTTCTTACGTCACCTTTCTATCTCCCTGCAGGAGCTCTTGCTTCATACAGAAAGAATATCAGATAAGTATTTTAAAGTTTTTTTCCCTAAATTCCTTAGCCAAAATAGACAGTTTCTTTTCACTCTTTCAAACTATTAAGTGTAAGATTTCCCTTGCGAGAAAATGATTCTTTGTGTCTTTTTCTTTCTTTTTCAGGTACCACGGATCAGCCGTCTCATCGGGTAAGTATTTGTAAGAATTGGGTTTTTTTCACAGAACAAACACCACTTAACTGTCGTTGTAAATTTTGTATTATTTTCTCTGGAAATCTGTCTTGCGTAGGGGCCCTGGAACTGATTCCTCCGATGTCCGGTTCTTTCAGCTCGTCTTCACCCTAAACCTCTCTCTTAAAAACTTAAATGGGAATAAAACCCTCACTCCCTAACCTCATATGAATTTTCCCTGTCCTAGATGGTTTTAAATTTTGGACAATAAAACTGTGGCCGGTTTCACTAAAATAAAATCAACTTAATTTTCCCTATATCCTTTTAACCTAAGCTCAATCACTGGTTCCCTATCTATAAAGGAGGCGCACCCAACTCTTCAGGAACTCATGCATCCTCATTCAACTCAAACCTTTCTCACTGCTATTTTTCCCCTTTCCTGACACCCCATACACTCTTTTTCTCAATCCTTTAGAACCCTTTCAGACACTTTAGGTACACATTCACAATTTCCCTATTCCTCTCACTTACCCTTCATTCACCCTTTAACATTCTCATTCTCCCACATTCATTTCTTAAATTTTCCTTTAATTCCTTCCCTTTTCTCACAAGCTCCGCCAGCACTGCTCACACACACCCTCTCGCCTCGCTGTTTTCAGCCTCCTCTGACCACAGCCAACTCACCGTCTCCTAGGTAACGGAACCCCAGCGCAGAATTCCGCTCCCCCACAGCCAATCAGACTCACCGTCAGAATTCCATTTTTTTTCCAGTAGCAAACGGAATTCTGAGAAGCCCAACTGTAGCCCCATTTTACTTTTATTTTTCCCAAAGACTTTAATGGAGAATTACTAAAAATAATAATTTAACCCCAAAATTTCCATCAAAATGTCCCAAATTTACACCCACCACCAAGCACTACTTATATTCCTGATCTATGAATTTATTTTTCAAATTTAACCCTTTTTAATACCCGCCTTACAATATTTGTCCCTAAAATCCCCCAAATAGACCAAAATTATTTTAAACCTACCTTAAAAATTTCCTTACCTTCCCCTCTACCTGCTACATCGAATTCAATTTGTTAACCCTTTCCTAACCCCTTCAAACTAGCACCCCTCAAAAAAAAACCCTAAAAATATTTAAATTTAAAAACTAACCCACCCCAAAAATCCAGAAAATTCCACGATCACGAATATGCAAACCAAATTTAAATTGAACCAATCCCTAAATTTTTAAAAATCAAAAACCATATTTACACATTTAAAAAATAAATACATTACAATTTCGGGTAAAAAAAAACCCTTACCTGTACCGGGATTTTCTGCTCACTCGAACCCTGCCCTCGGGGTCCTCGCTGTCCTGGGGCCAAATCGGAGCCCAAAATAAAAAAGCTCAGAAGCCGGCCCAAAATTTAGGCCCCGGCTTCGGCCTACTCGCAAAGACGCGCGATCCCGATACGTGCATGAGGCGCGCCGCCTCATGCACACGCTGCTCCGCTCCCTCGACGTCTTCTCCGCTCACTCCTCCCCTCTCTCCGGCCCTCTTCTTCCGTCGCAGCCCAAATAGGCTGCACACCGGCCCTTCCTCTTCGCCGGAACCGGCCTTTTCTGTTTTTTGTTTTTTTTTTAAAAACCCCGATGCTGCTTTCCCGCAGCGCTGCCTTCTGCAGCGCCCCTTCAACCACCGGGCCCCGAATTAGCCCGTCTTCATCTCTCCACACCCGGGGTTGTACCCAATTGTCCCCGGGTTCGAGACTACACCGCTGCCCCCCCCCCCCCAGAACGACCCAGAACGACCCGGAATGTCTCTCCGGGAGCCCGAGCCTCGGAGGCCCCGGGTAAGTTTTTTTTTTTTTTCTTACCCTCTATTACATAACATAGTAACATAATAGATGATGGCAGAAAAAGACCTGCACGGTCCATCCAGTATGCCCAACACGTTAAACTCATATGTGCTACTTTTTGTGTATACCTTACCTTGATTTGTATCTGTCATTTTCAGGGCACAGACAGTAGAAGTCTGCCCAGCACTAGCCCCGCCTCCCACCACCAGCTCTGCCACCCAATCTCCGCTAAGCTTCTGAGGATCCCTTCCTTCTGAACAGGATTCCTTTATGTTTATCCCATGCATTTTTGAATTCCGTGACCATTTTCATCTCCACCACCTCCCGCGGGAGGGCATTCCAAGTATCCCTGAATTGCCCCAGTTCTGAATCTATCCCCAGAGTGAAAGCCAAATTCCCTTCTAGGGGCAAAAAATCCGTGTAAGTAGGTGTGCAATGCCAGTATTTGAGTAGAGTGTGCCAGGTAGCTTACGATACAATTGCTCAGTCTGCAATATTTAGGGGTGAATTAAACCTCTATTATCAGAGGTCAATTCCTCTTCAACTCCTACCCGTGACAGCCAAGCTTCTTGGTGCACTACTCTACAGCTCACAAGAACTCTCTGTACAAATCATTTTCAAAATACAGTATAACTAGTATCAGAGTGGTAAATTATTCAAACTTCAAAACAGAAAGAGTTCTTATTTGAAAGTGCAAAAATGTAAAGTTTCTGGTTTTTAGCGATGATGTCTTTGCAATCCAAGGAATCCCAGGGAAGCTCCAAGCCAATATCTGCAGCAACACAGCCATGCTCATGGTTGTTGTTACAATACAACAACACAGAGAAGATCCAAAGTACAGAATGGAGTTCAAGATACAACGAAAAGCACCAAGTGCATTCAGAAATGGACTTTCCAATATGGATCCGACATGGGCTGTGTTTCAGCACACAGCGCCTGTGTCAGGGGTCAAATGTGAGCTAATATGAAATGGATACTGTGTGTAGCAAACCAAAATTCGGAGTTGTTTCGAGATAAGGACAGGTGGGATGGCCTTAACATTGCTTGTTTAGGGCGCATTAATGCCATAAAAATGATGATGTTGCCCAAATTACTATATCTTTTTATGGACTTGACCTTCAGATACACCAGAATTTTTTTTTTAAGCAGCAAAAGAGAAGAATCTTATATTATATTTGGAATAAACGTCCCCCTAGAGTTTGGGCTTGAGTGATGTGCCATCCTAGAAGGCTAGGAGGCATGGCAGTACCAAACTTTCAAATCTATTACCAGGCTGCGCAACTCCATATCCTGGCAGAATGGATGGTTGGCTCACAAAAAGTATGGGTGCAGATGGAGCAAAAATGGCTAGGCCCAGTGGCATTGAAAGCTGTCCTATGGTTGACCACAACAGAGTTTTGGGGTTTTATGGGACAAGTGCCTCAAGGGGTAGAAGGGTCGTTCTGCATCTGGTATGCTGTCAGAAAAAAATTCTTTCCCACAAGATCCTATTTTTTTTACACACTGTTATTCGCTATGCCCCAGGCTTTAGGGCAGGGCGAGCGGATGTAATCTTTAGACAAAAGGTAAAATTATGTATAATCATACCTGATAATTTTCTTTCCATTAATCATAGCTGATCAATCCATAGACTGGTGGGTTGTGTCCATCTACCAGCAGGTGGAGATAGAGAGCAAACTTTTGCCTCCCTATATGTGGTCATGTGCTGCCGGAAACTCCTCAGTATGTCGATATCAAAGCTCCATCCGCAGGACTCAGCACTTAGAGAATTACACCCACGAAGGGACACTCTGCCCAGCTCACCACCGCCGAAACGGGGGAGGGGAATTAACCCAGCTCATCCCCACACAAGTGGGGGAGGGGAATCCGTCCAGCTCATCCCCGCGGAGCGGGGGAGGGACACCACACCCGCCGATGCGGGGGGATCTGGCTTATCCTGCAACCGCAACCGCGGGAGGAGCTGACTGACCCTAACACCGCCGAAGCGGGAGGGGTACAAAGCTGCCCTACAGCCGCACGAAGCGGGAGGGAGTGCCGGCAGAATTTATGTCTCAATCCAGCCCCGTAAAACGGAGGGGAGAGGAATGCAGCAGCTCACTGTAACACAAACTCGTCTCAACTCTTGAAGAATCCAAGTGAAAGAAGAACTTGAACACGAAGTCCTCCTGAAGTAACTGAAGGCTAAACTTGAACCTAAAATTCAACCAGAATATAAACAGTACAGATATCTGGGAGGGGCTATGGATTGATCAGCTATGATTAATGGAAAGAAAATTATCAGGTATGATTATACATAATTTTACCTTCCATATCATCAAGCTGATCAATCCATAGACTGGTGGGATGTACCGAAGCAGTACTCACCCAGGGCGGGACATAGAAATCCCTGACCTCAACACTGAAGCTCCAAACCGGGCCTCCGCCCGTGCAGCCACAGTCAAACGGTAATGCTTGGAGAATGTATGAGCCGAAGCCCACGTTGCCGCCTTGCATATCTCTTCCAAGGAGACGGATCCGGCCTCTGCCATCGAGGCCGCCTGAGCTCTCGTGGAGTGAGCCTTCAGCTGGATAGGCGGCACCTTCCCCGCGGCCACATAAGCCGCTGCAATGGCTTCCTTGACCCATCTTGCCACTGTAGGCTTAGCAGCCTGCAGACCCTTATGAGGACCTGCAAACAGGACAAACAGATGATCCGATTTCCGGAAATCATTGGTCACTTCCAAGTATCTGATGATGACTCGTCTCACATCCAGATATTCAAGAGCGGAGTACTCCTCTGGGTAGTCCTCCCTACGAAAGGAAGGGAGACAGCTGCTGATTCACATGGAAGCGAGAAACAATCTTGGGCAGGAAGGAAGGCACTGTGCGAATAGTCACTCCTGCCTCAGTGAACTGCAGAAAAGGCTCTCGACATGAGAGCGCCTGGAGCTCGGAAACTCTTCTGGCTGAAGTGATAGCCACCAAAAAGACTGCTTTCAACGTCAGGTCTCTCAGAGATGCCCTCGACAAGGGTTCCAAAGGCGGCTTCTGCAATGCTCTTAGCACCAGGTTGAGATTCCACGCAGGCACCACTGAGTGCAGAGGAGGGCGCAGGTGATTAACTCCCTTGAGAAAGCGCACCACATCTGGCTGCGAAGCCAGGGAAGCACCCTTCAGGCGGCCCCTGAAGCAAGCCAGAGCCGCTACCTGGACTTTAAGGGAACTGAGCGACAGGCCTTTCTCCAGACCTTCTTGCAGGAACGCCAACACTGAAGAAATTGGAGCAGTGAAGGGAGAAAGTGAGCCTGCTTCACACCATGCTGCAAAGATACGCCAAACCCTGGCGTAAGCAGTAGAAGTAGAGCGCTTCCTCGCTCTCAGCATAGTGGCGATGACCTTGTCTGAGAAGCCCTTCTTCCTCAGACGCTGCCGCTCAATAGCCAGGCCGTAAGACCAAAGGGAGAGGGATCCTCCATCACCACGGGACCCTGATGTAACAGGCCCTGCTCCACTGACAGCCGCAGAGGATCGTCGACTGAGAGCCTGAACAAGTCCGCATACCAGGGACGTCTGGGCCAATCCGGACCCACCAGGATTACCCTGCCGGGATGCTTTGCCACCCGGTCTAGCACCCTGCCCAACATGGGCCAGGGCGGGAACACATAGAGGAGCTCTTGTGTCGGCCACTGTTGGAGAAGAGCATCTACTCCCAGGGATCGAGGGTCCCGTCCTCTGCTGAAAAAGCGCGGCACTTGGCAATTGGCCGATGACGCCATCAGATCTAGGCTCGGCTGGCCCCAGCGCTTCGTGATGTCCAAGAACGCCTGAGCAGATAGTTGCCACTCTCCGGGCTCCAAGGTATGGCGACTGAGAAAGTCCGCCTTGACATTCATGACTCCGGCAATGTGGGCCGCTGAAAGCTGCTCCAGGTTCACTTCCGCCCACTGGCAACGACTCATAGCCTCCTTGGCTAGAGGGGCGCTCTTGGTACCTCCCTGGCGGTTGATATAGGCCACAGCCGTGGCATTGTCCGACAGGACCCGTACAGGCTTCAACACCAGTACCGGGATGAACTCCAATAACACCAACCGAATGGCTCTGAGTTCCAGGAGGTTAATAGACCACTTGCCTCTGCAGGAGACTAGAGCCCCTGCGCTGTCCTTCCCAAGCAGTGGGCTCCCCAGCCCATCAAAGAGGCGTCTGTCGTGACGACAATCCACTCCGGGGTCACCAGAGGCAATCCTGCAGACAACTTGTCTGTTTGCGTCCACCAGCTCAGCGCCTTGCGCACTGCTGGGTCCACGGGAAGGCGCACAGCATAATCCTCCGACATCGGAGTCCAGCGCAGCAGCAGAGATAGCTGTAGTGGTCTCATATGAGCCCTGGCCCAGGGCACTACTTCCATCGTGGCCGTCATAGAGCCCAACAGCTGCACGTAGTCCCAAGCCCGAATAGGAGAGGCTACTAGGAACTAGTCCACCTGAGCCTGAAGCTCGACAATCCGATTGTCTGGCAGGAACACTCTGCCCACTTGGGTGTCGAATCGAACTCCCAGATACTCCAGGGACTGAGTCGGGCGCAGCTGGCTCTTCTTCCAGTTGATGATCCATCCCAGGGAGCTCAAAAGAGCAACTACCCGGTCCATAGCTTTGCCGCACTCTGCATAAGAGGGGGCTCGGATCAACCAGTCGTCCAGATAAGGATGGACTTGTACTCCTTCCTTTAGCAGGAAGGCCGCTATGACCCCCATTACTTTGGAAAAGGTCCGCGGAGCAGTAGCCAACCCGAAAGGGAGGGCTCCGAACTGGAAGTGTCGTCTCAGGACTGTAAAACGCAGAAAGCGTTGGAGAGGAGGCCAGATGGGAATATGCAGGTACGCTTCCTTGATGTCCAAGGAAGCCAAGAACTCTCCTGCCTTCACTGCCGCTATAACAGAGCGGAGAGTCTCCATGCGAAAGTGCCTCACTTTCCAGGCCCGATTGACCCCTTTGAGGTCGAGGATAGGCCGGACAGAACCTCCTTTCTTTGGAACCACAAAGTAAATGGAGTAACGTCCCTTGCCAATCTGATTTTTTGGCACCGGAACGACCGCACCCAGGCGGATCAGGTTGTCCAAGGTCTGCTGCACTACCACAGCTTGACCGGAGACTTGCAGGGAGAGAGTACAAACCCGTCTCTTAAGGGTTGGCAGAACTCTAGCTTGTAGCCGTCTCTGATGACTTCCAGCACCCACGCGTCTGAAGTTATAGTGGTCCACTCGCCCAGAAACGAGGACAGCCGTCCTCCAATCTGCACTGGGGCGTGGACCAAGGCCCCGTCATTGGGTACGAGACCCTGGGGGAGGACCGGAGGGAGCACCTCCGGGACGGCGGTCTCTGCGAAAGGAATGCTGCTTGGGGGAGAAATTCCTCTTGAAGGAAGAGGGGGCAGAGGAACCCGACTTGCCCGGGCGGTACCGACGGGCTTCCTGCAACCGTCCTCTGGAGGTACCGGGACGAGTACTAACCCGAGCCCTGACCTCTGGTAATTTCTTGCCCTTAGACGTGCCGAGATCGGTCACGATTTTGTCCAGCTCGACCCCAAAGAGCAGCTTGCCTTTAAAAGGCAATCTAGCCAGGCGGGATTTAGAGGCGTGGTCAGCAGACCAATGTTTCAGCCAAAGCCACCGCCGCGCAGAGACTGTCTGAGCCATGCCTTTAGCTGAGGCTCTCCAGACATCATACAGCAAGTCTGCCAAATAGGCTAAGCCCGATTCCAGGGCCGGCCAATCAGCCCTCAAGGAATGATCCGAGGGGGAAGCCCGCTGCACCATAGTCCGGCACGCCCTGGCCACATAGGAGCCGCAAACTGAGGCCTGCAAACTTAAAGCAGCTGCCTCAAAGGACGACCTTAAGGCCGCCTCCAATCTTCTGTCTTGGGCGTCCTTTAGGGCCGTGCCACCTTCCACCGGCAACGCCGTTTTCTTAGTCACCGCAGTGATTAAAGAATCCACGGTAGGCCACAGATAGGCCTCACGTTCACTCACAGCCAAAGGATAGAGGCGGGACATAGCCCTAGCCACTTTAAGGCTCGTTTCCGGGACATCCCATTGAGCCGCAATTAAGGTGTGCATGGCATCATGCACGTGGAAGGTTCTAGGCGGGCGCTTCGTCCCCAGCATAATGGCAGAGCCAACAGGGGCTGAGGGAGAGACGTCCTCCGGAGAGGAAATCTTCAAAGTGTCCATGGCCTGTAACAACAGGTTGGGCAAATCCTCTGGGCTAAAAAGCCGCGCTGCAGAGGGGTCATCCGCTCCATCCGAGCGGGGATCTATCTCCTCCAAGGAATCCGCAAAGGATCGTTGGGAGACCTCAGACACGCTGCCCTCATCTACATCGGAGGAGACAAAAGTCCTCCAAGGCCTGGAAATCAACCCGAGGGCGTTTACCTCTGGGAACCTCAACCTCTTTATCAGAAGAGGGAGCAGGGGCAGCGTTTTGCATGAGGAAAGCCTGATGCAGCAGCAAAACAAACTCGGGGGAGAAACCCCCCAGACTGTGCACTTCCGCAGCCTGGGCAACAGCCCTAGACGCACTCTCAACCGGCGCTCGCAATAGCGGGGGAGAGACATGCTGCGCATCCAAAATGGCGTCCGGCGCGAAACTCCGTGAAGGAGCCGCGCGGGAAGAACGGCGCTTAACTTTAGCCACTTTTGTGCCGTCGCCCAAATTAAGGGCGTTCATGGCATTAATGTCTCCAACCTCAAGGGCGGCCCACGAAGAAGCCGTCCGAGCCGCGTGGCCGGCCAAGATGGCGGAGGCGAGGAGCGGGGGATGGGCGTTTATGGCGGGAAAAAACCGCCACGCCGGAGGAA
Organism: Microcaecilia unicolor; assembly: GCF_901765095.1. Lineage (NCBI taxonomy): Eukaryota > Metazoa > Chordata > Amphibia > Gymnophiona > Siphonopidae > Microcaecilia > Microcaecilia unicolor. The sequence goes on from NC_044034.1 coordinate 88,624,993, forward strand.
CGACCGGGACATTCATCGGTCACTAAACTATCACCCATCAAGGGCGAATCAGGTTGTAAAACCCCCGCATCCCCTCTAGAAGCGCTCCAGCGATCCGGGGAGCGACCCTTTTGCGCCCTCGCCCTCCGACGCCATTGCCACGAGGAGAAGAATCGGGGAACCCCCTGCCCGCTATAAAAAGGTAAAATTACCTGCTTGCCGCTCCGAGCTGTAACGAACTGGTGTCCCAGTGAGTAGCTGCAATGAACGTTTAAAGAAACGTCGAATTAAACGCCTTTAAAGACGTTTAAAATTTTTTTTTTTTTTTTTTTTAAACGGAGCCAGCGGGAGGGGGGAGAAAAGGAGGGACCTGGCACCACCAGGTTTGCACTTGCTCAAAGAGCCCTCAACCCCAGGCCTCAACAAAACCTAAAAATTAGGCTTGGAGGCCTAGCCAGAGCTGCTGCTGTGTGTGACCACCACCTGCTGAGATAGAGAACATACTGAGGAGTTTCCGGCAGCACATGACCACATATAGGGAGGCAAAAGTTTGCTCTCTATCTCCACCTGCTGGTAGATGGACACAACCCACCAGTCTATGGATTGATCAGCTTGATGATATGGAAGAGTTGGTTACCTTAGGTCAGCTCTGGGAGGACAGTGCACTTCAATCATATCCTGACCTACAAGAAGAGTATGGCCTACCACCTCAGTATACTTTTCAATATAGACAAATTAGAGATTGTACTTTGCATAAAGCCCGAGGAGAACTTAGCTTAAATAAGACTCTTATGGAAAGGGCAGTAGGAGGTGGGGGAGGTAAAGGCTGTATTTCAAGAACTTACCAGGCATTGCTTTCATTTCATTCACCTACAGACTCATATATACAACGTTGGGAACAGTATTTGGACAGTGCAAGGTAGGGGAAAGAAATGGGAGATGAGTCTTAAATACCTGCTTAAGAAACCCATTAGCAGTAAATTAATAGAAAATGACCATAAAATGTTGTACTGGTGGTACTACACACCACATCAACTGGTTTAAATGTATCATACAGGAAAGGGACTGTGTTGGAGAGACTGTGGGTTGCTGGGAGATATGTTTCATTTATGGTGGACCTGTCCAGCTATGCAAGTATATCAACAAGAGGTCTGTCTACTCTTTAGCTCAGCAAGTGATGGGGGGATCATATCCCCTAAAAGCTGAACACTGCTTACTCCATCATAGGCCTTTTGGCATAAAGAAGGAACATCACAGTTGGGCCATTCAATTATTTACAGCAGCCCACCTGGCACTGGCTGCAGCGTGGAAAAGTGCAGTGATTCCATCTAAATCCATCTCATGGCAGAACTGACGGCAATCCGGACTGGCCAGCTGATGAATTTTCAAAGGATATGTGACAAATATCGAACATGGCGATCTAATCAGTCTTTGGCGCAAGGTTTGGAAGGAACTGCCTCCGATTAGGGCTTTGTTTGTGGGTTGTTGTTTTTTTGTCATATTATAAACTGAGGGGGGAAGGGAGAAAACGTTTGGAAGATCTACAGGGGAGGGAAATGGAGGGCTTCAGTACTGGTGGTTTTTGATATGTTAAGTTTCTGTGTTGTATATTTACTGACTTTCATTAAAATCCTGGAAAAAAAAAAAAGAGCCTTGCCTGTCTCTTTCAACATGCACCTGTGAGAGAGAGTCTATAGGAAGCTGTCACTCCCCCTTTAAAGATATTCCCTCACAGTTGCATAACCCTCACAATCCCATCCAGGGGGAGGTAATACATGAAAGGCAGAGTTGGGAAGATGTGGGATTATAGAAAAAATCTCAGGAAACAGCTAGGTCGAGTAGGCCCAGAAGGAAGAAGCAGACCTCTACTGCCTATGCTCCTCCAAATATGTATGACTCCCAGACGCTTACAGACACTACCTTCAGAGAGGTCATTCATCTGTATCTCTGAGACTCAAGCCAGAGGCCAGCTGAGTAAATTGCCTTTTTTTGAGGGACAGTAGTGCACATAGTGGCAATGCAGAAGCAGGTCACAGGAGGAAAGCTGTGAGTCCAAGAACTGGGTAAAATGAACAGGATATGCCCACCCACAACATTAATAAATAATTTTCTGTTCACCTTTAATCCGCTGTGTGGCTCTGTTTATCAGGGCTCTAGACCTGCCCTTGTTCACAATACCACAGCATTTCTTTCTCCAGTCTATATGATGTAGGTACAGAATTACTATCAGGTCTAAACAGGGATACTAAAATTCATCCAGAACTTCCTAGGTAGCGACCCATGTGCTCCTATTTTTGTCCTCCTCCCATAATTATCTGGATGGGGAAATGAGATGGAGTGGGGAAGGTGTACATGGCAAGGATATTTCTTCCCCAGTGAATGATTACACCTCAACCCACTGTAGCACAGCCCTTTCACTCTCCTCCCTCACTCTACCTAACCCACAAAGGAGCAGCCTTCTCTCCTAATCCCCTCCTTTTGTCCCTCCACCCCACCCCCCTCAACGCAGTCCAGAAGATGCTTCTGCTCCCTCACCCTACAACTGGGAAACACTTTTGATGGCTCCCTCTACACACAGCTCCTCCAAGACTTTTCTGCTGCCTCCTACACCTGGGCCCTGACCAAAGCCAAGGACATTTCTGGCAGTCTCTGGTTGAGGAAAAACCCTTGCCCAAGGCAAGCAGGAAAATGCATTTTTTTTTTTAAACCCTGGGTCTGAGAATGGAGAAAGAATCCAATGTTTGAAAATGAGTTCTGTGCAGTTTTGCAATACTCTAGACAAAGATAAAATTTGAATGCATTATTTTAAAATTCTAGAAATAACAGTAATGAGAATAAAGAGAAGGAATAAAACATACTTTCGGATACCGGCATATTCATGTGTAACACCTCTCTCCAGCGTGTAACCACGTCCATCGTCATCAAACCGGATCTGATTAGCTGCCCGGGATGCAGAATGACCCGGGGGTCTTTTCCCAATCTTCATGTCCACAATGATATTACTAGAGGGAAAAACAAAAAAGATATATTCTTGAGTAAGCATGTCCTAATTCTAAACAGCTATTTTCTGCTCATTATCTCCCAAACATCAGTCTTTCCTAGGAATCATTTGAAGTCTATTACATTTAAGGTAGTTTTACTGGTTGTCGGTAAAAACAACCACAAGGCTTTCAAACCACAGAATCGATAAAACTAGAAAACCCAAAACATTGTATAGGTCTGGTCACGGAATGCCTAGCCACCCGCCTGGGGCTACCGTGTGGCCTCTTAAGAGGGTCATATCCCCAGCACAGCTCAAGTCCATCTGCACCTGCTGCTTGTGCTCTACACTAGCACCCTCTTCCTACCAACTGGGTCCCAACCGCCTCTGGGCGAGTCTCCTGCTCTCAAATTATCCCCAGTGATTTCTAGGTTACCAGGGTAACACTCCCAGTGGTCCCACAGCTCCCAGAAAGCACCCACAGACCTAACACAAACCACCAGTATTTTTATTCAGTCCAGACAAGCAGTGGCAATAAACTAAAAATGTGTATTGTCATGAAAAATTAGAACTACAGAAAAGTTGCAATCAGCAAAACAATAACAGGTTATTCAAATATGGATCAATTATAACACTATCTAAACATTTGTTTACTATCTAAATAGTACCTGGGAAGTTCAGGACATATAGCTGCTCACAGGTTATCAAATATAATTGTTCACAGGGCCTCAGCAAAGAGATCTTTCTCTCTCTTTTCCCTGGCTAAGACTGGAAAAAAGCCAGTACATTCTAGATGAATTGAGTTCCTGGGCTAATCAGAGCCCAGAATAAGTTTTCAAAAGTACACTACATCTACTTCCTATCTGTGTTAGACTAAAGAAAAAATAGTCATATATCTGTAACAGCTTTAAAAATAAACATGTACCACCTACTGGCTAAACTAGAGAAATACACCTGAAAAAATAATACAGTTTACAGGCTTAAAACCAACAGGCCCAGACTAGCCATCATAACAATATTTTAGTCCTTAACACCAAAGTATACCCCTTACCCCAGGCTCTCAACAGCAAACAAATGAACCAGTCTAACCTCTACTGAGTGGCTATTTCTTATGAACCACAGGTGAATAAACTAATACTTTGCAAACCCACAGCAATCTTGCCACCACCCTCTGCTTAGGCCAAGGCCCTGGGTTTAGCTGTCACTGAAAGGGGAGCTGGCTGGGCAGAGGTTAGCTGGCTTGTATCGACCACTAGGTCTATTAAATCGTCCATTTTTTTAAGTAAATCTCAATGTACAAATATTGAAAATGATGACAGATAAGTGCAAGACTAGTCTGTTTTTGGTGCAATGCCATAAACTTTAGCTTATCCCTACACATCTTCAAAATAAGGATACTTTCTGGTTGTCCCATCCTCTCTTAAACTTTGCTACTAGAAGGTCATCACATGCATCATCCACCCTTTCTGTGACAAAATATTTTTTAACATTACTCCTGAATCTACAGCATGATCTCTCATTTAAGCACTTTGTTTCTACTGCAGAAGATTTGCATATATACTTTTTTCTACAATCTTCCCATCTCTGCTCTCCGTTAGGGCACTGGTTCTCAAACTTGTCCTGGGGGACCACCAGCCAGTCAAGTTCTCAGGATATTCCTATTGAATATGCAATGAGACAGAGTTGTATGCCATCACTCCCATTATATGCATATTCATTAGGGATATCCTGAAAAGCCAACTGGCTGGTGGTCCCCCAGGCCAGGTTTGAGAACCACTGCTCTAGGGTATATGTATTTACATTCTTAAATATCATCTCAATAGAACAGGGGCTCTCAACCCAGTCCTCAGGAAACACTAGCCAGTCAGGTTTTCAAGATTCCCAAAGTGAATATGCATGAGACAGATTTGCATACAGTGGATTTATCTAATGCATATTCATTGTGGATATCCTGAAAACCAGACAGGGTTGAGAACCGAAGATTCCATGAATCATTTTGACAGTTGCTCCTTTAGATCAGCTACATTCTATCCTACCAGCAGTACAGCTTCCAGAGCAGGACACAAAATTACAAGCAAAGTCTCACCATTCGCCTGTAAAGCAATCTTATCACTTCTGTTTTACAAGTACAGTACAGTCTTGAATATCAGACCTTCGCTAATCCAAACATCCAGCATATCCAACAGACCCCTCCCCTCCCCCCCACCCGGTGATGTCATGTGGATTCTCTTTCCATTTCAGAACCCAGAACCCTACTTTTAACCACAGTCGTGAGCCAGGACCCTGCTTTTACTGCCTTTGTTTCTGCATTGTTTGAGGGGTTATGGGTTATCGTTTTCCATATTATCTGACTTTTCATTTATCTGAGAACGGGTCAGTCCTGTTGTTTAGGTCGGATAATCAAGACTTTTACTGTAGTTTTGCCCCTTCCTATGCTCCCTGGTATTCATCGGGCTCCTGATACAGCCTTGTTGCACTATTTCACTACCACAAGCTAATCAGATATGATCGTTCCAAGGTCCCTCTATCTCTCCTGGATGGTGTATGTTAATTTCTCAGTCTCCAACACATACTATTCCCTTGAATTTCTTCACATTAAAAAGCAATAACTGCCTCTTTATTGTTAAGAGTGTCACTGGACTTGAAAGCTATGACAACATACTCTGAAAGGTTATGATCTTGTAAAGAGCAACCATTTTAAAATTCTGTCCTTTTCAGCATTTTGCACTTTGAATAAAAAGCATTTATGCCATTTACGCATTGGTGAAATCCATTCATTCAAAGGTATAACTACTCGGTTGTCTTATCCTGGACAAACCTGAGGACGGGGGAGGGCACTTAAAGGGTAGAAACATACATACCTGGCATCTACTCTTATTGCAAATAACCTTGATCTGATAAAGGTGAGCTCATTTTCAATAGGATCCAAGTTGAAAAGCTTTTATGCATTGTAGGTCTTCACTTGTATATATTTATGCAGCAATTGTGATGCTGTGAACTGACACTGCTGATGGATGCAGGCCCACAAGCAGAATTGCAGCAATGCCACTAGAGATATGCATGCAGCATGAGCAGAAGCCAAAATTCCCATTACTGCATACACCATATAATAAACTGACAAAGCATGTCCTTTCCAAAATCACAACCCCAGAAACGCTTAAGTGTTTATTTCCCAGCACTAGCCCCACCTCCCACCACAAGTGCTCTGTAAAAGGTAATTTTTAAATATTTGTGTGTCTTACAGAAAGGAAGTCAGCTTTCAAACAAGCTGGGCAGGGCTCCAATTTACCTATGTGGTGACACTGAGGCAGGAAAGTGCATGCCACAAAAAGCAATGAATCCTACTATGCTTTTGTTTTCTTTGCAATTGAGTTAAAGTTATATTTTGACAAAAAGTGAGGGGTTTTGACTTTAACTCTTAAAAAATCGAATAGGAATAGGTTTCACTGCACCATGTATGAGAATTAGCCAGATTTTCAAGAGACTTAAAAAATTCACTTCTTTGGGGAACAGAAGATCTTTATTATCTGCCTTCGCATTGGACAGAACGACAGTGGTACCAATATGACAGCAGGAAACATTTCTACAGACAAACTTCAATGGAATTCAAAGGCTAAAAAATATGGGATAAGAAATTATTATGTTCTCTGACCTAAAATTTACTATAAAAATTAACTTGGCCAAAAATCTATTAAAAAAGAAAGAAAAGAAAGGGACAAAAGTGGCACGCACTCTAACATCCCTATATGTAAGATTTTGTCCTAAAGGTCTGTGTCACAATGAAGAAAAATTACTTAATAGCATTGCTCTATGACAGTGCTTCCCAAATCTGTCCTAGGGGGAACCCCAGCCAGTCAGGTTTTCTGGATAGCCACTCTGAATATGCATGAGATCAATTTGTATACCAAGGAGGCACTGTATGCAAATTGATCTCTGGAAACCTGACTGGCTGGGGTTCCCCCAGGACAGGTTTGGGAAGCACTGCTCTATGATCTTGTACAATGTCTTGAATAAAGTTCTTCAAAAAAGCAGTAAATACATCCTCCTGGAATTGTCCCAGAGCTTCGCCTTGCCTGGAACATGTTAGAAAGGAATAGACACATGAGTGGTACACTAGAGAATCTGTACTAGGATTGGCCTTGAAACCAATTAGAAAAACAATAGCTTGGAAAGGGGAAGAAGTGATACAAAGAGAGAGAGAACATGAACAGGGGAGAGGTAAGGAAGACTAACAAAACGAGAGCGATTGTGTGTAATACAGAGGGAATAAATTACTAATTGAGGGCTAACAAAAACATGTAAGCCACATTGAGCCTACCATGAGTGGGAAAGCACAGGGTACAAATGTAACAAAAAACAAAACAAATGCCCTATAAAGAAATGAATTTTTAAACTATTATATCCAGTAAAATGTTTCAGTTCAATATCCTCCGTCTTCTGCCCTCAGAAAAAGAAAAAAAAAAGCACACTTACAAAACAAAAACAAAATACCATGGGTCCCAAAATACAATGACTCACTATACTACTATTGCAGTTTACGTCTGGCAAACCTTCCTTCTGTATAATTAAGAACAAAATTCCTAGATGGAAAAAGAATTCCTTTCATTGAACCAGCACAAAAGTCACAGTAGAAAGACTCCCAGTGATAAACAGGCAGACAGCGACATCTGCTGCTTATTCTGAATTACTGCATTGCAGAAGAAAGCAACCAGAGGACTGCTTTTATTCTCTAAGCTGCCTGCTAGTGTTTCTTTTGCACAAAGAAATAACCAGTAATACAATAATGCTGGTGAGAGTGGTAAGGTTTCTGTCCCAGCATGCATGCATCTATTAATGGGTATATAAAGAGTAACTGCAAGGGTGACAAGAGCAACAGACACAGCCATCCCTTTGCAGCTTTTTTAAATAAATTATTCTCTGTGTTCTGTATACTACAATTAAGTTGTCTCTGGAGCACCTCCATGGCTTGGCTATTATAGTGTAGTACAGGCAACTGAAGTTCAAGCCATATATCTGACAGGGCCTCATACTTGACACCAAAGTGACAAGTTCAAATTTGTGAAACCGGATAGATAAGAGCCATTACAGCAGTGGTAACTTCTAGCATTAGGGGGGCACAGGCAGTCTCAGACAAGACTTCAATCCAACCCGCTACCAGCAAGGAACTTGTGCAGCCTTCAACTGAGAAGCTGCAGCATAGGAAAGCTGGTGGCAAAAGAACAGGGCTGGATTGTCAGGCCATGACTCCGCTCACTAGATTGGTCGAGTTTGCGGATGCTGCAGAGGCAGTGTTCATAGCTCATGGGAAGCGGGAGTCCCAGCTATCGCTCAACAGCAATACCAAGTGGTCGAACAGAGGGTCGTCTTTACCACATTTCAGAGAGAGCTGCAGCATGAAAAACTGTTGCTGCAATGGCCGGACTAAGTAAGTTACACAGAAACAGAGAAAATGATGACAGAGAAAAACAATTTGGCCTATCCATACCTCCCCCCTTAGTGATCCTGTGCTTGTTCCATGTTGTCTTCAATTTAGATACAGTCCTTGTCTCCACCACGTCCACTGGGATGCTTTACCATACATCCACTACCTTTCTGAAAAGAAGTATTTTATTAGATTATGCCTAATCTATTCCCTTTCACCTTCTTCCTACGCCCCTTTGCTCTAGGGCTTCCTTTCAATTGAAAGAGCTCCATCTCTTGTGCATTTATGACACTGAGGTCTCATAATGTCCCCAAGTTGGCATATGGAGGAGTAGCCTATACCAGGCTTGACATTCAGGGATGCCCAGTTCAAATCCCACTACTGCTCCTTGTGATCTTGTGCAAATAACCTTCCATTGCCTCGGGTACAAAATTAGATTGTGAGCCCTCCAGGAACAGCAAAATACCCAGTGTACCTGAATGTAACTCATTTTGAGCTACTACAGAAAAAGGTGCGCGCAAAATCCAAATAAATAAATAAATAAAACTATAACAATACAGGAAAACTCTCTCCCTCCCAGGTAATTACAAATGAGCACTCATAGTGCCATTACACAACAGAAGCCAATTCCAACTGAGCTGGATGATCAAAGGAGTAGAGGGAAATTGCTGGGCTGTTAAAATATAAATGGGGGGAGGGGTAGAAGGAAAAGGATTATATACCTGCTGACTTTCCATGACTGTAATTCTTCCTGCTTTGTATCCCCCTAACATATCTTTTTTTTTTCTGTATTATACCAGCGGTTTCAGCATCACTTTATTCGCCCCTTTATTTTATATGCAGCCAGGACACACACTGTAATGGGGTCTGTTTGTCAGATACAAGTGGGGTGCACATACAGGGAGAAGCATGCCATCTGTCCCTGCTCAGACAGACCTCTGCAGTTGAAGGGAAGCAAGAGATGCTGGTGCACTCTAGGCAGGAAATTAAGTAACTGCAGTTTCATCCACAAAGGTGTTTTTGGCATCTGCTAGTTTTAAATATCTTCTTAATAAGGTCAAGTAGTGACAAACCTGGATAAGCAGTTTTAGCTTCTTACCCTTGGACTGTGGCAGTTCTATGCTGCAAGCGTGCTCTGTGGGTTACTCTCCCCAATTCTAGATGCCGCTCATACAGCGGAGCAATCTAACTGATAAAGGGGGAATAAGCCTACTTGTTTATTATAAAGAGGGTTAAAATCACAGCTGTCGAGATGTGCAGAGCCTCACCGTAGCCTTTCTCAAATTCATAAGTACATAAGTAATGCCACACTGGGAAAAGACCAAGGGTCCATTGAGCCCAGCATCCTATCCAGGCCAAGGGCACCTGGCGAGCTTCCCAAACGTACAAATATTCTATACATATTATTCCAGGAATTGTGGATTTTTCCCAAGTCCATTTAGTAGGGGTTTATGGACTTGTCCTTTAGGAAACCGTCTAACCCCCTTTTAAACTCTGCCAAGCTAATAAGTACATAAATTCAGCATATGACATTTTCGCTGAAAAATTTACCAAGAATTGAGTGCTGCTGAATGTCCGGAGCGTTGAGACATTTGGAGCAAGCATGGCACTTGGTATCCCAAAATCTGCATCATTTGCCCACATTTTTTCCAGGTATGCTGGACAAACATCATGCCACTCCTCAACATTGCACTAGGCAAGAAGGGGAGCAAGATGGTGGATGACTAGGAGTCAGCTTCATGTCCTAGATGCTGGTTTTGCTTTTTACAGACTGACCTGTTCCTTTGCTTTATCCTTATATTTCTTTATGCAAATGTAAAGGAAGGTCAATGAGCATCTACCACCACCTATTGTGGGGGGGGGGAGGGGCTCCACTTTGAGAACTGGCAGGAAAAGCCTTGCTGAGGGCAAAGTATCACTTATGCCTGAAATGCATTCTTTGAAAACAGATTCTGAAAGGGATGCCAAGATTTAAAAACAAGCTGGATGGCATCAGAGCTGTTGTGGCAGCAGAACTCATCTTGATTATCCTCATGGCGAACAGCGAGTAGTGACCTAACCAACTAGAGGGCAATCCTGTCAGTGATGTTTGAGAGTTGGTACGGCCAGATGTGGAGTCAGCCAACAGCACGATCTGCAAGTAATCTTCAAAGTTTGATCTATACAGGAGCTTGCACATGTTCTATTTGAGACCCTTTAGGAAGCTATTACCAGAATAGACCACTCCACTGCAATTCAACTGCAAAATGTATTCAGTCATCTGCAGACTTTCCTGACCAATTTTCAGTCTACGAAGAATAACATGGCTGAGGTAAGTTAACATCTAAATATTGATGAGACCTTATTGGTATAGAGTAATGATTTGCATAAAAAAAAATTGAGAAATTTGGAGAATGTGATGAAGCATTTTCTACATTTTTCAAAGGTGCTAGCTGCTACCCCATTATACATGTTTTTTTTAAGGTATATATTAGAAATTTTAGAATACTTGAAAAAAAAAAAAAAAACCACATCCTCCCCCCCCCCCCCCCCCCCCCCCCCCCCCCCCCCCCCCCCCCCCCCCCCCCCCCGCAACACACTTCAAGAGTCTATTATGCAGTGCAGCTACATGTGTCCTTGAATTTGACACAGCTTTGGAGAAATATTAAGTTGAAACTGTGGTATCTGCTACATTAATTGTTAATTTTATTCTTGAACCACAGAAAGAGGGGAGGGGAAAGGGAAATGGGTCTTGATATACCGCCTTTCTGAGGTTTTTGCAACTACATTCAAAGCGGTTTACATATACTGTATTCAGGTACTTATTTTGTACCAGGGGCAATGGAGGGTTAAGTGACTTGCCCAGAGTCACAAGAAGCTGCAGTGGGAATCAAACTCAGTTCCCCAGGATCAAAGTACACTGCACTAACCACTAGGCTACTGTGAAGCTATTTTTTCATTACCAGGAGACAAAGAGGTGTATTTTCAAAGCAGTTAGACTTACAAAGTTCCATAGTAACCTATAGATCTTTGTAAAATGAGCTCCATAGTTTCTTAACTGTAAAGTTTGCTCTTATCCTGATGTATCCAGGGTCACACAAAAAAAAGGAGATGACAGTTTCTTGTGCTGAAGCTTGGAGAGACGGTTTTGGCTTAATTTCCCATGTAAATGTGGAACAAATAAAATGCATATTTAGCAGATTGCATCTTAACTGGTCTGCCTAATTGCTTCCCTGACCTCTAGGCCTGCCATCAGGGTTGCCTCTATCATCCAGAAAAATAAGGTGGTTGCCTAAAGTGACAAATTAGGTGGTAAGAGGAGATGTCAGCAAGTCCCCCCCTTCCGCAAATTAACCTACATAGCAGCCTCAAGTCGCAATGGGCCAGCAGCCAGGACTTGTGCTGAAGCACAGTATCTTCCTCTCAGCCCTCCATCCATCTCTCATCCCTGCTGCAGCTGCCACCACATCCAACCCCTCTCCCTCACAGTAGCATAGTAAATGATGACAGATAAAGACCTAACGGTCCATCCAGTCTGCCCAAATGTCACAGTCATTATCAAGTCATGATTAAACCAATAATGAATGGGATATAAAATACTTGCACAATATAAATCCTGCATGTAGGGAATAGAATCTCAAATATTTAAATAAGGACACTTCAAACACTCCCAGCAGGGGACCACAGATACACTATAAAGAGCCCTCTACCATAACGGAAGTTCCATTATTATCACAGGTGCCAAGAAACAGGGAAAAAAATCAGTGCAAAAAAAACTCCCAATAGGAGAAAAAGAACTGACATGTCCCTTAATGTAACTATTCCCTCATGCAGGAATATATGTGCAAAAAAGAAAAGGATTCTGCAACATTAAATACGTTCATCCAATATCCAAAAAATGCAAAAGCAAGCTTGCCCCACTTATCTTCAATAGAGAATACTGCCTCACAGTTCTTCAGACTCCATCTTCTAGCGTCTTATTGTAACATTTTCTTTCATTTGCTATACACAAGGAACTCTGATTCCACTTGAACAGAAAAGAAGACTGTATCCCACAATAATCAAAACCAGGCAAGCCCCCACAAATCCTCAACAAGGGCTCTTGCTGCTTTAGAAGGAAACACTATGTTTCCTCATCGAGGATTTGTGAGGGCTTGTCCACTCTGTTACAGATCTTGGTATCATCCGCAAAAAAGCAAACTTTTCCTTCTAACCCTTGTATATCATAGAGACCATGAAAAGGTGCAAACCATACATATTTCTAGCATTTATTTTAATATAGCCATTTTGCTTTTCTTGAGCTGGGAGCAGACTTAAGAGTTGCAAGAGAGCTATAATGTGCTTTTTCTGAAAAATACCTTTCTAAGGCTGTGGTTTGACATTTGGCCTATGCTAACCTATGCTAACTTGTGATAGGTTGCTGGTCAGCAACTAAGAGCCAGAGACTCCTATGACTAAGGACATCTGCAGTATCCAGATAAATAATCAGAAGGAGAAGTGGGTGCAGGGTAAAACTGTTACCTCAGCAAGAGGGTGGGGGCAGTAACATGGTAACTTTACCCATTATCTAATGAAAACTTATGCTTATGTGCATGACAGGCCCTGTCAATATAATGAAGGAATAAATGATAGAATTTGGTGGAACGTGCTGGAAACTGGATTCATCATAACAGGAAACAGAATATTCTGGAAAGATGCATATTCATTAGGCATGAAGGGTAATTATAATTAAGATAATGAAGAAAGGAAGAAAAAGTATTTAAGAGAAAACAAAACTGAGGATGGCGAGCCTCAGTGTGTCCACTAACAGGTGGACATATTGACAGCTCCCAGGGAAAACTCTGTTTTTATTTGCTACATATTATACTGTATTGGGAGTTTATTTGTTAATATTTCAATAATTACTGATGGGCTTCATTGACAATTTGAATAAATATTTATTACTAGTAAAAAAGGCCCGTTTCTGACACAAATGAAACAGGCGCTAGCAAGGTTTTCCTCGGAGTGTGTATGTTTGAGAGAGTGTATGTGAGAGTGACTGTGTGTGAGAGAGTGAAAGTGCGAGTGTGTGTTTGTGAGAGAGAGTGAGTCTGAGTGCGAGTGTGTCTGTGAGAGAGAGAGTGTGTGTGTGAGAATGAGTGTGTGCAAGTGCGTATGTGAGACAGTGTGTGAGAGAGAGTGTGTTTCACACAGATACAGTGTGTGCGAGAGAGAGTGTGTGTGAGACACAGACTCTCTGTGAGACTGAGTGTATGAGACCAAAAGAGTGTGTGAGTGACTGTGTGACACATAGAGAGTGAATATGATACAGTGTGAGACATAGAGTGTGTGAGAGACAGTGTGTGAGAGTGAGAGAGAGAAAGAAAGACATTCACTGTGAGAGAGAGAGTGTGTGTGTGTGTGAGAGAGAGTGTGTGTGTGACAGAGATACCTCCCCCCCCCCCTCTCTGGTGTCAGGCCCCCCTCTCTCTCTCTGGTATCTGAGCGTTACTGTGCAGAACGCTGAGCTCTGGCTGTGCTTCAAGGAACTGACCAATCCTATTTAATAGAATGCACCTCCAACATTCTGAAGCCGAGAAACCTCATGTGGTTGGTCACTTCTGCTTGTGACGAACCCGGAAGCACGTGATGTCAATTCAAGAGATGGATACAGAGAGCAGGAATGCCTCAGCCATGCAGTCAGCTTCAGAATGTTGGAGGTGCATTTTATTATATAGGATGTCTAAGACTTTTTTAGTAGCCAGAGATTTTCTTGCCTGGGGTTCTGCCTGGGGGACAAGACCTCTAGGAGACCTTCAGAAGGCTACTCCTGTCTCCGAGGCACAGACAGGAATGCACCCTTTGGCAAATGTCGCTCATTAATATATTGAACAGAATCAGCCCCAGCACTTATCCTTGAGGCACTCCACTACTCACCTTGCTTTCCTCCGAGTGAATTCCATTAACCACCACCCTCTGGTGTCCGTCTGTCAACCAGTTTCTAATCCAGTTCACCACTTTGGGTCCTAACTTCAGCCTGTCAAGTTTATTCAGAAGCCTCCTATGAGGAACCATGCCAAAGACTTTGCTGAAATCTAGGATTACATCTAGTGCATGTCCTCAATCCAATTCTCTGATCAACTGTAGTCAAAGAATTCAATCAGACTCATTTGGCACGATTTACCTTCGGTAAAGTCAAATCTATTGGTTACAAGATACGAGACAACATACCATATTTCCAGCAAGAACCTGCCGTATCTTGCTGGAACTATAGCAGCAGTGACAAGCAATTAAAAAAAAAAAAAAATTACACACAGTGTCTTTCAGGACATGAGTATTTTGAAGGTTCCACCATAACCCACCCCCTCTGAAACATGCTTCCTGTTTTCACAGGGGCAGGACAAGACAGGGCCTTCAAGACACGCATGGTCTCAAAGGCCCCATACTTGCTGTTTCTTTTACTGAAGTCACTGCCTCAGGTCTGGTGAGATGCAGCGGCACTGACCACAGCAGAAAAGAGAAGATTAGAAGGGGAAAGAGAGAGAGATAGAGAGAGAGGAAAAAAGATGCAGGTAGACAAAGGAGAATATGCTGGACACAAGGAAAGGTGGGGAATAGGGAAGCAGAGGGAAGAGAATTAGTAAAAGAGTGGGGAATAAGACACTGGGGAATGGAAGAGCTGGGGTGAGGGAGTGAGAAGCAAAACTGTAAGAAGGTGCAGTAAAAAGGGGAAGACTGTGGCCTGGATAGTAAGAAGTACAGGTGAAATCTGAGTAAATAAAGAAGTAGAAAAATAAATGAAAGGAACCTGAAAAGATCAGTGTCACGTGAATGTAGAGAAGAGAAGACAGAAGGTGAAAGAAAAAAATGGTAAACGGACAGGAGGCCATGGAAAGAGCTAAGAGAAAAGCAGAAATCATTAGAGAAAGAAGACAATTAGAAAAATACAATGGCCATTCAACAAAGACGACATCATAGCCCAATGTGATCACTTAACTCTGGAGCTCCAAGCTGCCTGAAGAAATAATTAGGACACTGCACAGTAGCCAGACTTTAAACATAGAAACACTGAAAAATGTAGGCAGATAAAGACCATATGGCCTATCCAGTCTACCCATTCATGCCATCTATTCTCCCTATCATTCCGTTAGAGATTCTATGTATTTGTTCTAAGCTCTCTTGAATTCAAATACTGCTTTCTCTCCACCACTTCCACCGGGAGGCTATTCCACAAATTCACTACCCTTTCTGTGAAGAAGTATTTCCTCAGGTTACTTCCTATCCCTTTTCACCTTCATCCTATGCCCCCTCAACCAGATCTTCCTTTCAACTGAAAGACTCTCGCCTCCTGTGCATTTATGCTGCATAAGTATTTAAATGTCTCCATCATATCTCCCCTCTCCCGCCTTTCTTCCAAAGTATACATACCAAGATCTTTAAGCCTATCCCTATATGCTTTATGACGAAGACCACTGACAATTTTAGTAGTTGCCTTCTGAACCGACTCCATCCTGTTTATATCTTTTTGAAGGTGTGGTCTCTAGAATTGTTCACAATATTCTAAATTAGGTCTCACCACATTCTTATACAGGGGCATCATCAGTTCTTTTTTTCCTACTGGCCATTCCTCTCCCTATGCAGCCAAGCCTTTCTACCCGTTTGGCCACCTTAAGATCATCACATACAATCACACCCAAGTCCCGCTCCTCTTTCGTGCATAAAAGTTCTTCACCCCCTAAACTGTACAGTTTGCTCAGAATTTTGCAGCCCAAATGCTTGACCTGCATTTTTTAGCATTAAATGTAAGCTGCCAAATTCCAGACCATTCCTCTAGCTTTGCTAAGTCCTTTCTGTTGGAATGTAATTGTATTTTACATGCATTGCCTGTCACCTATTATTTCTCTGTGATTACTCTGTGACCTCTGATGTGAATTACTTAGAGAGGTCACACAGCTATGCAACTTCCTGTGGGGGTCAGATACAGCACATGCAGCACATGGAGCACATGGAGCTCATGATCTCTCCTAACCTGAGAGGATCTATGGTGGTGTGAGCATCCATTACCATCTAAGCACATGGAAGGAGCTGATAATACAAATGTATAGTAATATGTATATATAAGCCTGTCTGATTATAATCTAACTACAAACTGTGAGTAAACAGATGTTTTGTTACTTCAACTTTAAAGTGACTCAGCAGTGAATTATTCAGGGGTGAATGAGAGAGAGATGAAGAAAGAAATTAACATTTCTAAAGCTGAAGCTGTGTGTACTAAAATCTGCTAATTATTTACTACAAATAATCCAACAAAAGGGTTATGGGCCCAGGGTCCAGGAATTGAAAAAGAAGAGAAATATTACCAGGCAGAAAAAAAGGCCACATTTTTCTCTTAAGTTTTAAAGGAAAGATTCAGTCTGTCTCTCTCTCCCCCCCACACAGCAGACAGAAGGCTAAGAAAATGGCTGAGGGAAGAAATTCACCATTGTTCTACTCTCTCAAGGTGCCTAAATTAACTGAGTTTAATTATCGGCAGTGGGAATTAAGATTCATATGTCTCCTTCGAGCAAAAAGATTAAATATATGCTTAGATCAAGACAGAACAGCTGAAAATATGGCTGAATGGGACAATGCAAACTATTATGTGAAGTGCATGCTTTTGGAAGCTCTCTCAGAGAAACAAGCCATATTAGTGGAGGGAAAAGATACACCAAAGGACATTTTATATAAACTGAGAACTATGTATGCAACTACATATGCAAAGCAGCAACCAATTTGGCTGGCAGAGTTGAATGAAACCAAATTAAGGGATAAAAGTAAATGTAATGATCACATTATGCATCTTATGTCTTCATTTCAAAAGCTAGAACTTTCTGGAATTCCCATGTGTGATGCATTGAAAAGAGCATTTCTTTTTACCTCACTATCAAAGAAGTTTGATGTTTTTAGGTCTGTAAATGAGGCCATTGAAGGGCAATCTTTTGAACAGGCAACATCAAAACTAAGGCAGGAATGCATAATAAATGATTCTGAGGAGATGTGTTCTCAAAGCAAGTCAGAGAGAAATGAAACAAATTTCTTGGCAAAGAACAGAGGAAGGCGGAGCTATGGGAAAACTCCACCCAAGGGCAAGCTGATTTGCTACTCATGTGGAAAGGAGGGACATGTATCTAAATGGTGTAAGGAAACACAAAACACTCCCTCTAGCTCACCTAAGCCAATGGAACTAAAGAATTTTCAAACCAGGAAATGTATGAAGGACAAAGATAAACACAAGGGCTTTCTAATGGCAGAAAAATCTTTGACTATGGTAAATAATAATTCAAATGAAAGTACTTGGATTTTGGATTCAGGGAGCACATGCCATTTAACCAATTGTAAGAATTTCTTTCAGGAAATGTGTCCAGAGGAAGGTATTCTTAAAACTGCAAACGCAGGGACTGCTAAGATCCAAGCAAAAGGTATTGGATTCTTAAAATGCAAAGTGTCTAATGAAGTTAAAGAAATTCCTGTAAGTGATGTCTTGTATATTCCCCAAGCAGTTTGTAATATGCTTAGTGTATCTACATTAGATAAGAAGGGATTTGTGATTCATTTTGAAAACAGTAAGTGCACAATCTCTAAAAATGATGAAGTGTATGCTGAAGCTTTTATGCATAATGATGTTTATAAACTGAGCATTTCAGGTGAAGCCTCACATATGGCGCAAGTAAGGAAGAATGATGGTAAATGTAGTCTGGAAATCTGGCACCGCCGCCTGGGACATCGTGATTCTAAGGTGATCCAGGATCTTTACAGTAAGCAACTAGCCACCGGCATTCAGATAAGTGCAGATGCTGGTAAAATGGAGAAATGCATAGACTGTGTTACTCAAAAAGGTGTGAGACCCTCATTTCCTGCATACACAGGAAATAGGAGTAATAAAGTGCTGGACTTAATACACAGTGACTTATGTGGACCGTTTAATATCCCATCATTGGGAAATAACAGATTTGTGCTAATATTCTTGGATGATTTCTCTAGATATTGTGTGGCCTATTTGCTGAAAGAAAAAAGTCAAGTCACAGACATGCTGAAGAAATACGTAGCCATGGTGAGCAATAAATTTGAAAGAAAACCAAAGGTTCTTCAGACCGACAATGGTGGTGAGTTCACTTCACAAAGCATGCGCACATTTCTAGAACAAGAAGGCATTCAGCATATCACAACAGTAGCTTATACACCAGAGCAAAATTCTGTTGCAGAGAGAAAATTTAGGTCACTTGTGGAAATGACCAGATGTATGCTGTCAGATAGCAATCTCCCTAAAAGACTATGGGGGGAAGCCATTCTCACAGCAGTGTACCTACAAAACAGAATGCCAACTAAAGGCGCTGAGCGCACACCACATGAGACATGGCATGGTAGGAAGCCAAACCTGTCACATATAAGAACATTTGGAAGTACAGCATATGCTCATGTACCAAAGCAAAGAAGGCATAAGCTGGATTCCACAACAGAAAGGGGCATTTTAGTTGGCTATACTCCAGGACACAAAGGATATAGAATTTTGAATCTGAAAACTGGCATTGTTGGCATAAGACATGTTACATATTTTGATGAAAACAAAAGGGTTGATAAAGGCTGGATTATCCCAGATGAGCCTTATCATCCAGAATATGAAACTAGAACCATAATAGACATGCCAGTGTATATAAATGCCATACCAAGGCAGATGTCTGAAAGCAACTCACCTGTATCTAACGAGGAACAGGCAGAGGAAACAGACACAGAAAGGATCATTGAAGAAGACAGTACAGTTGGAGAAGGGGAATCAATTGGAGAAGAACTCTCAGATATAGAGGATGCAGAAGGTCAGACCAACCTGTTGTCAGACGCTCATCCAGGGAAAACAAAGGTGTTCCACCCCCAAGACTGTCTTACCTAACAAAGTCAGCAGAAGCTCAAGAGCCCTTAACATGGGATGAGATTGAGAAAATGCCAGCAGAAGAAGCTGCTGAATGGCGTAAAGCTGCACAAGAAGAAATTGATGCATTGGATAAAAATAATACTTGGATTCTTACAAAACTACCTCCTGGCAAGAAAGCTATAGGATGCAAATGGGTATTCAAGTTAAAAAGGAATGCACAAGGAAAAGTGGAAAGGTATAAAGCCAGATTAGTGGCAAAGGGATATCTTCAAAAATATGGAGAAGATTTTGATGAAGTGTTTGCACCTGTAGTGAAACACACGACAATCAGAACACTTCTGAGCATTGCAGTCTCAAAAGGCATGCAAGTCAAACACATTGATGTGAAAACAGCGTTTCTTCACGGAGAAATAACTGAAGACTTGTACATGGAACAGCCAACAGGTTTCATAAATACAAAACAAAGACAGCTAGTGTGTAAATTAAACAAAGGTCTTTATGGATTAAAGCAAAGTGCAAAATGTTGGAATGATAAATTGCATGAAATATTGACAAATTTAGGATTTAAGCAAGGTGAAGCAGATAAATGCTTGTACACTAGGTGCAGAAATGGACAATATGCATACATTTTAGCTTTTGTTGATGATCTGCTCATTGCAAGCGAAAGTGAGCAAGAGTACAAGGACATTGTAAAATATTTAAACCTCAATGTTGAGATAAAAGAACTTGGTAATGTGTCATACTATCTTGGTATAGAAATTGAGAAACAAAATGATGGTTCTTATCTTCTAAGCCAGAAGCAGAAAATAAATGAGCTTATTGAAAGTTTAGGTATGCAAGATGCCCAAGTTGTAAGCACTCCCATGATCACTGATTTTCTGAAGGATGAAACAGTAAGAGAACCTTTACCAGATAACATCCAATATAGATCAGCCATAGGTAAGCTTTTATATCTAGCTACCACATACAGGGCTGATATAGCAAATGCAGTAGGAATTTTGAGCAGAAGGGTCAGCTCACCTACCAAATCAGATTGGACTGCAGTTAAAAGGATGGTAAGGTATTTAAAGGGTACCATTGATTGTAAATTAAAGATTTCAGCCAATAGTAATCCAAAACTAATATGTTACTGTGATTCAGATTGGGCAGGGGATCATTCTGATTATAAATCCACAAGTGGATATGTGTTTATGTATGGAAATGTACACATTTCATGAGCCAGTCATAAACAAAGTATTGTGAGTTTGTCTTCTACAGAAGCTGAATATGTGGCCGTATCGGAAGCGTGCAGAGAACTGATGTGGATTGAAAAACTTTTGCTGGATTTTGGAATAGCTGAAAAGAGACCAATCCAGATAATGGAAGATAATCAGAGCTGCATCCGACTGTCACAGAATGACAAGGTTCAGTCACGCACCAAGCACATCGCAACGAAATACCACAACGTGCGAGAGTTGGCGAAAGAAGGGGTCATCAGTCTACACTATTGTCACACCAGTGAGATGACAGCTGACATCATGACCAAACCGTTACCCAGAGAACATTTTGTGAATCTGCGTATAAAGCTTGGACTTTGTATGAATAAATAATTGCATGACAGTTATGCATGAGAAGGGGTTTGTTGGAATGTAATTGTATTTTACATGCATTGCCTGTCACCTATTATTTCTCTGTGATTACTCTGTGACCTCTGATGTGAATTACTTAGAGAGGTCACACAGCTATGCAACTTCCTGTGGGGGTCAGATACAGCACATGCAGCACATGGAGCACATGGAGCTCATGATCTCTCCTAACCTGAGAGGATCTATGGTGGTGTGAGCATCCATTACCATCTAAGCACATGGAAGGAGCTGATAATACAAATGTATAGTAATATGTATATATAAGCCTGTCTGATTATAATCTAACTACAAACTGTGAGTAAACAGATGTTTTGTTACTTCAACTTTAAAGTGACTCAGCAGTGAATTATTCAGGGGTGAATGAGAGAGAGATGAAGAAAGAAATTAACATTTCTAAAGCTGAAGCTGTGTGTACTAAAATCTGCTAATTATTTACTACAAATAATCCAACACTTTCCTCATGTTAGCCACACCATCAGGGGTGCCTACCCTATTGCAGATTTTGGTATCATTCGCAAAGAGGCAAACTTTAGCAGACAGCCTTTCAGCAATATCGCTTACAAAAGTGTTGAAAAGAACTGGCCCGACTGGGCTACAGGAAGATCCAGTGACAGTGGCAAACAAGTCAGAATACAAAAAAAGCTCTGTCTCTGAAGAAGTATGCATACTCAGGTGCAGGGTCCTCTCAGAGGGAGACAGGAGTAAGGCGGTGATAGACCATGTGTTTAAGGGGAAACGTGATGCAGAGACAGCACAGAGTGCATAAAGCAGCAAAATACTGGGGCAGAAATCTGACTGCGCCCAGTATCTAGAAGAGGATAATACTGAATAAGGACAGAGGGTGGTTCCACAATCTTAAATGCAACCTGACAGAGATAAAGAAGAGATTATGGAGCAGATATCACTGAAATAGGCAGGCTCGTGGAGGAAGCAGAGGAGCAGATCGAGTATTGCAGTGCTCTCTATTCTCTAACTGCAGCTAGGAAAGATGGAAAAGCAAAGAAAGGACCTGGCGGATCGCCTGGAGGATATGAAGAACAGATCCACATACCAGAACTTACGATTCAGAGACAATCCCTGAAGGAGCAGAGTTTCCAGATTTCAGTGCAACCATGCAAAACATATCCTTGGCCATACTGGAAGAATGCAAGCACCTTGCCTTGCCTTTGTGATTTCTGTAGAACATATGTTTACATTTAACACTAAGATAGTCCAGTGTACCATGTCTGGAGTCACATGTTTTATGTTCTAATTTATTTTTATATTAGAGATTCAGGCTACAACATTAAATGGCTACAATTTATGCTCCATATAATCAGAAGAGCAAAGTTTGTTTTTGTTTCGGAAGGGGGGGGGGGGGGGGGGGGGAGAGAGCTGTTTTCAAATTACACTCCTGTTCACTGAGTAGCCCCCCTCTCCTGTTGGATGACTTGAGGTACCATCTCTTCCCTCACCTCACTCAAGCCGCCCCTGCTTATGATGGTTGTTGCTCTGGATCCCAATGTTACACTACACTATCTACCCCTTCACTTTCTTCTATTTCTGGCTCACAACTGGCTGGAATGCAATAGAAACGGTTTCAATTTTCTTTGATTTGTGTCCTCTTGTCTTCACATAATTGTGGATTGTGTTTTTGTTTTTTCGTATAGTTCTGTATTTTCTTTTTATTGATTATTTGCACTGAATTCAGTGCCACGATTACTGAAGGAAATGTCTATTTCATAATCCCCCCCAAAAAAATGAAGTAAAAAGTTTCAACAATAAAGAAAAAAAGAAACTGTGAATCCTTAAAAAGTTTGCTGCGTTGGAAATAATTTCATATACATCTGATTAACATGTATGTTCATGCTAATTGCATTACCTTTGCTGCAGCAGTTTACCTCTGATTTTGTGTGCACTATAATTTTATCTGGAAAATAATCATAGCACACACAAAAATCAGTACAACATCAATGAGTTGTAAAGCAGTTTATTACACTTGGGCCTACACGTGTACCTGAGGCTCTGGAGGGAAAAGTGCCTTGCCTGAGGTCACAACAGGTCACAGTGAGAGAAGAAGGATTTAGGATGGAACCGGAGCAGTAGTTTGAGTGAAAAGACGGTTCTGATAAAGGCAATGAATGGCAGTTTATTAGGGAAACAGTTTTAAATTGGGCTGTGCCTCACTATCTGCTACACATCTCTTGCCCTCTGGTTTACCACAGGATACGATTTTAGCTCCTACCCTCTAACTTGTTTTTGTCTCAAATATTGGGCTAAATTGCTACATTTTTCCAGATGATATTCAAATTGTCCGCTTCACTGATTATCCCAACCCTGATCTCACCGCTCTAAATACAGCCCTTGATTCTAGTGCCAATTGGTTAGCTTTGCAGGATTCTGGGTTGCAAATTTTATCTAACCTTTGACTCTCAAATTTTGCCAGTCATCAAACCACCTTATTTAATTATTCATCAGCTGTGATCAGTAAAAACATATTTTTCCAAGGAACATCTGAAAATTCTAGCCTCTGTGTTTATTTTAAGCAACAATAATAACTATTGTAATTCATTATACTATGAACTAAACCACTCCAATATTCAAAGGTCACAATTGGTCCAAAATACCATACCTTGCTTAGGCCCAGATGCACTAACTCCACGGCAAAAGCCCTTCCCTTACCGATTCCCACTTACTGCTTAGCGATTCTAAAAAAAAAACGGGCACGCATGAAGAAAATCGCATGCAAATGAGTTGCTCGCTATTAGCTCATTTGCATGCGATTTTCTTCCTGGGGGGAAGCTAGTCGATCAGCTGATCATGCACAGAGCAGCCAAGCGTTAACCGTGGCTGCTCTGCGCATGCCACAGATGGCTTCATACACGCAGTCAAGCTGCATGTATAATAGCCATCTACAGCCTTTTTTTTGTTTACCTTGATCCTGGTTAAAGTGCTTCTGCAAGATGCCTCCTCTAGTCATGCTTCACCTTTCTCAGAAAGGCTCCAATATTAATTGCCACAGAAGTGCCTGCCAATCACAGCATGTTCAGCTACACGCGCTGTGATTGGCTGAAAGAGACCACCTGGTACAGCTCTAAAAGAAAAATCAAGTGCTCTTTGAAGCTGCTGGCCATCAGGAGGAGCAAGAACCGGCAGATCAACTTCCTTGCAGCAGCAACAGATGGGCTGCAGCTCACAGCAAACCCAGCCAGGCATTAACGAGAGGTGCAGACCTCCCGTTAGATTTTCCATGGTAAAGGTAGGAACTGCTTTTGTGCATGGGGTCGGAAAACGGCTGTGCATCGCCATGCATGCACATTATAACAGTAATTAGCTCATTATAATAGCTATTAGCTCATTTGCTTTCCGTTTTTGTTAACTGCTACTGTGACAGGAAAATGGCTCAGAGAACCCTTTCGTGCATGTCTCGTTTTACTACTTTCTCACTAAACCGGCTAGAACTAGTTTAAAAACCACATTGCTGGCTCGTTAGGTTTAGTGCATCTGGCCCTTAGTAACTAACAAGGAAATAAGCCCGTTTCGTGAAAAACAGGGTATTGTCTAAGCATGCTCTCATCTCTCTCCCCTGCCCTCCCCTCCATGTCTGGCGATTCTCCCCTCCCCTCCATGTCCAGCAATTCTCCCCTCCCCTCCTCTGCCCTCCCATCCCATCCATGTCCAGTGATTTTCCCTTCCCCTCCATACCTGAGGTCGCAGCGGCAGCAGGCTCGCGTCGCCTCCAGCCTTCCCTTGCCTTCCCTCTTAGTGTCCCGCCCTCCTCTGACATCATTTCATCTTTCCACGAGGGCGGGACACTGAGAGGGAAGGGAACAGTGGAGGCGAGCTGACATAAGCTCATCTGCATACGGTTACGAACCTAGACAGCCAGCCATCCAGGGACGCAGGTGGACAAATTATTATATAGAGAGATACCTGCTGATTTGACTATATTAACCGCATTTGGAAGATGCTCCTCTAGCTTCCAGCTTCCTTTAGGATCCGCTGTAAAATATTGTTTGAGATACACAAAGAAGAATATTTTGAAAGCACTTAGACTTACAAAATAACCTATGGAACTTTTTAAGTCTAAGTGCTTTGAAAATTAGCCCCAAAGCCATCTCCATGGGCATACTTATCTAGCTAATTTGTTCATTCCTTACCAATCGTCTACCTGAACACAATACCTTAATTAACCATCCCACCTCTTGCTATGTGTCACCTTAATACCATGAGGAAGACTGCTCTCTCTTGCTCTGAGCCAAGGGAATGAAAACCCTTCCATTTCCACTACGCTCTGATACAAATCACTTAACACTTTAAGGTTGCTTTAGAAACCCATTTATTTTCCCAAACTTTGGGGAACACAGAAGATAAAGTACAGAGGCACAGATTAATCTATTTTTGTTTATTCAAGTCTCATCCTCTTTCTTTCTTTCCCTCACTCTGACTTTTGTTTCCAAAATGGTGTCCGGCGCGAAACTCCGAGAAGGAGCCGCGCAGGAAGAAGGGCGTTTTAATTTCGCTGACTTCTTACTGTCGCCCAATTCAAGGGCGACCAAGCTGTTAACGTCTCCCATCTCGAGGGCGGCCCAAGAAGAAGCCGACCGAGCCGCGTGGCCGGTCATGACCGGGAGGGCGGCCAGCGGGGGATGGGTGCCTAAGGCGGGAAAGGCCGCCGCGCCAGAGGAAAAACCGGTGAACTCTCCCGGCTCCGAAAGGACGCCCAAAAAGGGCGACTCTACCTTTGAGCCCCCCGCTTCCCCGCTAGGCGCGCGAACGCGTTCCGGGGAGCGTCTTTTCGCGCCATTGCCATCCGAGGTCATAGCCACGTGGAGACCGTTCAGGGAACCCCCTGCCCACTAGTAAAAGGTAAAAATTACTTGCTTCTTGCTCCGAGCAGCGACGACTTGTTCCAGTGAGCAGCTGCAAATGGACGTCCTTTTTGAACGTTTAAAATTTTTTTTTTTTTTTTACGGAGCCAGCGGGAGGGGGGAGAAAAGGAGGGATCTGGCGCCACCAGGTTTGCACTTGCTCATGAAGAGCCCTCAACCCCAGGAACTCAACAATACCTAAACAATTAGGCTTGGAGACCTAGCCAGAGCTGCTGCTGTGTGACCACACACCTGCTGAGATAGAGAACATACTGGGGAATTTCCGGCAGCACATGACCACATATAGGGAGGCAAAAGATTGCTCTCCACCTGCTGGTAGATGGACACAACCCACCAGTCTATGGATTGATCGGCTTGATGATAGGGAAAGGGTCAATTGTAGAAAAATGATTAAGAGCAGAATGGAATAGGAGAGGAGACAAGAGGAAGCATCCATAGAGAAAATGATCCTAAGCATCTCATGGAGAACAGATACCAGTAGAGGGGGAAGAATGACAAGGAGAAAAGGACATGTCCTGGGTTTCTGTTAATTTGTCTTCAAAGGATATGAACTCTTAGAAACGCAGCAGTGGTGGTTATGGAGATTGCTCTGAGCAACATGAAGTTTATGGGGTGGAATTTCTAGCAGTTTATTCATTTGGATTTATGGAACTATTTAAAAGACATTCAACAATCTTTGTTCTCCAATGATGAATAATCTAATTTAACTCAGAGGCTAATGCACAAAGTTTACCATGCTAGGAATGTCTGACTAGTTATATCCAGTTTAGCGTGCATGATATTTAGCCGGTAATGCACAAAAGGGCTCTGAATCCATCTTACCGACCGTGGTAGCAGGCAACGATAATCCTATGCAAATGTATGATGACAAGCTGTTTAGTATTAAAATGAGCATTCTGAACGATGCACAGAAAGGAGCACCTATCTTTAATGTGCAAAATTTTCCGTGAGGTCTGGAACTGTCATTGTGTGAGGGCGACTTCTGGGAGAAGCACTCTGCTTGCATTTTTCAATAGCAAAACTTGTCCAAAAGCAGCTTGGGGCAGAGAAACAAGGGGGAGATGCTTCCAGAAAGGAGATTTTTTTCAATAGCAAATTGCTCTAATGCTGGCCCCACCTTCCTCCTAAAGCTTACTTGCCTTCCCCTCAGGCTGTTACAGATGATTTCGGTTGGTAATCTCCTCCTTGCTGAAAGCCCCCCAGCTGACATCACAGGGGCTTTCGCCCAGCTGATTGGCTATCTGCTTGTTTCTCCACCCCCTCCCAGCAGACATCATAGGGGCTTTCCCCAAACAATTGGCTGTCTACCCCTATGATGTCAGCTGGGGGGGGGCGGAGAAACAAGCAGTCAGCCAATCAGCTGGGGAAAGCCCCTATGTCATCAGTGGGGGGGGGGGGTTAGAGAAACAAGCAGACAGCCATTCGGCTGGGGGAAAGCCCCTAGGATGTCAGCTGGTGGGGCTTTCAGCAAGGAAGAGATTCCCAAGCGAAAATCATGGGGGGCAGCCTGAGGGAAGGCAAGTAAGCTGGAGGAGGAAGGTGGAGCCAGAATCAGAGCACTGCAAGGGAGACAGGTGGATATTGGAACCAGTAAGTACTGCAGAAGAAATGAGAGATTACAGCAGTGGGATTCCTGGGCATACACAGAACATGGACACTTACCAAGAGACTATTCTGTACATATGCTAGGCACTTTCCCTGCCAAGTTGTTTGCTAAATTTACGTGAATCTCATTTCCATGTGATTTCTTCTAAGCATCGCTTGCTATTTCAAAATCGGTAACTTCTACTTTGGATCTAAACAGACATGGTTTTTAACAGGGACTTTTGAAATGACTCAGTTTTGTCCTCTCATATGCTTGATATTTGTAATAAAGGTGCCTATGAGCTATCATACTTTTCTGTCATCAAGGAAGTACTGACAAGGTGCTGGAATGGAAGACTAAGTTATACCAGACTAAGAAATTCATTTCATGTGTAAACCCTGCAATCAGAATTCTTTAGGACTTCCAGACACAGACCCTGGAGCTACTGACTATATAAAAACATGCCCAACTTTTAAAACAGTAAGAGAACTGTGAAACTAACATTTAGATTTGTGACGTTCATACTTGTGGAAGGAAACTTTATAACTGGGTGTCCATGTAGGGAAGGCACATACGTTGCACCTATAAAAGACAGTATACATACCATCCCCCGGATTCTATATAGTGTGCCTAAAGATCAATTCTATAACAATGCGCCTAATTTAACAAGCTTAACAAGCTAATGAGCGCTAATAACAGCACTTAACAAGCAATGATAAGCACTAACTGGAACTGATTAGAATTTAGGAGCAGAAGTCGCTAAGCGTATTCTGTAATGATGTGCGCTGAACTTCTAATGTACACAGGCAAAAAGGGGCATGGTTACGGGCAGGGAAATGGGCATCTCATGGGCGTTCTGAAATTTACACACCTAGTTATAGAATATGGCCCAGTGTGCCTAAATCTACGCCCTGGGATTTACGCTATGTAATTAGACTCTGGAATTCATTGCCGGAGAACGTGGTACGGGCGGTTAGCTTGACGGAGTTTAAAAAGGGGTTAGATAGATTCCTAAAGGACAAGTCCATAGACCGCTATTAAATGGACTGGAAAAATTCCTCATTTTTAGGTACAACTTGTCTGGAATGTTTTTACGTTTGGGGAGCGTGCCAGGTGCCCTTGACCTGGATTGGCCACTGTCGGTGACAGGATGCTGGGCTAGATGGACCTTTGGTCTTTCCCAGTATGGCACTACTTATGTACTTATGTACTTATGTACTTTTCATTGGTGTAAATGGATGAGCGTAGATTTAGGTGCTTAAATATCAACTAATATCTACAGTGGGGGAAATAAGTATTTGATCCCTTGCTGATTTTGTAAGTTTGCCCACTGACAAAGACATGAGCAGCCCATAATTGAAGGGTAGGTTATTGGTAACAGTGAGAGATAGCACATCACAAATTAAATCCGGAAAATCACATTATGGAAAGTATATGAATTTATTTGCATTCTGCAGAGGGAAATAAGTATTTGATCCCTCTGGCAAACAAGACCTAATACTTGGTGGCAAAACCCTGTTGGCAAGCACAGCGGTCAGACGTCTTCTGTAGTTGATGATGAGGTTTGCACACATGTCAGGAGGAATTTTGGTCCACTCCTCTTTGCAGATCATCTCTAAATCATTAAGAGTTCTGGGCTGTCGCTTGGCAACTCGCAGCTTCAGCTCCCTCCATAAGTTTTCAATGGGATTAAGGTCTGGTGACTGGCTAGGCCACTCCATGACCCTAATGTGCTTCTTCCTGAGCCACTCCTTTGTTGCCTTGGCTGTATGTTTTGGGTCATTGTCGTGCTGGAAGACCCAGCCACGACCCATTTTTAAGGCCCTGGCGGAGGGAAGGAGGTTGTCACTCAGAATTGTACGGTACATGGCCCCATCCATTCTCCCATTGATGCGGTGAAGTAGTCCTGTGCCCTTAGCAGAGAAACACCCCCAAAACATAACATTTCCACCTCCATGCTTGACAGTGGGGATGGTGTTCTTTGGGTCATAGGCAGCATTTCTCTTCCTCCAAACACGGCGAGTTGAGTTCATGCCAAAGAGCTCAATTTTTGTCTCATCTGACCACAGCACCTTCTCCCAATCACTCTCGGCATCATCCAGGTGTTCACTGGCAAACTTCAGACGGGCCGTCACATGTGCCTTCCAGAGCAGGGGGACCTTGCGGGCACTGCAGGATTGCAATCCGTTATGTCGTAATGTGTTACCAATGGTTTTCGTGGTGACAGTGGTCCCAGCTGCCTTGAGATCATTGACAAGTTCCCCCCTTGTAGTTGTAGGCTGATTTCTAACCTTCCTCATGATCAAGGATACCCCACGAGGTGAGATTTTGCGTGGAGCCCCAGATCTTTGTCGATTGACAGTCATTTTGTACTTCTTCCATTTTCTTACTATGGCACCAACAGTTGTCTCCTTCTCGCCCAGCGTCTTACTGATGGTTTTGTAGCCCATTCCAGCCTTGTGCAGGTGTATGATCTTGTCCCTGACATCCTTAGACAGCTCCTTGCTCTTGGCCATTTTGTAGAGGTTAGAGTCTGACTGATTCACTGAGTCTGTGGACAGGTGTCTTTCATACAGGTGACCATTGCCGACAGCTGTCTGTCATGCAGGTAACGAGTTGATTTGGAGCATCTACCTGGTCTGTAGGGGCCAGATCTCTTACTGGTTGGTGGGGGATCAAATACTTATTTCCCTCTGCAGAATGCAAATAAATTCATATACTTTCCACAATGTGATTTTCCGGATTTAATTTGTGATGTGCTATCTCTCACTGTTACCAATAACCTACCCTTCAATTATGGGCTGCTCATGTCTTTGTCAGTGGGCAAACTTACAAATCAGCAAGGGATCAAATACTTATTTCCCCCACTGTATAATTGGCACCTAAATCTAGGCACCAATTATAGAATACAGTTAGTCGGCATTGATTTCCGCGCCGATTTTTTTGGTGCCACATACAGAATCTTCCTTTAAGTACTTTAATAATATTGTACCTTCCCCCTTCTCCCAAAAATGCTGCTGCACCTGATCTGAAGCAGCTGTAACTTTGTGCATGAATCTATGCTTATGTGTGAATTTTTTTTATGTTTCAACGTTTTTATTAATGATGAAATAAATATGGTACAACAGATACCATAAAATATAAAACTTCAACAGTACAGTGAAACTTCACATATAAGTATTGAACAGACCATCATCAAGTTTTTTGTATACTTCCCCCCTCCCCACCCTCTATTCCCTTTCCCTCCCCCCTTACTTCTGTGTGTCAAACAATATTGGGGATAATGAATTTAAACATTCAGACCATGTGTACTGCCGAGGTAACTCACATAGGTTGAGGAGCAAACTTCCCCCCGTGGACTAAGTCCTTGTATATATCGGCCCCATATTGACATGAATTTTTTTTTTAAGGCCATAAATAAAGGCCAATCCACCCCCACCAATAGAATGCATACTAGAAGAATACATAAAAGTAGGTGCTTGGTTTTCTAATGCATGTATACAGGGTTGGCTCAGGGGATAGTGTCGCCCTGATCCAACTTGCTTTGGTGGCGCCCCCTCCCTCCCCCATCACATCGCTTCCTCTCCCCCCATCCAGTCTCTTTTTCTCCTTCCTCTGTCCCGCTCCCCTCAGGTCCAGCACTGCTCCATCACCTCTCTGACTCCCCCACGGTCCAGTAAAGTTTATGTCGGTTACCGGTGGCAGCAACAACATGACAGGCTGCCTTCTGCCAGGCCCTGGGTCTTCCCTCTGCCGCGTCCCACCCGAAGGAAATTGTACCAGAGGAGGCAGAATGAGGCAAAGGGAAGACCCAGGGGCTAGCCAAAGGCAGCTTGTTGTTGCTGCTGCTGCTGCCACCAACAGGGGAAGAAAACAAAGTTTAACCTGTAGACCAGTTGGGGTCAGAGGCTGGGTATTTTGGTGCCCTTAAATCGCCAGTGCTCTGGGCCGCCTCATCTGGTCCAATGGTTAAGCCAGCCCTGCATGTATACACCAGAACAATTTTATAAATGTCTATTTGAACATATAAAGTGTTGTTCTACACTGTCAAGTTGCTAATAGAATTACTCCCGGCTGCACATTTAGAAAACATGATATTTTGGTCTTTAAGAGGCAGAGATCTGTCTATCTTCATACCTTCAAACAGACCTCAGAAAAATACTTCAAACTGTGCAAAGAAATGCCTTTCATGCTGGACCTCTGCAGGAATTACTGCCAGCCTGACCTTCATGACTAGGTTATTCAGAAGGGTGCTGCTCATAGGACAAACCTGATGTTGTGGGAGTCACCTCTCCTCTGTGCAGCCTCCTCCTCATGTCTCTTCAGCTGTCGCAGTAACTCTGACTCTATCTGAGTCTTGTTAAAAGGTAAGGAAGTTGCAACAGCGGATGCAGCGGCTACAAGCTCCGGACTCAGCTGCATGTCTCTAGAAATAAAGAGAGACGTGAAAACAAATGCATATAGCAATATCTAATTCAGAACATTATACTTCTAGCTTCTATCAACTTCTCACTGCCCTCTCAAAGTTTAAAAATACAGTTCTGTTTCAAAGAACTTATCTTAAAGATTCTGAGACCACTAATTTTTCTGAATGTGACCTGTGCATGTAGCCCTTACAATTTTACTCTTCAAATGAGTTAAATATATCTATAAGCAATTCTCTACAGCAGTATTCTCAGCACAGGCGCTTCCAGTTGTTTGGGCCAAAGGCTTTCTCAGAGTGGAGAAGTAGCCTAAGAACATAAGAACCTAACCATTGCCATACTGAGACAGACCAAAGGTCCATCCAGCCCAGTTTTATGCTGCTTACCCTAGAAATAAGCACTGGATTTTCTCATGTCCATCTTAATAATGGCTTATGGACTTTTCTATTAGGAAATGATCCAAAACTTTTTTAAAACCCTGCTAAGCTAATTGTATTTACCACATTCTCCGACAACAAATTCCAGAGTTTAATTACACATTGAATGAAGAAAATGTAGTGGGCTGAGAACCTGGGAAACCGAGTTCAATTCCCACTGTGGCTCCTTGTGATCCTGGTCAAGTCATTTCACTCCCCATTACCCCAGTTACAAAAACTTAGATTGTGAGCCCACTAGGGACAGGGAAAGTAATTGTATATATTAAAAATGTAAACCTTGGTATATCAAATCTATGACAAATGCATGAGATAGATTTACATGTCAAAGAGGCAGTGTAAATACAAATAATAAAGAAAAAAATCGAATGTCAACAAATGGTAAAGGGTGTAACAATTTGCTTCAAAGAAATATAGAAATGTAGTAAGATAATTAGTGTGAAAGAAATGGTAACTCTCAGTTATCTAAGCCATGATGCCCTCACATCTAAGGCTCACTAACACGCTCATTTTCAAAGCACTTAGCCTCCCAAAGTTCCATAGAAACCTATGGAACTTAGCCTCCCAAAGTTCCATAGAAACCTATGGAACTTAGCCTCCCAAAGTTCCATAGAAACCTATGGAACTTAGCCTCCCAAAGTGCTTTGAAAATATGCCTGTGTGGCAACAAGAACTCTAAGCCATCTATTTAAGGCTCTGATTTGGTGCCCAGATACAGCCTTGAGTAAACCATTTTAGTGAATATGTGAAAAGTGTAGTTCAATAATAATAAAAATGTACATCCAATACTCAAAGGCAAATAGTATCCCCAAACAATGAAAAAGATAATGAAAAGGAGGCAGTGCATGCAGATCTATCTCATACACATTCATAGTGGATATCCTGAAAACCCAACTGGCTGGATATATCCTGAGGACTGGCTTGAGAAGCCCTGTCCTAAAGAACTTCAGCCACTTTTGTCCCAAGAGTTAAAATATAAAACAAAAACATTTTTTTTCATCTCATGGCTGCATTCAATAGGTCAGCAGGTGAGGTAAAACCAAGACCAATCAACCTGTCTGGAAAAGATACACGGTTTGTTTTTGTTTTTACTTTCTCAATAATTATGATCCAATCAAATCAAATTAATCTGTTATTTATATTTAGTTCATGCCTACTCACCAGTAGCTATATGCAAATTACATTCAAGTACAGTAAGTATTACAGTCTAAGGGACTGATGCAGAAAGCCTCACGGTAGAGCTGCGATTCTACCATGAAATTATCGATCATAAAACAACGTGGCATGCTGTAAGCAATGAGTATGCAAATTACTGGGGATGCACCAAGCAGGGTCTGATGGCAAACAGACCTTGCATAGAACAAAGCACCACCATTTTTAAAGACGGCAGCAGAAGCAAGTGGGCATCAGCCTCCTGTTTTAAGGTTTGGCAGGTGGGCTTGGGAGCCACTTGACACCAGGGATTTAACTTTTTTTTTTTTTACTCGGGGAAAGGGGGTATGGGTCAGGGGCCACTAAACTACCACCAAAAATCATTGAAGTGTCGGGGAGGGGGGCCACTAGACTACTAGGGAAATGTTTTGAACTGCTGGTGGAGGGGGAGGGGAGTCATTAGACTACTGGAGGGGGGGGGGGGGCAATACCAAGTATCCAGGGCAGGGTGGTCAGGTTGGGGGGTGAGCGCGGGTGCCAGTAGGCACTCAATCATCTCAACCAACCCTTCTATATTGCCCCCAGACATGGCAAAAATGTTCACGTGTTAGCTGTGTGAGCTAAACATATTTTTTCTGTTTTGCATGTAGCAAGTTAGCTAATCAACGCACTAGCCTTTATCTTAAGGTGGTGTGGAGTCAGGGTTCCCACACAAGTTAATACCCGCACTGAAACCCTTTCTGCATTATAAACCTGTGTAAAAGTGTTTTAATCCTGCAGTAACCATGCGAGACGTTTTCTGCATCAGCCCCTAAGAGGCCTACTATCTTCTTCTATTCTAGATCTGT
Organism: Microcaecilia unicolor; assembly: GCF_901765095.1. Lineage (NCBI taxonomy): Eukaryota > Metazoa > Chordata > Amphibia > Gymnophiona > Siphonopidae > Microcaecilia > Microcaecilia unicolor. The sequence goes on from NC_044034.1 coordinate 88,659,177, forward strand.
AAGAAAAATGCTTAGTAAATATGGTCCTATGTTTGTACCCAAGACAATAGAGAGTGTAGAAACCTGTCCAAAGTCATAAGGACTGCCAGCTTCTATGACCTCAACCAACTTTAATGAGAAACTTCTCCCTTGCTGCATTACTTGCAGTACTCAGGTCACTACTTTGCTCAGTTTGAGCAACTTCTGCTGGAGTCCTGTGCATGTTGCACAATCACTCCAGTAAAATATAGCACTGTCAAGCACATTACATCCCCTTCCTAAGCAAAGTAGATGTACCACCAGGAAAATCTGAGCTGCCTTGATTCAAAGTGAATCAAGGTGCTTTGGTACATGCAGATATAGTGTTTCCCATTTAAATTCAACTTGAAGGGATGGGGGGGGGGGGGGGGGGGAGGAAGGTGCTCTGCTCACTTTACCTTTTCCTTTCATTGTCCTCTGTCACTTTCTGAAACATGCTGCTTGTGCTTTCAGTGTTTGCCACCTTTTTGTCAAGCTCTTTCATCTTTTGCACCTTTAAAGCTTGAAACCTTTTTTTGCTACTTATGTCCACTTTCATTGCTGCAATAAGGTTCAGCAGGTTCTCCTTGGCCTTCCCCGGAGCTGCCTGCTCCACTTTTTCTTCCTTTTCAGCCGTGCTGGCTGCAGAGGGTAAGGGCTCATCATCTTTCTTCTCACAGACACAAACATACTTACTGGTGCTAAGCCACTTCTGTCCTTTAACAGACCTACAAAGAGCAAGAAACAAATCATGAGAATTTACAGTGTAAAAGGCAGCTGAGACCGCAAAGCAACTTGTATGACGCCCAGTTCAATTCTGTGATCTCTGGAGCCCAATCTACACTGTAAATTGTTTGGGGCAGTGATCTGTAAGCCATTCAAATTATATTTTACTGTAGTATGTTTACACTGATGGCATACATTAATAACTACAAATCCATAAGATATCTTGTTTGTCACTATGTTTAAACAGAGATTAGGAAAAGCTTTCAGAAACCAGGTCTATAGTCTTCTAAACGCAGCCAAACAAGCTACTCATCTAAAGTAAAGATGAAGTCCTTCTGAGGAAAGAGATGAGACATCATATCACTGTAATGTGAAGTTACATGTAGCAGGTGTTTTCCAAGGTCAGCAGGATACATATTACCACATATCGCTGGCAGAGCCCTGATACGGATGCTGCCGAGCGTTCTAATTTTCTAGAAGATTTTAGCAGACCTGACTGCACATGTGCACATGCCTTCCCGCCTGTCTCAGTCTCACAAAACCAGCAGTTAACTTCTAACAGCTTAGAAAATATAACTCCCTGGGGAGTTGAGACAGTATGTGGCAATATGTATCCTGCTTCAGGCTTTCTCCAAGGACAAGTAGGACCACTATATTACCTCATATGGGAATCCCTAACTACCAGGTTCACCGAAAACAACAAACAATGGTCAAAAGGGACTTGCAACAGGCAAGGCCAACCAAAAACCAATTAAACTGAACTTTAAAGAAAAACTATGTTGTGAAAGTGCAGCCTGGAACAAAATGGGCCTAGGAGGGTGGAGTTAGTTTTTAGACCCTGAACAAATTCTGCAGGACTGTCTGATCGAACCAGCTGTCACATTGGGTTTCCTGCTCAAGGCAATAGTGAGATATGACTGTGTGGACTGATGATTATGTTGCAGCTCTGCAAATCTCCTCAATTGAGGCTGACCTCGTGGGCTATGGACGCAGACATGGCTCTGACTTTGTAAGCTGTGACATGACGCTTCAGAGTAAGTGGGGGGGGGGGGGGGGGTAAGTGAAAGCGATTCAATCTGCTAGCCGATTGGAAGTGTGTTTAACAATAGGTCAAAAGAAACAAACTGGGTGGACTATACATGGGCTTTGGTCCACTCCAGATAGAAAGTCAAGGTGTGCAGTGCACTTCTGCCAGGATGGGCATGACATTTTGGTAAGAATGTTGGCAGAACTGACTAGTTAAAATGGAATACTGACACCACCATAGGAACTTAGGATGTGTGTGAAGAACCACTACATTATGATGAAACAGTGTGTAAGGTGGATCAGTTACTAGGACCTGAAGCTCGCTGACTGTGCATGCTGAAGTGCCAGCCACCAAAAACAACACTTTCCAGGTCAGGAACTTCAGGAGCAATTCAGAGGGAATGTGACCAAAATGGTTTGGGATTTGAACCAGAAGACGTATGAGAAGAGATATGAAGCCCTAAATATGTATACCAGAGAGAAAAGATGATACAGACCCTTGAAAGGTACTAATGAACAAATTAACACTTTCCAAAGACAGGAAAACTGTACAAACAGAGGACATGAAATTAAGCTGAAATGAAAAAAATTCAAAACCAATATCTGGAAATAATGTTTTTCATATAAAGTGTGGTGGGTGCTTGGAATGCCCTCCCAGTAGAGGTAGTGAGAGGTAGTGGGGGCAAAAACTGTGCCAGAATTCAAGCACCTTTCTGACCTCATGGGTAACATTCTTTAAATTAGTCCCCTTATTTTCTTACACCTTTTACTCTATCTTTGCTTACATCTTATGCTGTAGAGAATCCTAATTTCGCTAGAGGAAGGACTAAAACTATAGAACATTCTGCTCAAAACAAATTATTTTCATGCTTCAGAAAAGCACAGGAGTAACATGCAGCAGTTATAGTCCTAACCACCTGTTCCATCATTACTAAGTTATGTAGGGCTATAATAACCCCCATTTAAAATAGGGCAAAGCAGTGTGAGAGATGCAAGGCGGCCTTCTCCCTCAGATGCCCACAGACACTGCAGCTAGGAATTAGGAAAGGGAGAACAGGCAAAAGCACAGGCCCCGCCGCTCCTCTCCCCGCGCCCTACCTTCTGCATCCTCCGACTGGCTCTTCAGTGCACGGAACCGAGACCCGGACGTGTAGAACAGCAGGTACCAGGCGGCTTCGTGTACACAGCAGAATCTGGCTGTACATCTCTGGCACAGGCTGAGAGAGAGGGACCCTTTGCAACAGAACGCGTCCCCCAGTCCTCCGCTTCACACTCCGACCGGGAAACGCGAACAGCAGCAATAACGTTCCGCTCGTCGCCTTCCACACTTTCATTCATTATTCATGGACAACTTCTTAGTGAGCTTGTCAACGTCTACCTACCTAATTCGCCCAACTTTAGAGGGTAATGTTGAAAGGGAGATTTCCCTCTCTCATGGTAACATAAGATGTTCTCCTGCGACTGAAAATTACACTCCCCACTACAAGGACTCAGATTCGCAGGTGACAACACTGGAAAACAAAGATACCTAACTATGCAAATTGTCTACAATATTTAAGTTCTACAAGTACAGAGGTACTATTATTCAGTTGCAGCGCATGCATTTTTTTCAAACGTGTAAACAGAGGGGAGGGGGGGGTTCCCGGCGTGGGGCAAGAATAAATGGAGATTTGATTTTGGGATTCCTGTCTATATACCTTGTTCAAAGAGTGTAAGAGTAAGAAAGCTTTCAAATGAGTGTGTGACACATTCCTAATGAGTGAGACTTAGCATCTCTGCAGTGGTAGTGTGATGGCGGAGCCACAGATTAAGATGAATTTGATTTTTTTAAATAATGGCACAAAAGGATGTCCCCTCCCAGGCCCATCATCAGCACTTCCATGCCAGATATCTGCCACCCCTGGTCCAGCAATTGTATCCATCTACCTCTACCTCCATCTTCAGAGCAGACCCAACCCTACCCCACCCTACTTTTTCAGGTGATGCCTCACAGTGAGTTTCTGCACATTGCCTTGCATCCCTTCACAGCTCCCATGAGCCATCCCTGAACCCAGCTCACCTGAGCAACCTTCCCCCTTTGGCTCCCTATGGTGTTATGGCCCTGCACCACTCTGGGCCTTGTCCATCTTCCATCCCACAGCTTTGTATTTCCTGTAGCATAGCTAACACTTACTAGCGCAATGGTATTTATTCTATTCTCAAGGGCCACCAACAGTCAGGTTTTTTGAGAGACAGTAGGTAGGCATGTAAATCAGATGCAATTTAGGTAGTAGACATGCAAATCTTTTACACATATTCATTAGAGATATCCTAAAAGCCTGACCCATTGATGACCGTGTTTTGGATTATTACAAAAAAGAAGCTCACTTCATTATTCGAGTGATGTCAGTAACAGATTGAATGACTCCTGACACAGGCACCACCGCCAAAACATGGCTGTGTCAAGTCTAATCCTGTATTCCACTATTTGTATGATTGAGTGAGATTACTTTGCATCATGTCCTGTTAGGACTAATACATTTTTACAGCATATGGTTCTTGACGTCATCCCCATTTTGCTTTGGCATTTGATCCTTACTATTCTGTTCCTCAGAAGATCTCGTGAGAATAGTTTCCTTCTCCTTTTGCTTCAACACAACTACAAACTAATAGAATATTTCATCTCACACATGCAGAGCAAGGATAGATCCTCCCCTAGTACAGAATAAAGTTAGAAACAAATGTGCAGACAAGAACTGAAACGTTGCACTATATAGAATCTAGAGGTTAACGCACAGTTAGTGAACGGTAATAGACAATTGTACAAATGTGTTGAGGGGTTATGCCGTAGTTTGCCTGTTACTGTGTGTTAAAATGTACATTACTGTATTTTTCTGAAATTTTCTCCAAGGGGATGTGGCGTGTGGAGAGTGGGCATGGAAGCGATAGCCAACTAGTGCGTTATACTTAGTGTACATAAGTATTGCCTTACTGGGAAAGACCAAAGGTCCATCAAGCCCAGCATCCGGTTTCCAACAGTGGCCAACCCAGGTCACAAATACCTGGCAAGATACCAAAAAGTACAAAATATTTTATACTGCTTATCCCAGAAATAGTGGATTTTCCCCAAGTCCATTTAATAATGGTCTGTTCACTTTTCCTTTAGGAAGCCATCCAAACCTTTTTTTAAACTCTGCTAAGCTAACCACCTTTACCACATTCTCTGTCAGCGAATTCCAGAGTTTAATTAATGCTCTGGAGCCCCCCCAACCCCCACTTCGAGGTTTGACTATGCCCCTGATTAGGGGGGATTTGTCTAGACAGCAAAAGTAGAAAAAATGTTATTTTGAATTTATTAACTAGAATATGTTGTATCTGGTAAATATACATCACAGGTGTCTTTGTATTTTGTTTAGTACAAGAAGAAATGCATTTCTGTTTTGATTTCTTAGTGTTGCAGTGCATGCTAAGTCTGACTTCTTGGGGTTCCCAGTTCAATTTTGTCTTCCTAGTTCTATTTCTAATTTTGATCCTGTCACAAAATGCCTAGCTACCCACCTGGGGTTACCCCATGGCCTCTTAGAGGGTCTATCCCAAGCACAGCTCAGGTCCACCTGCACTTACCGCTTGTGCTCTACACTAGCACCCTCCTCCCACCGACTGGGTCACAACTGCCTCTGGGTGAGTCTCCCACTCTCAAATTATCCCCAGTGATTTCTAGGTTACTGGGCCACACTCCCAGTGGTCCCACAGTTTCCAGAAATCACTCAGAGACCCAACACACAAACCACCAGGATTCTTTATCAGTCCAGACAAGCAGGGTAAACAAACAATTATGTTTATTCTCTTAAAAATTGAACAATTAACACAAATGTGCAATCAGCAAACAATAACAGGTACGACTGGTAGCGCTATAGAAATGATTTATAGTAGTAGTAACTGAAATATGGATCAATTATAACACTAACTAAACATTTGTTACTTCCTAAAAAGTATCTAGGGAGATCAGGACATATAATTCACTGAGCCTCAGCAAAGAGATCTGTCTCTCTTTTCTCCCAGGCTGACTGGAGGCAAAACCAGCACACTCTAAAGGAAATGAGTTCCTGGGTCAATCAGACCCCGGTCAACAAGATTTGAAAGTATACTACTGCTGCTGCTGCTGCTGCTGCTGCTGCTGCTTGCTTCCTGCTTGTGTTAAAGAAAAAAAATGTGTTAAAGAAAAAAAAACATTCAGTTCCCTGTAACAGCTTTATAGCAAAGAAACACCACCTGCTGGCCAAATAGGAGAAATACACTTCAGGACATAATCAAAGCTTGAAAATATCTAATACATTTTACAGGCTTAAAACACACTGGGGCCCTTTTACTAAGCCACTTCGGCGCCTATGCACACCCAATGCACGTCAGTTTGGAATTACCACTTGGCCCAGGTGGTCATTTCATTTTTTACATGCATCCACTATGTGCACCAGAAAATAATTTTTATTTTCTGGTGCACGTTGCTATCTGGGCAGTAAAAGGTATTCTACATGCATAGACCATTACTGCCTGGTTAACGCGAGAGACCTTACCGCTAAGTCAATGGGTGGCGGTAAGGTCTCAGACCCAAAATGGATTCGTGCCAATTTTCATTTTGCCACATGTCCATTTTCGGCCAAAATTTTAAAAAGGCATTTTTTACAGGTGTGCTCAAAAATGGATCTGTGCGCGTCCAAAACATGTGCTTACACCAGTGCAGGCTATTTTTCAGCGCACCTTAGTAAAAGGACCCCACTGTTTCTTCACAGATCCCTTGTTCTGTATTTGGTGAAGGTCTAGCTGTGATTTGTGTTTTACTTAGATGCAGTATTCTGGTTGCATATAGTTTCTGTTTAAAGAACTGTAGAAGTCCCACTTTTAACAGTAATAGCTGCATTGGTGTTCTAGGGCCGAATGTAATATTTGTAGTGCTGTCTATTCACAGGTAGAGTTCCTACTGTTGGAATGATAGGATGTAGTGACAGGCATTTCTCTCCTTACCTCTCTTTCTCCCGGCTGTTCCTGACAGAAAAATCATTGTGCTGAGCTGCGGGGCCTTGAGTATCTGTGCACATTCAAGGCCTGACAGCTCTCACCCCCCTCCAAAAACCTCAGAAGTTTTGAAAAGGGGTGAGAGCTGGCAGGCCTTGAGCATGTGCAGATGCTCAAGGCTCATCACCAGCAAGGCACAGTGATTTTTGTGTCAGCGTCAGCCAGGAGAGGGAGGTAAGGAAGGAGTGAAATGCTGATCACTATAGGGAGGGGGAAGAGGTAAGGAGACAGGAGGAGAAAAATGTCAGTCACCACGGGGAGGGAGGAAGAAGAGGAATGCTGGAATATAAATACTCTTTATATTCAATTGTACAATTTCTCTCTTTTAAGGGGAAAATGTTATTTCGGTTTATATTTGGATGAGTTTTTATTCAAGCATGTACAACATTTCACACTGTATCTAATAGTGGAGAGATTTATGTTGCTATTACTCGAATGACATGAGAATCAGAATATTTTTTTGTATAATGGCTTCCATAGAGAAATGTCCTAGTTCTGATCTGCACCTGGTGTTGGGGGAAGAGGAACAAAGGAGGGCTTTTGTGGACTTAAAATGGTTGGTGGATAATCAGCAATTTTATTACTGATTTAAAGGCTCTGATAGCCTTTCATAATTAAATCCACCAGGTGGTAACCCTACTGTAAAATCCGAATAGGAAAGAAGGTCATTTTTGAAAAAGAAAAACGTCAATTTTTTTTTTTCAAAAATATTGTTTTGAACAAGGTTTTGTGCTTTGGACATTTTGTTTTCTGATCCATTAAAAAAAAAAGTGCAAAACGTAGAGATTCATGCCATTGGGGTGTAGGAAGAGCCAGCATTTTTAGAAGACTAGTCACCCTAGAAGGCACTTCTGTGCACTTCATAAAAATGCTCCCAGGTACATATCTCACCTTTGCTCCCTTATTGTGACCCCCGAGCCCTCCAAAACCCACCCAAAACACACTGTTCCCCACTGTACACCACTACAATAGCCTTTATGGGTGAAGGGTGCACCTATATATGGATATAGTAGGGCTTTGGTGATTTTGGGAGGGGTCACAGTTTCCACTACAAGTGTGACAGGTAGAGGGAGATAGGGACCTGAGTCCTCCAATCTATAGTGCACTGCACTGACCAGAGACCTGCATGCTGCTCTAATAGACCTGACTTTAACATCTAAGGCTGTCATACAGGCTGGTAAGTCTTATTTTTATTCACAGTTTTTGGTGGGGGGGGCATCAGTGACTATTGGGGGGGGTCAACCCTGATTCCCTTCAAATGGTCATCTAGTCATTTAGGGCAACTTTTTGTTCCTTATTCCTTTTTAAAACATGTCTAGACCAAAACGTCTTAGTTTTAGTCCTGGACACTTTTGTTTTGTTCCATTATGGCTGTAAAATGTCCAAGTGTTAGGCACGGCCAGATCCCACCTTCGAAATGCCCCCTTGTGATTTGGACGCATTGCAGACGAATTGCATAGAAAAACGTCTGAAAAATAGGTTTTGAAAATACTGATTTGGACATTTTTGTGAGAAAAACGTCCAACTGCTGTTTTATGCCACTTTTTAGACATTTTTTTCTCTTTCGAAAATGAGCCCCTCAGAATTACAAAAACTGCAGTGTATATAAGTATTGGCTCTGTTTTATTTTTGTTCTTTTAGTTTTGTATACGCTTTAAAGTTCTGATTATTGTATTATCTTTGATATGTTTCAGTTTGAAATTCATCATGTACCCCTGATATAGCCTGTTGGCAAAACACGTTGGGCTTTATGTGATCATTGCTTGTCATTAACGGTTTTTATTTATTTATGCAATTTTTAAATATAATCACAAGTACAACACTTGTTACAGTAGCATGAATAATATAAGAAAACAAGGAAATTAGGGATAAACCCCCATATCAATATGGTAATTACTAGTATTCTTCTTAGACCTCGAATAAGGGAGGAGAGTAAACAAAACTCAGAGAATATAGGGCCAGATTATATATATGGCACCTAAAACATCTGTGCCATAAACTTTTCCACCTAAGTGTATTCTATAAGCGGTGCCATGCAAGTAGATTTACGCAAATTGGGCCATATTCTATAACTAGGCACTCATGAAATGCCCATTTCTCTGCCCATAGCCATGCCCCTGTTCAGCTGCGAGCATTAGAATTTAGATACAGTTTGTTACAGAATATGCACACATAAATTCTAATTATTGCCAATTAGTGCTCATTATTGCTTCTTAAGTGCCGATAGCAATGCTGATTAGTTTGTTAAGCCAATTAAGTTATGTGCATTGTTATAGAATACTCCTGGATTTTGTCACAGATCTCTAGGCACGCTATATAGAATCCGGTAGAAAAATAGAGAAAAAAGAATTCTCCTAAATCAAATGACGTAAAGGTTTAACATAACTATAAACAAAATTATCCCTTAGCACCTGTAGCCCCAATGCTGATTTTCTTAAGGTCTATGAAAGACTTCAGCTGATCAGGCAAGAAGAAAACATATTTCACTCTGGCATAAAGAGCCAAACATTTACAGGGATAAGCTAGGAGAAAAGTAGCCCCTAAGTCTTTGGTAGCTTGCCTTAAAACCAAAACACTTTTCTTCTCTCCTGTGTATTCTTATGCACATCCGGATATATCCAAACACGTTGACCACAAAACAAACCTTGTGCATTCTTAAAATAAAGTCTCATGACAGCGTTTAGATCTTGCTCAAACATAAAAGAAGCTAGAAGAAAAAGGGGAGGTAAAAGGGTTTGAAAGAAAATGTTCAGAAAATGACAAGCTGTAATGTGTTAAGAGCCAGAGGCTCGATGTTGTACCTGAGATGTTGTTTTAATGAAAAATTTTATAAGTAAAAAAAAAAAAAGCTAGAAGAGTACTTCTATCTGAAACATCTGCCTTCCAAAATAACTGAAATATTATTAACATCAATTTTCTCAGCTTGGGAAGTGCCAGCCAATACTTCCGCAGATGGTGTTCTTTGAGGTCGGCAAATAATGTTTTATTCAAAGGAGGTATAGTGTTAGATGAAATTTAAAGATCTCAACAGTGTATTTACAATATACCTCAGCTGGACTCATTGCCATTAACTTTGGAAAATTAAAAAAAAAACGTAGATTCAATCTTCGGTTAAAGTTTTCAAAATTTTCAAGCTTCTTGTGTATCAAATTATCTTCTATAACAATAAAAGCCGAAACAGGTTTCAAAGATGTATTTTCCTCCAGGATCTCAAAGAACTGACTTTATGTTCTCCTGCTTAATATCAGTCACAGATTTAGTCAAGGTGTCCATTCTATACATGAGTAAGGAAACTTCAGATGAGGATTTAGCCACCATGCCTTCAAGCTTGTAAAGCATTTCCCAGATCTGACTGAGAGAAACCACTCCTGGGTCCCTTACAGCCTCTGTGATGGATTTTACTTCTTCAGACTGCAATACCAATTTGGGGCCCAAATCAGATCTCACATCTGCCACCACTTCGGGTGCAGAAATGGTCTGCCTTTGAACAGAGAACTCTGTAGGACAGGGCGGTGGTGTCCGCTTCAGAAGGGACAAAGATGTTTCTTGTCTCAAGACCGCTGCGTTTCTCTCCATGTTGCAGTCAGCGGGAAACCTCACTCCGGCTTCCTGAGGAGTTTTCGAGCTGAAACACTCGATACTCTGTTGAGCCGGCAAGGAGATGCGGGCCAGTGGGGGAATACCCCGCACCACTCCTTTACGTTTGGTTATGCAGCGTTGAGTTTAACAGAAGAAAAGACAAAGCTGGGAAAGCACAGAGTTGAGCTCCCTCCACGAGTCACGCTGCCATCTTAACAATGCCCCCCCTGACAATAAAGTTTTTAAACATAGAGCTCGCTTTTACCTTGGTGTGCACTCCCCTTTTTTTACTTTTTCTTTTTGTGGTGCACCTGCCTCTTTTTGGTTCCCCGTCCCCAATGCCCTTACAGAAATGGCATCCAGCCATTGGAGCCAACTCTGTGGGTGCTGTGGGTGCTTGAGCACCCCCAATGTTGAGAAAATTCCTTGTATGTGTCCAGGGAGGGGTTATTTCCATTGTGCTTAGCACCCCCAATAATTTTGAAAAGTTGGCTTCTATGCATCCAACATTAAAAAAAAAGACATCACAAAGTAGAAGTGTCTCAGACAAATAACAGAGTTAGTCTATTATATAATTATGTCCTAAGGTGTTTATATATTGAAAATCTAGGTGTTTATTTTCCAAATAATTATGGGGAGGGGGGAGGGTTTGAGCAGAAAGACATTCAGGGGCCCTTTTACTAAAGCTTAGCATGTGCTAAATGCTAAGATGTCTATAGGTATAAAATGGGTTTCTTAGCGTGTACTAATTCCGTTAGTGCATACTTAGCTTTAATAAAAGGGCCCCTCAGTGTTTATCATTGTTTTTGCTGGATACCTTTACCAGCCGAATCATATACACACATTTGTATAGCTAAGGAGTCATCAATGCGTAAAAGGTACAAAAACAGTGGAGGATCCAAGGCAGGCATGGGGAGAGGTGAGAGGGTACTGAGGCAAAGTGGAGGTTGTTCAGTGGTTATCTAACAAACACATATTTTTTTATGGGGGGGGTGTTTCACCAGAGTGTTTATCGGTTAAAACCTAAAATTAGTCCCTTTGAAACAAAAATGCTATATTCTTGTACCTGATGGAAGAACATCATATATTTGAAATGTTTCTATCATAGAATACTTTGTAAGACATAAAACAGAAGAGAAAATATTCCCTTTAATGGGACAGATAAAATTTACAACTAGCTCAATTTTTATATAGTTAAACAAAGACACTTGCTCCTCTGTGATATTTTTTTTTTTTTTTTGATTTTGCTCACACCTTTTCAGTAGTAGCTCAATGTGAGTTATATTCAGGTACACTGGGTATTTCCCTGTCCCTGGCTCATAATCTAAGTTTGTACCTGAGGCGCAATGGAGGGTTAAGTGACTTGCCCAATATCACAAGGAGCAGCAGTGGGATTTGAACCAGCTACTTCCAGACCAGTGCTCTAACCACTAAGCCACATCTCCATTCCAATTTGATTTTTCAAGCCACGTCAAAACCAACAGAGTCAACTGTGTTGAATTATTAGAACAAAGGAAACCATGAGTGCTGGGCTGAATCTCTTACCATTTTTCAGCTAAGAAACAGTCAGTGTTTAATGAGCATTTTCCTGGTCCTAATGTCTGAACCTGTAGTTGTTCTGATTTCAACACAGAATTGATTGCTGAAGAAGCAAATAGTGAACCAGAGTTCAGATGTTACATGCAAACCTACTGAATGCACACAAAAGTAATGCGTTATCCTGTACACCATTCAGGGGCGTACTCTTAAGAGCTACTGAAGGGACTAATTTTCCTTCACCATCTTGCACCACATAGATTTGGCAGTCAGTGGGAATCATACCTAGATGGAGCGGTTTCTAATTGGTCAACTATGCAGTGTACAAATAACGTGCATCATACATTTGGGAATGAAACATACATGCATTATTTTCTTCCCATGCTGTAAACACAACCACAAGATTGCCTCGTTTCAATTTAATCTAATGTCATCATTTGTGTTCCACATAATCAGTACAGTTCAAAGCGGATTCCAGCAATAGTAAAAACAACATTAATATAAGCCATGACAAACAGATAGAATAATACAGATTTTGACTACCTGCAGTTAAGCCTAGCCACACAGATATTTCCTGAACAGCCAGGTGTTTAGCTCACATCTAAAGGACATATGAAGGAGCAGATTGTAGCTTATTGTAGTGGCATAGCCACAGGGGGCCTTGGTGGCCTGGGCTCCCCCAAAATTGAGGCACTGTCTGTCGCTTTCACTGGTGGGGGGGGGGGGTCCCCAAGTCCTGCCAGCAGAAGATCTACTCTCTGCAAAGCTAGGGAGACCTGGCAGTTAATGGTGCTTTTCCTGGGCTGCTGACGCACCAGCCACTCTGCCTGCACATCAAATGGCTATTTTCATGAGTTGCACCCTCGGAGAATGTAGTTAGTTCGCAGTCCTTCAGGAATGATTTGAAGTTGTGGACATTGGTATCCGCATCATTTTCCAAGTGTAGGTCTAAGTCTCCCAGGAATATAATCCTAGAAAATTGGGACATGGCAGAGGAAGTAATTGCTACAAGTCAAGGTTCTGCCTTGGACCAAGCTCCCGGAGGACGGTAAATGAAGAGTAGGGCAGTTTGATTTGCCTCTTTTGAATCATCGCAGAATTTGCACAGCATATATTCCAGTTCAGGGAAAACTCCAGAACTAACTGTTGACACGTGAGGAAAAAAACCTCTTAAATATAAGAGCAAATCATGTCAGCTCGTCCTCAGCTACTACTTTGTTAGGTAGCACTGCTGCGTTTACTGTTGTCTTTACCTGCCTGAACCTTTGCCTGGACCTGATTCTGCCTTCAAACAGCAAAGGAAACTGACAATTCTATAACATGAGAGCTACACTGTGGCCTCTCACACGCTCTAAACAATGTCAGCATAATACCAATTAAACATCTAATAAACACACATTAGAGCATTCAAATCACGTAGATATGATGCTAATGCTTCTCTACAACACAGCTTACCATGCAACCGAGGGGCCAAGTGCAGATATATAGATGGGGGACAAGATGCATGGTACAGTCAGTTGGGATTAACAGATGGGTGGCTAAACTCTAGGCATGTTCTTTCTTTGTACAGTTGAACAAGATAAAAGGAACTGATTAAGTTACAGTGTGTGTGTAGCAAGCTAGTCCAGGTGCAGAATGAGTGTATATTAAAGGCTTGGGAGAACAGCAAGGCTTTCACCTGCTTCTTGAAATAAAGGTAGTCTCGAATTACACGTAACCCCTCTGGTAGTAAATTCCAGAGCATGGGGGCTACTCCTAATTTTCTTTCTAGAATAGGCTCCAAATAAGTTCCTGTTTATAGAAATGCGCTCCACATGGATAGTTCCACTGAAAGTTATTTTTATAGACTGCTCAGCACTATCCGGATAGCACTGGGGCAGAGTGAGGGCACAGTGTGGTTCAGCAGCTATCCAGACAGCCATGCGGATAAAATTATGACAGCAAAAAGGCCGGAGTGGAAGAGTAGCCTAGTAGTTAGTGCAGTGGACTTTGATCCTGGGGAACTGAGTTTGATTCCCACTGCAGCTCCTTGTGATTTTGGGCAAGGCACCTAACCCTCCATTGCCCCTGGTACAAAATAAGTACCTGAATATATGTAAACCGCTTTGAATGTAGTTGCAAAAAAAAAAAATCTAAAAAAGGCAGTATATCAAGTCCCATTTCCCTTTCCCTCTTCTAACTTAAACCATATAGCTATCTGGGTAGCAGGTGAATATCACTAGCAACTCAAAGAAACCAGAACAACATATAGCTGTCATTGTCCAATATGTATATTAATTTTTGTGAATAGCTATGCTTAATATATGTGGACAATTTAATTGCCACAGCTGGAGTTTAAAATAAACACTGACCACAGCATTTGAATAATAAGATGATATATTTGGAAGAAATTGCTGCTTCTAAGGCAGCATCTTCTGGTGACCCAACAGTAAAACTGCCCTGGAGTTCTTAGCCACCAGGGGAACACCGGTTGTGTAGGCAAATCATCCGACTGCTCTATTCATATTCTCTTGGAAATGCTTAATATTGAACTGAAAATCCAGATTTGAAAGAGTTTGGTCAAGGTGAGGTCAGAGAGAGTGGGGGCCGGTGTATCAAAGTGTTCTCGGGTGTTCTGCAGAAAAAAACCATGTTGGATTTTGCTCTCTAGAGATTCCACTGGAGGTGAAGAGAGACCTTTCTTTCCCTTGAAGAGATTGTGAGGTGTCAGGAGGAGACTCCAAGGAGCTGAGTTACAGGAGGGTGAGGATAGTGAGGCCAAAAGGAAAGGAACTCAATCCTAGACTTATCTCATGCAGAAGTATCCCATTTGTGACTTTTTGTCTTTGAGAAGCAGGGAGGCAAACACCTGCTGAAGTTTCTGGGGGTCTGACAGGAGATATAAAGACCCTGAAGAAAAGAATGGGAGGCCCAAGGTTTTCATAAAAAGGGGAGCTCAAGTGGCTGGAAGTGGTTTGTAACTGTGATTGGCATAGTTTTCTACCTCAGTCATGGATAACTGCTTTAGCATGGATGTGACTTTGAAAAATTGTTTGTACTTTGTACTATTCTGCTATTTTTTTCTGACTATTTGCTCTTATGGATTATCAGTAAACTTTTTTTCTGGTTTAGCTCAAAATCTTTATTGGACTAAGGGGCCCTTTTATCAACGGGTGATAGGGCTACTGCTTGCCGTTTCTAGTGTTAGAAAATAGTTTTTATTTTGTAGCGCTGGTGAGCAGGAAGTAGGCATACCCAGCAGTAATCAGGTAGCACATGCTGGGTTACGGCTGGAGCCTCTTACCACCTCCTAAATAGGGGGTAGTAAGGGCTCCAGTAAATGGCCATGCACCAATTTAAGTAGCGCACAACCAGTTACTGCCCTGACTCAGAAAAGCCCTTTTACCCACTGTGGTAAAGGGTGGCCTCGGCAATCCCATGTGCCGGCACCACCGCGGGCCACCTTTTACTGCTGCTTGGTAAAAGGGCCCCTAAATGTTGTGAGTAATCTCTTAGGGGCCCTTTTACTAAGCAGGGCTAAAATGTGACTGTGCTATTACCAGCGCAGGTCTTTCCTGCACAGTAAGGCCACTTTTAGCACTTCCAGGAAATTATTTTTCTGTTTAGGCAATAATGGTCATGCACTAATTTTCCCATTAGCTCGTGAGCAGTTACCGACACCTCTTTTGTAGGTGTCGGTAAGTGCTCTCACATGGCAGCAGTAGCGTTCCTAGGCTGGCTGACACCTGGGGCGAATCGCCGATGCGCCCCCCCCAGGGCGCACACCGCTGGGGGGGAGCCGCGCGCCTGTTGGCCGAGTCCGCTCATTCCCTCCCTGCTGCTCCCTCTGCCCCGGAACAGGAAGTAACCTGTTCCGCGCAGAGGGAGCAGCAGGGAGGGAACGAGTGGACTCGGCCAACAGGGGCGCGGCACCCCCCCCCCCAGCGGCGTGCACCCGGGGCGGACCGCCCCCCCCCCCCTTGGTACGCCACTACATGGTAGTGTAGCTGTGCTAACCAATTAGTGCAGAACATGCCTACTCTCTGCCTTTCTCATGGGAGACTTGTTAGGTAATTAAAAAGTTGGTTAATTGGTTAAAAGTGAAGGTCTAAATGGTTAGTTTTCCTGTAAACTTATAAACCCCACTGAAAATCTGGCAACATTGCATCATGGGGCGGGGGAAGGAGGCAAGAAAGCACTCTGTCTTGCAGCCTTTAGGGGAGCAATGTCCCCTTTGCCTCCTCTCCAAACAATACCCATGTCCACAGCATACACTGACATGTAAGGGAAACTTTACTTTGCTGAATAACGCAGAGATCACAACATTTTCATTTTTCATAAACCAGACCTCAAATCAGTATTTACATTGCATTTCAGCAAGCTATTTCTCTTCTGAGCTCTTCAGCAGGGGGGGGGGGAGTTGTAACTCCTCTTCCCCGGGGGTACCTCCAGACACACAACACACAGCATCAGTTTTTTTAACAGCCCCTCCCCCGGTAAACCACCAAAACTGCGAGAGAAAAGCAAATGCATAAATCAGGAAACATTGCAGCAAGTTGCGCTGAACTGAAGAAGAATCCCCCTAATCCAGTTACAGCCGGGAAAATGGTTACAGTGAGAGGGGGAGGGACAGTGAAGTGATTGGCAGGAGATAGGGAGACAAAGGCAATGGACGCTCGGGTACTGGGTTGGAATGGCTGATTTCCGGGTTTGTTGCCAGTATCATGCTATATTAACTGGGGCACGTGTCTGCAGATGGAGTCGGTTCATGCAGTGGTAAGTTCTCAATTTTAAGCTGCTTTTTCATTTAACGTGGACAAAATGAAATGGCCGAGTACGAATCTTTGCTGGAGAGTAGTAGTCTTTCTTGTTTTAGGAACTTGTAAATTCAGGAAAGGTTGTTCAGATCCATCATTTTGTGCTAGGAGCGGGAGGAGTAGACAATATAAAAAGCTCACCTAACTAGAAACACAAGGTATTGCAATGTTCTCTTTTCGCCTTGCTAAAGGATAGTTATGTTTTTGAAGTCTGATGACAGCTTAGATGCTGGTCGTATGCTGTCTAGCCGGCTGCACGTGGCCAGCGTTCTGCACCGGTAAGACTGATATTTTAGAATAGACTGACTTTGACCCGGTGCTTTCATTCAGCGTTTTGGGGGGGAAAGGAGTTCTAGAGATAAAATCATCCAGTCTGTGTTTTGTTTTCCCCCAACAAAAAGCAGTGCAGGACTTGTGACCTGATTTGGCCAGTGCTGGAAGCAGGATAGCTGGACTATCATATCAGTGTAGCCCAGCATGGCTATTCTTATGGAGGACTTAACTACGTCTGACTTTCTAATGCATTGTGTAGTTAGGATCCAGTGGAATGCAGGTGGAAAATGTTTTAAGTTGCTCGCCTTTCATTCTGCACATAATTGTGTGCTTACCCAGAGACTAGGCAGAGATACATCTGGAAAGCAGCCATAGCAGATTCGGAAAGCAATTCTCCACAAACAGGAGCAGCTGTAGAGCTCAAAACATGTTTGTGTTGTCTTTCTAGGAACTTTGGTTCCTTAGATTATATGAACCAAAAGCCCTCATTGGAGCCAGAGACTCCCTTTTACTTCGTCCAGCAAACTTTAAAAACGTGATATACAAATCAGTACTATCTACTGATTTCACTTATATTGGAACCAAATGTTGTAACTCTGGTGCTAAATCAGTTAGATCTCATCCAGACTACTTACAATTCTGCAAACTGCTGAAATCCATTTTTTTCCCAAATTAATTTCAGAATTAATCACACCTATCACTATGTGCGTTATCAGCAGCTCATTTGTGAATCTTATCAATATGTATAATATTTATAGATCAACCACTCTTTAAATCTTAGCCACTTCAGCATCTGCTTCAACAGTGTTATACTCTGTATCTTTAATCTAATCTGTAAACCACAATGAACTCAAGCCTATTTTCGGGATAATGTGGGATATGTGTCATAATAATAAATAAAAACTTGATATAAAAATAGTGTATGTCTGAGGTGAGGAAGCCTTGATGTATTAGGTGAAGTGACATAAAAGATATTTGTTCTACAGTTTCAATCTCGTGTTCTTTAATTGTGGTAGAGACCTTTTATTTGGTGCCAGAAAGTGGAGCAAGTTTCCCAGATGCTATTCTCTGGGACCTTGCTGTCAGTTTGTCACTGCACTACACTTGTCAACATGATTGAATTATATAGTGATTTATATTAAAAAGCATTTCAGAAATGGAATATCTGTAGTAAATGTCATTTTGACCTTTTCTTGTGATTCTCGGCCTAATCAGAACTTTTTGTGTCACTCCATAAAACCCAATACCATCTGTTTCTCATAAATCTTGTCACTTCACATTGCTCTTTACAATGTAACCTGTTTTTCCTAATATAACCTGTAAGCCACATTGAACCTACTCCAGGTGGGAAAATGTGGGGTACAAATGCAGTAAATAGTGTTTCGGTATCCCTGGCTTAAACTTAAGAATATATCCTCTAAAAAAAATAGTTGCTTCTTACACTCTCTGTGGTTTGGATGTATGGGTCTTTCTAGTATTCCAGTAATAACCAGAGCGTGTGCAAGGGTATTAATTACCCTAGGCAAATTTTGTCTTGCCCCCTTCCTGCCTCCCCAAGAGTTTAATAATTGAACTCAACATTGTTTATCCCAGAGCAATCTTCTAAAAATGCACAGATGGACTTCACACTTTAAACTTCGTTATGTGTGTTCATAATCAAGGTAATTTTTCCCAAAACTCAGTTTAATGGACTGAAAATTACCCACCTTCCCTGTGGGTAAAGGTAGATTCTTCTGGCGAGTAATTGAAGTTATCTGGCTTTCAAGATATATTTGTTTTGCTTCTTCTAAAGTGGCTCTTTACTGCTTCAGAGAAGCTGATGTTTTAGGCAGCAGCCTAGTTTGCTTAGGGGTCCTTTTACCAAGTGGCGGTAAAAGGACCCCTGCGGTGGCATCGGCACATGGGTTTCCTGGACGCTGAGACCTCCTTTTACCGCCACTTGCCACACAGCCATTTTAGGGGGTAGGGAGCCCTTACTATCTCCTATTTAGGAGGCAGTTAGGGCTCCTGCACTAACCTGGTGGTATTACTGCCGGGTAAGCCCATGGCACTATTTTTTTTGCACCAGAAATGCCACATCGTGGGAGTCAGATTATTGCTGGACTACCGCAAGCCCGGCAGTAGGGCTGAATTGCTGTGCGCCAAGCCCGCAGCAGCTCTACAATGGCTTGGTAAAAGGGCTTCATAGTGACTAAACCAGGCTTTTGGCAAAACGTCTCAATTTGGACAGACATGGTATCAAAAATGCCCCTCAATGTGTATGAACCCGCTGTCTGTAGATTTCAATTGATGTGGAGGAAGATCAGCCTCTTTTTCTGTACTCTTGCTCTTAGCTCCACATCACCTTTTGCCCAACAAGCTGCCTTGTCAAAGTGATCAGCCATGGTTGCCAAAAGAACACGATGCTGAAATCCAAAAGTATGAGCATAGCAGAGTAATGCCAGGTCAATTGCACCTTGAATGACCTGTGTAATTCCTAAATTTAAATTGCAAACTTGTTCCTCCTTAACTCCTACATATAATTTGATTGTAGGTGAGACCTCATTTAGCCTGTCCAGTTGACCTCTTGGTGCAGTTTTCAAAGACCCTGGTTTGTTTTTGTTGTTTTTTTTTTTTCTTTTGCATTCCTTTCACGTCCTCACCAGTAAATTATTTCTTGAAGTCTCCTACTGGTTTTTGCCTTTGTTGAAAGGCTATTGCATGAATCCACTGCCATTTCCATGACTAAGTATTTTCTGTTTCTGATCCTACCTTCTTTGCAGCCTGATGCCCTCTTTGTCTAGGACTTCTTTTAACGGAAAGTTTATTTTCCTGTGTTTCATTTATATCATCTTTGAGGTATTTGAATCTCTTTCTCTTACCCCCTGTACTCTTTATATGGCTTTTGTGATGGCCCTCTTTCTAGATTGCCTGCTCTGGCTATATCACTTCAGAGGCATGGCCTCCAGAACAGGACAAAAGACTGTAGAGGCCCTGTTTACTAAGGTGTGCTAGTGGTTTTTAGCACGTGCTAAAAATTAGCACACGCTAACTGTGTAGACACCCATAGTAATATTATGGGCGTATACATGGTTAGTGTGCACTAAAAACGCTAATGTGCCTCTAGCGCTTCTTAGTAAGCAGGGCCTTAGGTCAGCTCTTGCGCATTAATTGAAATGCCACATTTTAGCACAATCTTAAGATGGAATATAATGTGGCATGTAATAAGTGATAGAAGGTGGGCAGACTGGATGGGTCAGCTGGTCATTTCTGCCAATTTTTGTGTATACTATAAGGGTATATTTGGGCTTCTGATTTTACGGTTTGGATGATAAAACCCTGAAAAAAAGCCCTAATACAAAAAAGGGTATTTATCCAATAAATACAGGAAAAATGCCACTTTGCACCAAATGTGCCTTATCTGCACACATTTGATTCAACAAAAAAATGTACCCAGCGAACCTGCACTGCAAAAGAAAAACTTACAAGTGCATTTTGCACCCTCAAAGAACCTCTAATTAGCTGAAAAATGAGCGTATGAGAACATAAGAATAGCCATACTGGGTCAGACCAATGGTCCATCTAGCCCAGTAACAGTGGCCAATACAGGTCACAGGTACCTGGCAGAATCCCAATTAGTAGCTACATATAAACTGTAAATATTTATAAAATTTTAAATAATTAGTCTGAAAGATCTTCGCCTCCAGCCATAGGGTGCGGTAGCTTGGTAGAGCTCTCTTCATTTGTGCTCAGTTATCATCTTTGGCAGATGAGCATACAGGATCCTTCAATTCGCACCTGGAGCCTACTGCATAACCTGCCAGGTAGACTTGACTACATGAGTGCTGCTTTTCGGCTAGGACTTCTAGCTATTTTGGTTGCAGCCTAGCAGGCAGACACGGCTATCAACATGGTTGCTTCCTATCATCGTATCCCATCCTACTCCTGTTCAAATCTGGTTAAGCTAAGCAAACGTTTTTGCAAGACTTATTCAGCAATGCACAAGTTTGCTCCAGACATTTATTACTTATAAGCACCCCTGTAGTAAGCTGCTGAGTATCTCCCATGGCCAGGCTGTAACTCCTGTATATAGGAGCACTCATGGCGGCCACATGAGGACAATAGCTTCCCACTAGGATCTGTGAGTCACTGTTTGTATTCACTGTTTTGTAATTCACGAACAACCTAAATCTGAAATGATTGACACTGGAATGTGGCAGTATGCCAGTAGGATCTTGCTGGGCAAGCACCATTACTATAAGAGCAGAATTCTTAAGTTAGTATGTCATTCTACACCGTTGCAACATTGCAATATAGAATTGTACAGGCCAGTCATAGATCTGTCAGTTCCTAGACAATATAGGATTTCTGATTGTTGCAAAGATCAATTGTTCTAGGCAATGTTATTGTGCACACCTCCTCATTTCCTCTGTGTCTAAAAACAACAAAAACAACAACAACCCAATGTGACTTTCAAAACAGAAATAGTAACATATGGGGAAAGTATGTGGGGTATGGCATTGTTTCCATCTCTTCTGCATTGTGTGTCTGATTTATGTTTATATCTGTGTTTGGCTTTCTGAGTGCCTCTGATCAGGAGAGGACATGATAGGAAAGCGCAGTTTGACAAGTTCAATTCCTTAATCATTATGTTACAGTAAACCAGTGTGTGTGTATGCTGCAGCTGTTGTTACTAATCCTCCCACAGAAATACATTGGAACATTTTGGGGGTGGGGGGGTTGGGGGTCATTTCTCTTCTGCACCCCTCCCCCCATGTAGAAACTTTTACTTCTACATAAGAACTCCCCCTCAACTCACCACCTTCTAGTGCTCTGCCCCCACTGCTTTGCCATTGGCTGAATCCTACCTAAAGTCTCTGCTGCTAGTTAGACTGCAAATAGGCAGGGCAGGCACACTCACAAAGGTTGAGTGGGGGATGGGGGGGAATTAGACAACCATAGATAAAGCTTTAAAACACATTAGCCATCCTTCTGCCTTCTGGATGTTGGTGCAAAACTCTGAATTCTGGACAGTAAGAGCAATCCTAGCCTCCTGAGTATATTTCATGAGCCCCCCCCCCCCCCCCCCCCCCCCGCTAAACATTTGGACCCAAAGTATATGCTTAGTTTTGCCTTGCCCACAGTAATGGATATTGGTTCATATTACATGTAGCAACCAAAAAGAAAACGGATTCAGTCAGTACTGTGGGGGGGGGGGGGGGGGTTTGGAAGAACAGAGCACCAGTATTGCCAGGCTGCGGGTTTCCCACCCAATTGGTCTCCTTTCTGCAACCCGCTGCGGCTTTTTCATGCCACGTGTGGGTTGCGGGATTTTGGCCGGCTTTTTCTTGCCCCACCGGCGGTTTTTTCCCACGGCCGTTGGCCACAGGTTGGCTTAGTTTTGCCTTGCCCACAGTAATGGATATTGGTTCATCTTACATGTAGCAACCAAAAAGAAAACGGATTCAGTCAGTACTGTGGGGGGGGGGGGGGGGGGTTTGGAAGAACAGAGCACCAGTATTGCCAGGCTGCGGGTTTCCCACCCAATTGGTCTCCTTTCTGCAACCCGCTGCGGCTTTTTCATGCCACGTGCGGGTTGCGGGATTTTGGGCGGCTTTTTCTTGCCCCACCGGCGGTTTTTTCCCACGGCCGTTGGCCACAGGTTGGCTCAGTTTTGCCGCAGCCAGTGGAGGCAGGCTTAATGATGTCATTTGTATGCAAATGCCCTCATTAATATTTATTAATGTCATTCATATGCAAATTGACTTTGTGCGGTTTGGGGCTGGTTTTGGGCGTGAACAATTTTTTCCATCTGGCAACACTGCAGAGCACAGGGAGATGCGCTTTTTGTTTCTATCTTACATCGTGTTGAAAAGAGAGAGTTCATTGTATGTGCATAAGACTTTCTAAATATTCAAGATGAAAGCTGTTAGACCAGTGCTCTTCATAGACTGGTAACCAGACTTTTCCTGGATGCATTTCTTTTTCTGTTAAATATCGCTTGCACATACAACTGCTGAATAGAAACTTAATTGTTGGAACACTTATTTTCTAGAAATGTCTTGGTTTGATAGAGCTGTAGTAGTTGATACCAAAGGTGCTTTATATGTATTTTCATTTTCCTTTCCTCAGAGAAATATATAAGCAGTTCTGTGGCTGTGAGAGCTTTCCTGTGCTGCTAAGACAAGTAAGCCAGAGGGAAACATGCAGCTAAATTCTGCCCTTCAGGCCGCCATTGACCTCACAGCAGGGGCTGCAGGTAATGTTAAACACCATTTTTTTATAAGCTGCCTACCATTAAAGAACTATCACTAATTTGATAGTGACTGTGTTGCGATTATTAACATTTTTTTTCTGTTGTAAAGATCTTGGGTTATGCTTTAAGGTGCCAAGTGGATGATGGTGGGGAGGGAGCTTTTACTAACAATATCATGGACAGTGCATGCCCTGTCTTGTGATATCCTGCTGACACAGCAGTGGTGGCCTCCTTTTTCTTTTGCTGTTGTATATATTTGCTATATATTAGCAGCACAAAGCCTGGGATTTCAAGTGATAAGTGCACAGCATTGGCACACAGAGCCAGGGCCCACTAGAGCAGAGTGGAGGAGTAGCCTAGTGGTTAATGCAGTAGACTTTGATCCTGGAGAACTGGGTTCGACCACTGCAGCTCCTTGTGACTCTGGGCAAGTTACTTAACCCTTGATTGCCCCAGGTACAAATAAGTACCTGCGTATACACTTTGAAAGTAATTGCAAAAACCACAGAAAGGCCCTTTCCCTTATTTTCAAACCTTTTATGAATCCTCCTGGAGCATGCCATTGAGCTGAAATAGCATGCAGATAAGGAGTCCTAAAAACTGTCATGGTTATGTTGATTTTCTACAGGTTAGTGACATGCTGCTCCTCAGTCCAATCACATGCTGCACACACTTAAGGGGAAAAGATAAATGCTTGGTTGTATCTTAGACTATTGGAGGTGTAAATTTTAAAGGCCCTCTTTGTGCCCTAGGAATACCCTTCTGTAGGGGCAAAGGGTCAGCGCTTCCACTATGTGTTGGGCCGCCTGCCTAAATCCTTTTGATATTCCATCCCAGTGATATCTTTGTTGTGTAGATACCAGAAGGCGTAAGTCTAGGATATTATCCATGACCCTGGCCTTTTGTCTATCAGGATCTAAGTGAATCCTTGGTCATCTATGTAGCTACATGTATTCTATTAAAATGCAACAGTAATGTATATAGACATTGAGTGTTAGTTGTGTGCGTGGCTTAGTTTGTAGTATCAATGAAAGGTGAAGAATACTTGAAAATAAAGACAGAGATAGATTTCAGAGAAAAGGCTTTATTCTTACCAAGTGTTCAATTAAGTACAGACATCAAACAGATTCTGGGTTCAACAGCACAGGGCCCTGCCGTCCGAGAAGAAGCGTTGGGGAGGACTCCGAAATTAAGCCAAATTCTCCCTTCTTTTATACCTACAGATCTCAATAGAAGTCTATGGCAGGACCCTTTTTTTTCTAATATTTCTCAATTTCTGAGATCATACTTTCGTATCCGGCCAGATGCGCATCTGTACCATCTGTCTTTCCGTTCTAGCTATTTCAAGAGATTGCCCCATATCCGTTAAAGTCAACATGTTTTTAGAACAAATTGTTTTTCTCGTTTACTAAAATATCTTTCTGTTAAGATACCAGTTTCACATCTTTCTTTTGTAATACCTTTCATAACATCTTATGATCTGTGTGCCATCTGATGGAAAATAAGTCCCATTTTAAGAACCTCATTTTATTCCTTTTACCCATTATTCTGTCATTATAGGTGCTATATTCAATTAGAAAGTTGTACCTGGTTGTGTTAAGACCCATTGTTCAGACCTGCTTTTAGCAGATTCTCAAATATGACATCATTAGCTTGTTATTTGGCCTACTCAGTACTTTTCAGTTGCTTTAGGCTGTGTAGCTTAGCCCACCACTATTCCAGTGGTAGGTCTGAAGCCAGGCCACATATTAACAGAGGGGGTAGGACAAGGCAATTGATAGTGTCGGTATGGGTGGGCCCCAGGAGGAGGCAGTGGGTGATGATGACTGTGGTACTGTCTTGCTGAGAGAGAGAGAGCGAGAAAGAAAGTGTCATCTGTGGGTCTTAGGAGGAGGAAGACATGACAATGCTACACTTTAGGTTGTGGTGATGAAGTGCCTGGGTGGAAGAAGGGGCGAAGGCGACATTCAATGTGGAAGTTAAAAAGAGTAAAACCATTCTTCCCAAGAACCATCTTCCGGAATCTGGTACAATCATTAGTACTCAGTCACCTAGACTACTGCAACTCACTATACGCTGGCTGCAAAGAGCACATACTCAAAAAATTCCAAACAGCCCAGAACACAGCAGCCAGACTCATATTTGGAAAACCAAAATACAAAAGTGCAAAACCCCTATGAGAAAAACCCCTACGAGAAAAACGCATCACGTTTAAAGTATGTACCTTAGTACATAAAATCATCCACGGCGAAGTCCCAGCTTACATGTCTGACCTGATTGACCTACCACCCAGGAATGCCAAAAGATCATCTCGCACATTCCTTAATCTTCACTTCCCAAATTGCAAAGGCCTAAAATATAAACCTTTTCCTATATGAGTACGCAATTCTGGAACGCACTGCCACGTAACCTAAAAGCGACCTATGAACTGACCAACTTCTGAAAACTGCTGCAGATACATCTTTTTGACAAGACATACCACAATGACTAAAACATATGAAAACCCCACATATATCTAGTAAGCATTGTTAACATGCCCCATATCATATCTTCATCATACTTTCCATTACCCAATATACTTCTGTTACACTAATATTAACTCTCCTCTCATTTCCACTTTCCACTATATATTGTAAGCCACATTGAGCCTGCAAAGAGGTGGGATAATGTGGGATACAAATGCAATTAATAATAATAATAATATATGTTCTAATTTACAGCAGGTTTTAGAGCTTGAAGTATTTTGGACATAAATCTCCCCCTATCCTCCCCCTACCCTAAAAAAGAAATAAAAAAACCTTCTATTTTTAAAGTTTGAAGACCATGCCATGGACTTCCCCAGACTGTCTTCTTCCTCTTACTTCATCTCTCCTGAAGCGGACTGGATTGAAGATATAACCTACTGGTTAGAACCAGGGAGGTTTGATAACGGGAGATGGCATGTCGTCACAAGGCTGAAGCTGGTCTCCACCCAAGGAGGTTTTAATTCTTCCCAGTTCTGCTGCTGCCGTCTTGGTATACCCAAAACAATTAAATTGATAGAGCAACAAACTCCACCTACTAGCTTCAGCCCACATAATGGGCCATAAAGGCTCATGCTGTCTCCCGTTATCAAACCTCTTCAGTTAGAACAGCAGACTGAGAACCACGGAAGCTAGTTTGAATCCCAGATTCAATGATGTGTTTTGTGACTCTTGAAAATCACTGTACCCTCTGTTGTCTTGGGTGGAAACGTAGGGGCCTATTTACTAAATATTTCTTCTATTGTGTGTCTATGGGGTATGGATGCATGAATTTTTACTAACTGTACCTGAATTTGTAACTTGCCTTCATATCAGATTTGAAAAGGTGGCTAACTTAATCCATATTCTCACAGGCTGTGCCTCCCATACAACCCAGTAGCAGAAGAAGCTGCTGCTGTGTAGCCTGTGAGCGTGCATTGATGAGTCCTTGCACTCTTTTTCCTGGGTTGCTTTGGAGAGATGGGTACTCACTGAGTTGGGAGTGAAGACCTGTGCAAGACGGGAAAGAGGAATAAAAAGCAAACGGGCAGTGAGAGATGATGTGAACTTTAGGGGGTGGGGTCTGGGGAAGGTTTGACAATGTGGTGAGGGGTATTATAGGATGCCTAAAAACAATTGTTTTTAAAAAGCACGTAATTTTGTAAAAGCAACATGTTTTATTTTGTTTGATTTCTATTGATAAACGTAAAAGCAACATAAAGCACCTAGGGCCAAATTCTATAAATGGTGCTCAGAAATGGGTGCCAGAATAGATAAGCGCTAAGCGTGATTCTATAAAAGGCAAATGCCCTTTATAGAGTCATGGTTAGTATCGATTCTTGCACCCCTACTGTTGGGCGCCAGACTTAAACAGCTGCTGAAACCTGGTTTAAATGCTGGTGCACTGACCCATTATTCTGTAACATGGTCAACTTCTCGGAACACTCCTGACGCACGGCCATGCCCCTCCCATGGCCACGCCCCCTTTTGAGTTGCATGCCATGGGATTTGGGCACCCAGTCGCAGCCAGATGCACATGCAAATCTTGATTGGTGCCAATTAATGTCAATTGGTGGTTAGCTGCCAATCGCTCGTTAGCAGTTTGTTAGCCAATTTTAAGTTGCATGTGCATCTCGGGATTGTGGCCAAATTTCCGCACCCGAATCTGGGTGCCTTATAAGAGAGCCTGCCTGAAAGCACCCAGGTAGTTACACCTGGTGAAAAAAAAAGTGCTGTTCCTGCCCCAGGGTACACGTATATTGCATTAAAAGTACAAGGGGACATATCAGTAGTGCCTTCTTTTTAGGTATGTAAAGCCCCAGGCAGTTTTTAAATTTCTTATATCCTATATAATAAAACACACCGCCAACATTCTGAAGCTGACTGCATGGCTGAGGCATTCCTGCTCTCTGTATCCATCTCCTGAATTGTCATCACGTACTTCTGGGTTCGTCACAAGCAGAAGTGACCAACCACACGAGGTTTCCCGGCTTCAGAATGTTGGAGGTGCATTCTATTAAATAGGATTGGTCAGTTCCTTGAAGGACAGCCAGAGCTCAGCGTCCTGCACAGTAATGCTCAAACACCAGAGAGAGGGGGGGGGCCTGACATCAGAGAGAGGGAGGGAGGGGGGGCATGACACCAGAGGAGGGGGGAGGTATCTCTGTCACACACACTCTCTCTCACAGTCAATGTCTTTCTCTCTCTCACTCTCACACACTGTCTCTCACACACTCTATGTCTCACACTGTATCACATTCATTCTCTATGTGTCACACAGTCACTCACACACTCTCTTGGTCTCATACACTCAGTCTCACAGAGAGTCTGTGTCTCACACACACTCTCTCTCTCTCTCTCTCTCGCACACACTGTATCTGTGTGAAACACACTCTCTCTCTCTCTCTCTCTCTCTCTCTCTCTCTCACTGTGTCTCACATACGCATTTGCACACACTCACACCCAGACTGACTCTCTCTCTCACACACACACACACACACACACACTCGCACATTCACTCTCTCTCACACACAGTCACTCTCACATACACTCTCTCAAACATACACACTCCGAGGAAAACCTTGCTAGCGCCCGTTTCATTTGTGTCAGAAACGGGCCTTTTTTACTAGTCTTCACATAAAATGCGTATAAAATTTGATTCTGGTCCTTATTAGAGAAGAACCAACCTCCACAGCACAAAAGCATGCAGAAAAACAATGGAGATGTCCAGTAAAATCAATGCTGTATAGCTAGCTGTATTGGTTGTCTTGAAAAGTATATACGTGTTCTAATGTCCAGACAGCTTAAACCCCGCATTTCAACATCCACAAGAAGACTCTGTTTTTCTGACTTTCAACTTTTTATTTACAAGAAAAATATAAGCAATTTACTTAAGGGCCCTTTTACTAAGCTGTGGCAAACTCGGGCCTGGCAAATGCTAACATGGGACTTTTCCACGCACTAAACCCAGATTGACAACAGCATAAGCTGGCATTGTTTTTTTCCAGGTCGTGTGCTAATATCCGCATTAGCACACAGTACTTGCAAAAAGATAATGTGGGAACACTTAGCACCTCCCTTTTTTTTTTTTTTGCTTTATAAGTTCACACCAAAGAACCAACTTTGACAAAGAAAGTCAGATAAAAAAAAAAAAAAAGAATTAACAATTATCAAGTAGAAATCAAAATACATACTAAATGCACCCATGAACTCCATAAGTCGGCACGCGCTATCTGGATAATACTTCTACACCCATTCTCTGCCCATGACACACGCCATGCAAAAAATTATTTTAAAAAGTGTGGTTAGTGCACAGAAAAAGTGAAATTTACTGCAAAACACTTTAACACGTTTTGCAGTGTTTTCCTTCATGTTAAGTACATGGAGGTCTTAATGCCCTGTAGTAAAAGGGCCCCTTAGTGTGTGGCATTAAAATCGGAAGTTTTACTGCCTCAGGGGAAGAGCTTTCAAACTGGATAATCACTGTTGCTGGGAAGTAAAAGTGAAGTTTTGAAGAAATTGGTTTATTGCAAAGGTGGGGAAAATGTGACTCTTGAGAGAGAGAAAAGTGTGTCTGAGTAATAATAAACTAATTTAATATGAATACAGTCAAGGTCTCAATCCTATTAATGATCAGGGGTAAGCACTCTTTGGGCCGTATGCTCTGAGGGGGGATATGATTGAGGTCTACAAAATCCTGAGTGGTGTGGAGCAGAAGAAGGTGAATCGATTCCCCCCCCCCCCCCCCCCCCCCCCTCATTCCAAAAGTACAAAGACCAGGAGACACTCGATGAAATTGCACAGAAATACTTTTAAAACAAATAGGAAATATTTTTTCATTAAAAGAATTGTTAAGCTTTGGAACTCGTTTCCGGAGGATGTGTTAACTGTGGTTAGCATATCTGGGCTTAAATAGGTTTGGATAAATTCCTAGAGGAAATGTCCATAGTCTGTTATTGAGATGGACATGGGGGAAGCCCCGGGATTGGTAGCATAGAATGATGTTACTAATTGGGTTTCTGCCAGGTACTTGTAGCCTGGATTGGCCACTGCTGGAAGCAGGATACTGGGCTAGATGGACCATTGGTCTGACCCAGTATGGGTATTATGTTCTTACTAGCCGTTGAGCCCGTAAAAACGGGCTGGTATTGAGGTTTTCCTACCCCCGCGAAGTCACCACCGCTCCCCTCCCCCCGCGAAGTCGCCACCGCTTCCCCCCCCTCGAAGTCGCCGCCACCCCTCCACCTGGCCCGGGCCCTCTCTTTACTTTTGAACTTACACATCCATTCGCCGAACGCAGCAACGCACATCAGCTGAGCTGCCCCTTCCTTCTCTGCCTGTGTGTGTCCCGCCCTCGCTGACGTTACGTCACAGGAGGGCGGGGCCACAGGCAAAGAAGGAAGGGCTCAGTGCAGCTCAGCTGATGTGCGTTGCTGCGTTCGGCGAATGGATGTGTAAGTTCAGAAGGGAAGAGAGGGCCCGGGCCGGGTGGAGGGGTGGCGGCAGCAACCTCGGCGGCGCAGTTTCCCTCTCTGTGTCCCGCCCCCACGTCATCACGTATTGACGCGGGGGCGGGACAGAGAGGGAAGTCTCTACTGCGCATTTGCGAGTGAGTCGGTCACTCGCCATTTATATGTTTGATGAGTAACTTCCTCTACAGAGAGACAATGGAACAAATCACATGGTACACCTGCCTAGCTCTTTTGATACAATAAATATAATATACACTATATACAAAATGTATTACATGGACACAAATGGCGTGATTTAGTTTATTTTGCCAGATTAACTGCTTTTTTGCTTGAGACATCCGAGGAACCCAAACTATAGCTACATGATGCAAGGTTCAATGTTAGTAATTGCTGCCCAGGAAAAGGATTTAGGTGTTACCTTTGATATGTTGAAACCCTCTGCTCAGTGTGCAGCAGTGGCTAAGAAAGCAAATAAAATGCTAGGAATTGTTAGGAAAGGAATGGAGAACAAAACTGAGAATATTATAATGCCTTTGTATACCTTTGTGGTTCGACTGCATTTCAAATACTGTGTGCAGTTCTGGTCACTGCATCTCAAAAAAGATATAGCAGAATTTAGAAAAAGTACAGAGAAGGGCAACAAAAATTATAAGAGGGGATGGGACGACTTCCTTGTGAAAGGTTAAAGAGGCTAGAGCTCTTCAGCTTGGAGAAGACGGCTGAGGGATGATATGTTAGAAATCTTAGAAATCTATAAAATACTGAGTGGAGTGGAAATGGTAGACGTGAATCGCTCGTTTACTCTTTCCAAAAATACAAGGAGTAGGGGTTCGCAATGAAGCTACTAAGAAGTAAATGTAGAACAAATCGGAGAAAATATTTCTTCACTCAGCGTGTAATTAAATTCTGGAATTTGTTGCCAGAGATTGTGGTAAAAGCAGTTAGCGTAGCAGGGTTTAAAGGTTTGAATAATTCCATAAAAGAAAAGTCCATAAGCCATTATTATGATGGACTTGGGGAAAATCCACTGCTTATTTCTAGGATAAGCAACATAAAATCTATTTTACTTTTTTTGGGATCTTGCCACTGCTGGAAATGAAATACTGGGCTTGATGGATGTTTGGTCTGGTCTGTCCCAGTATGACAAGGCTTACGTGCTTATGTTGTGTGGTTTACAAATCAAAAACACATTTATTTATTTCCAGTACTTGATATAGTGCAAGGGATCCATAAGGCGACTATGCAGTATACAATAATTAAAAATTTTTTTTTTTAATCTACGGGGAAGAGACAGTAGGGTAGGGGGAACAAAATTAGGAGGTAGCGGACCTGACAGATTTGCAAAACAGATGAGTCTTTAGTTGTCTTGAATTATGTACAGGAGGGTTCCATATGGATGCTGGGTGGAAGGGCGTTTCAGAGGATTGGGCCGAGATTGTTTTGTTTCTATTTTTAACTAATATACGTTTTAAAAAATCTAGTTAGTGGCAGTTCTCTGTGTAGCACAAGGAGCCTGACCTGTGAAATCCTAAGAAATATTAACTACAAATGAGGTTAGAAAGAATAGCACCATGCTTTTCGGCTGTTTAAAAGTGTTTTTAAAGTTTTACTGTCTTGTAGTTCAAACCCTGGAGAGACTTGTGATGAAATTGGTACTAATTCTTCACATTTCCAAAAAACATCTTGGGGTGATCTGCCTATTAACCTGCTCTTCTAAGTAATCCCACATTGCCACTATCTCTGAATAATATTCTTTCCAAACACAGATGTTAAGTGGTCTTTTGATCGCATACTCTCGCTCTCATAACAACCATCGAACATACTTAGATGTTTTTAGGATCACATGAATGTATTGCAACAGAGTTTGGTCCCAGATTTTATCACAAATGACATTTTGTAAGAGATGGACTTTGCTTGGAGCTGTCAAATAGTGTTTAGGGGGGAGGGGAGAATTTGTGCTAGTCATTTGCTTCTGATAAACCCCTTAATTCTATACAAAATCTTTACTGTTGAGCTAGTCAAATCAATGCAATAAATACAATAGTAAATATAAATACATCCAGAAGATATCCATGTAAAACGCAGATGATCTAAGTGTGAATACGCTGTAGCTGTAAAGTATTACATCAGGCAAGAGTCGCCTGACTCACCCGTGCAAGAGGATGGTGAAACTTTACAAGGACAAAGCACATTTTGTGCTGATGCAAAGCTTATTGCACCACTCTTGCTGTTAGTGAATAACTAACTGATCTAATTTTACAAGTGGAAAGGACTTAACAAAAGGCAAACACATACATGTATGTTCATATTTTTTTTGTTGTGAGCATGGGACAGTTAGATTTTTTTTTCTATTTGTAGTATTTCTTCCACACATTTATTTTTGTCTCCTAGCTCAGTTGAAACCAGTATCTACTAGGAGTGTGCAGCCCCAATATTTGTGGTGTGTGTTATTTTTCCTGTTTTATTTATTGAAGAGGTGTCATTTTGGGAGCAATATCACTTATTAGTATGCACTCAGGTCTTTTTTTTTTTTGTTGTTGTTGTTGTTCTGCCATATTTGGTAAAAACTGATATTGGAAATGTTTCAAACAAATATGTATCTACTGGAGCTAGATGTTATGAAATTCATTTAAAAGTATCTATGGATCTCTTTCTTGACGCTCTAACCCAGCCCTCAACAGACCAGTTTATGCACTAAGGGGGTCTTTTACTAAGGTGCACTAGCATTTTTAGCTCATGCTAAAAATCAGCTGGCGCTAAACACAGAGATGCCCGTAGGATGTCTCGGCGTTTAGCACAGGCTAAAAATGCTAGTGCACCTTAGTAAAAGACCCCCTAAAACTAAACGGCATAACAGCCAAGCTTGTATCTTTCCTCCTTTCCCTGTCCTCTGAGGGGCGGTGAACCTGCCTGTACAGCACCCTACCTGACCCAGTGAGCAGAAGCCAGGGTCAGGAATCAAATTCAGGTCTTCAAATCTATCTTTGTCTCGGGTGCAGACAGTTGAGGCAACAAAGCATGAGGGTTGCATCATCAAGTAGGCGGTAGGCACCTTCCTGGCTGCTTAGTGACTTTGGCCAATTCATTTCAGAGGGTATACTGAATTTAATCCATATCTGTAGTATGTAGTGCAATAGGCTCTTTGCAGGAGTTTTTAATGAGCCAGGCTCTATAGTGCTACTGTCAGGGGTCGGACCCCTCTATGCCCATATTGGTCTCCTAGGGAGGGCATTGTCCGATACCTGCATTCTATTTCTACTACCTTGGCCCCTTTTGTAGTTTTCTTTGAGCTTTTGGCCAATACTAGTCCTACTGTGAGTGACTAGTATATATGCCTTACAAGCTTATGTAATATCACAATAAAAACTGTGTGTGTGGGGGGGGGGGGGGGGGTTTGGTGATAAGAGGGTAATTTTGTGAACTCCTAATCTTTTTATCTTAAAAAAAAAAGTGATGCAGTACATATGCAAATATCATTCAAACCCCTGACAGTGTCAAAATTCATATAAGGATTGCTTGTAACATTTTATTTAGCTTCTGTATGTAACGTTTAAACTCTCCCCCGCCCTTTACGCATTATTCAGCTAATCAAAAAAGACAAACCTTTTCAAAGTTAGTTGTTTAATTATTGGAATTTATTAACCACCTTTATGAAGAGTCACCCAAGGCAGTATACAGCAGGTGCAGTTTAACATAAAATTTACAATTTTGTTAACAACATAACAATGTGTCATAAAGGTATGTTCCGCAAACTACTTATTGAGCAATCCTAATTTGGGGACTCTCTGCTTCCAGTGGTATGCCAGTTAAGGACACCTGGTTGTTAAGCATCCCAAGACTGTTTTGCATGTGTTAGGGACTTTCACAGGCCAATAGCCCAGAAGAAACAAATACGTATCACTAGTATCTAGTTCAGTTCAACCTTTGACTTTCCAGACTACTTACCAAAAGCTCTCTCTGCCTTTGTGCATGCTCACCCGATGTGAAAAAGGGGCATAATCTCTACCATTTTGCTGAAACAGTTAATGTAGTTTAACTGATGTCAAATAACCATCTGTGTAAAATTTTATAGTAATTGTTTTATAGCTATTCGCTAACCACTACAGAAACTGAGGATTTGCTCACTCCTACCAGCAAACTTCTCCCATTGTTTTTCAGTCAAATTTTCTCTTATATTCATCTCCCATGCAGTCTATTTATCAAAGCCTTTCAAGCATTTTTGCCCCTTAAGTTCTATATGGTGTTGGAATTTAACCTTTTTTTGTCTCTCAACCTAAGCCCCTCCAAGGCAGTATGGCCTTCCTTCATAGAACTTTGTCTGTACTTGTAAGTAGTGAATTACTTGGGGAGTACGGCAACTCAGTATTTTTTAATCCTTATTTATTTTTGAGAGCTTCAGACATTATGAGCTCTTTATCCTTCACAAATTGTACAATGGCCCCACCATTCAACGTGTAGAAAATACAAATAAGATTTTTTTTTTTACGGTATACACCTCCTCCCTATTCTGACTTGGTAGAGTCCTGAATATAGGAGCATACTGGACTAGTGAAGGCCCTGCAAGTGTTTCTCATCTTGTACTAAAGATACATGTTTAGTCCTAGACAGATTGCTGACTGAGTTAAGATATTTGCTTGTTATAGATCTCTTAAATACATGTTTCACACATGATGTTGCATGCCTTACTCTGCCTTCACTTGATCACAAATATGGAAAGGGTTTTTCCTTCTATATCCTACACACTCATCTGCGGCAGACTTACCAATGGGAACAGTAGGCATATGGCTATGGGCAGCCACCCAGTGGGGCAATGGCCCTGCCTCAAGCCACTTACTATACATTATCTGCAGTAGCGAATCATTTTATGTGATTGGGGGAATATGGCAGTTGGTTTCCCTTATGCCTGATGGTATTTGGGGGTGGATGGGGATATAAACCTGCAGCTGTAATTTCCCATACCCATAACCACTTCGTGAATGACTTGAGAAACGTTGCATCTTATCAGGTGGAACTGCATGCGTGTTGGTTGGGCAGCCCTTTGACACAGCGAAGGTGAAGATGCAGACATTCCCTAACTTGTACAGAGGACTTATAGAGTGCGCAGTGAAGACCTACAAACAAGTGGGGTTTAGAGGCTTCTACAAGGGAACCAGCCCGGCCCTGTTGGCTAACATAGCAGAAAACTCTGTGCTGTTCATGAGCTATGGATTCTGCCAAAAAGCAGTCAGGAAACTTTCTGGGTTAGACAAGCATGCAGTACTAAGGTGAGTGAATGACTGAGATGATTTGTCACAATGTATTTTGATTATTTAACTGTCTTCCCAGTATGTTGGTATGGGGATTGCTAAGAAGACTGTTATTCATTGTAGGGCCTACATTCTTAGCTACGCTAAACAGTTAGGGCTGGATTCAGTAAATGGCGCTCAAAATGCCGTTCCAAAAAAAAAAATCTGTGCTAAGCGATTTCTGTAAAGGGTGTGCGCCCTTTATAGAATCATGCTTTAGCGCCGATTTATTCACCTAACTTTAAGGGCCAGACTTGCACCTGCCGAAACCTTGTGTAAGTGCTGGCACCCGACTTAGGTGTGGTGAGGATGTATTCTATAATTTCGTGCGCAACTTTCGGAACACCCATGGCAACGCTCCTTTTTGAGTTATGTGCTAGTAAACTTAGGCGCCAATCCTTATAAAATAGTACGCAGCCAGGTGGACATGCACATTTTAATGAATGCCAATTAACATCAATAATTGGTTGTTAGCACCCAATTTTTGATAATTGGCCTGTGTACTCAATTTGCATGCTCAAATTCTGGGCATCATATATAGAATCCAGGCGTTAATATGGGAACTGGTATGCTAACAGCACATTCTTTTTCCTGCATTAAGGAATGCCTAATGTAGAATGGGTAGAGACTGTGTCTCACTAACATGATAATGCAGCAGATAACTTGGTACAATTAATCAAATCAAACAGTGGGTTCTTACAACAATGGTGTTCGAGAAGAAAAGTATTTTATTGAAGTCTTTATTTGGTCTCCTCCACTGTTGTGCATTTCTTCGTACTTTACCTGTGGAGGATTGTTCTTCTGTTCTTTTGGTGCATGGTACAGTTAATGCCACCTGAATAGGTGTGGCTAACAGCATCACATTATCTGCAATGCACTTAACATATTCTCTGTGTAATAGGCGTAAAAGCCATACTGAGTTCGACCAAAGTCCATTGACCCAGCATCCTGTCTGGCAGTAACAAATCTGCGTTGCACATACCCAGCAGATCCCCAAAAGTAGATTACCAAGAATGGGCAATGGTTTTCCCAAGTCTAGCTGGCTAACAACATTTTATGGACTTTTCCTCCAGGAACTTGGCCAGTCCTCTTTGAATCTGCTATGCTGGTCACCTTGACCATATCCTGTAGCTGCAAATTCCATAGCTTCATTATGGGCTATGTGACAACAAATAGTAGAAAGATCTTTTCAAATCTTCTGGTGATTTTTTTTGAGTGTCCCTTTTAGATTTTATTTTTGACAGATTAAATAAATTCTTTTATTTAACCTTTCTACCCCACTCATCATTCTATAAACTTCTGTTCTACCCCGCTGTCTTTTTTTTTTTTCTTCTACCTGAAAAGCTCTAACCTGTAACCTCCTAAGAGAAATGTTTATCTTCTTTATCATTTTTGTTGCCCTTCTGAACCTTTTCTAGTTGTACTATAACCAGAAATGCATACAATACTCAAAAGCACAGTTTCACCAGGGACCTATACAGAGGAAAAATGTTGCTCTTGGTTTTGTTCTCCATCCCTTTTTCAGAAGATAATCCCTAAGATTTTATTTGCACTTTTTTTTTTTTAATGAGAGAAAACGCATTAGAAAAGGGCCTAAAAAATACCATTTAGAACCATCTCGACAGTAACGCCTATAAATAATACCTATCTAAACCTCCCACCCACCCAGTGACACTATGCAATCTACCATGTGTATTATCGCACAGACCTGATACCCTATGTCCTATATTTAGCAGGATTCTGCTGTTTGCCCTGGAGAACAGCGTTTCCCAGAACTTGAGCTGCGCTGAAAGGCCATTCAGGTTTGGGATGCCCATCCTCTCCTTTGTAAGTAACTAATCTGAGAGCACCATTGTGCAACGGGTGGTCTCTCTGCCAAATGAGTATAATTTACTTGTGGACAAGGAGACACTCCCCTGAGGAAACCTTGCTGCTGCTCGGTTATACCAACCCACCCTTCCATACTACTATGAAACAACATACCAGGTGACTCCACCAACTCATAAGAACATAAGTATTGCCACACTGGGACAGACCAAAGATCCATCAAGCCCAGCATCCTGTTTCCAACAGTGGCCAATCCAGGTCACAAATATCTGGCAAGATCACAAAAAAGTTCAATACATATCCCAGAAATAAGCAGTGGATTTTCCCCAAGTCAATTTAATAATGGTCTATGAACTTTGCCTTTAGGAAGCTATCCAGACCTTTTTTTTTTTAACCCAGTAAGCTAACCGCCTTTACCACATTCTCTGGCAATGAATTCCAGAGTTTAATTACACGTTGAGTGAAGAAAAATTTTCTCCGATTCGTATTAAATTTACTGCTTTCTAGCTTCATCGCATGCCCACTAGTCCTAGTGTTTTTGGAAAGAGTTAAAATGATTCACATCTACCCGTTCCACTTCACTCGTTATTTTAGAGACCTCTATCATATCTCCTCTCAGCCATCTTTTCTCCAAGCTGAAGAGCCCTAAACGCTTCAGCCTTTCCTTAAGTCGTCCCATCCCCTTTATCATTTTCGTCACCCTTCTCTGTAACTTTTCTAATTCCACTATATCTTTTTTTTGAGATGCGGCAACTAGAGAATTGAACACAATATTTGAGATGCGGTCACACATAACGTCCTCACTTTTTTGTTTTCCATTCCTAATACCTAACATTCTATTTGCTTTCTTAGCTGCCGCAGCACACTGAGCAGAGTGTTTCAACGTATCTACAAACAATGACGCCGAGATCCCTTTCTTGGTCGGTGACTCCTAACGTGGAACCTTGCATTATGTAGCTATAGTTCGGGTTCCTCTTTCCCCACATGCATCACTTTACACTTGTTCACATTAAAAGTCATCTGCCATTTAGACACGTGGAAGGGCATACACGAACGCCCATCTCCTTGGGCGTCTATGTCCGAAAACGGGTATGTGAAGAGGCAGGACAGACCATATTATCGAAAAAGATGGGCGTCCATCTTTAGTTTCAAAAATACGGTTTGGACGGACCAAATGCCATGGATTTGGTCCCTTCTGAGATGGGCGTTTTTTTTTTTGCGATAATGGAAACTAAAAACGCCCAGCTCAGAAACGTCCCAATCCAAGCCATTTGGTCATGGGAGGGACAAATGTACAACACTACCATAGCTCTTAGGGATGAAGGGGGCAACTACCTGTGGGTCAGTGGGTTTTAGAGGCCTCCCATTTACCACCACAAGTGTTACGGGTGGGGGGATGGGCCTGGGTCTGCCTGCCTGAAGTGCACTGCAGTACCCACTAAAAGTGCTCCAGGGACAGGACTTGTTGCTGGTGTATAACCTTGGCACACCAGTTGACACCTGAAGACTAATCTCGCTGAAAACGTCCTTTATTTGAATAAGCACCTTTACTCACAGTTGACTTCAGATCAGAGGTTGTGCCCCACTGGCAACGAGTCTCGCTGGTACTGAGATTAGTAGTAGGTCCGAGCTGGCAGAATGGTATACAATGCCCTCTTTCAGCAACATTCAAAGTAAGAACTAAGTGCTGTAACGTGGCTAACACATGAAAGGGATCTAAAAGTGTCTTACACAAATGGCCACTACCTCATGGACTACCGGAAACAAAACAGGGCACACTCTGACCCAGTAAGCAGAGGGAAAAGCACCATGGGAGTAGAGCCTACCAATTACCAACATCGTGAGCATTTAACACAAGCTAGTGGAATCACGGAGCCCAAAACCCTACACCCACCACAATGCATTGCTGATGTGACTATGCAGTGCCCTTAACAGAAAAGGTGTCACACTCACCTGAGACCCACATCAGAACCAGGGAAAGGCTGTCAGAGAATAGAACACATTCTGCTGTCATGGAGGTGGGTACGGCATTTGAGGCTGGCATACAGGCTGGGAAAAAAAGTTTGTAAAGTGAGTTTTTGTTGGTGGGAGGGGGTTAGTGACCACTGGGGGAGTCGGGGAGGTCATCCCCGATTCCCTCCGGTAGACATCTGGTCAGTTGGGGCACTTTTTTGAGACTTGGACCTGAAAAAAAAGGGTCAAAATAAAGCGGACCAAATTCTCATCAAAAACGCCCTTCTTGTTTTGATTATCAGCTACAAACGCCCATCTCTCCTCAGCCAATAACCACGCCCCAGTCCCGTCTTCACCACGCCTCCGACACACCCCAGTGATCTTTGTTCGTCTCCTTGACGGACTGCAGTTGAGGACGCCAAAAATCGGGTTTCTATTATACCGATTTGGGCGCCCACGGGAAACGGACGCCCATCTCCTGATTTGGGTCGAAATATGGGCATCTTTCTCTTTCAAAAATAAGCTGGCTAGTCTCCCAGTCTTGTAAGGTTTTCTTGTTAAATTGCGATAGAATTGTGAAAAATTACAACTCGACCCCAGGGTATCCTGATATATGTTGACAAAGGCCCTCCAGGTTTCTTAATAAGGGAAAAATACCAAAACATGTAAGACATCGGGTGTGACGGCACATTTGAGACATTCATCTATGTGAAAGGCTCTGTGAGCCAAAATGTATGCCCTCATAACATGTTATCCTGAAAAAAAAAATTATATTCAACAGTTCTTGATATTGTCTTCTGTAATGGCAAAATTTAGGTCATTAAACTCCACCCCCTGATTGTAAATCATTATAGTGTAACAAAGAGAGGGAATTAAGTACAAAAAGAGTCCAAGCAGAAAAAAACAGCACAAAGAGCCTTTAAAAACGAAGGGAGCACAGTTCTTTTATTTAAAAAATCCTTTAATAATGAACTTTGATTGAAGAAAGACCCGACACGGGCCGTGTTTCGGTGCTACCACACCTGCGTCAGGGGTCACACCAATGCCAAGAGAGGTTTCTACAGACAAAATTCAAACGTCTGATGTTTTCAAAAGTTGTCTATGATACGTTCCTCCGAATGTCATACAATGTGGAGCTTGGTATCCTCCGAATGTCATACAATGTGGAGCTCATGCACACCATCAGTGTGAGTATCAATTAGACAAATGTAAATCATTATATGCATTTGCTGTATATATCAAATATTTGATTGCCATAAGCACTTTTGTCTTGCACTGTAAGAGACAGCACCCCACTTAATGCTCCATAAGACATCTTCTTGTAAAAATATCCCCCTTTATTCTATAACATGGCACACAAATTTCTAGAATACTAGCACTTATGGGGTTAAGCACTAGCAGAGTGCCAGTCTATAAATGACGCATGCAACTCTGCTTAGCAAGTGAATGTAATGGAGGCATTCACAGGGTAGGAGCATTGGTCCGGCCAGATTACTGTAAGGGGCTGTCTGCTACAAGTTTACAAGTAAAATCTATTAAAAAAAATAACTAGGGGGGCGAAAACGCGCGTCAGGGGCGTCCTTTATTGATGCCCCAGGTCGCTGCTGCTCCCCTCTCCCTCAGCACCAAAAAGAAAAAAAAAATCGGGAGGGGGCAAGGGCGCTCATCATGAGCATCCTGTATGGACGCCTTGCTCCCCGCTTCCCCCCTCCCCCCCACACGAAAAAACTCCAATTTTAGCAGCCCCAGCCCTGGGCCGGCCCTCCTCCCTTCTTGTGTATTCTTCCACACTTGCTCCGCCTCCCGCCATGCTCCGGTCCCGTGCCCGTGCCCCACCCCCACTTTGCCTTACGGCCCGTGCAGCGCCTCTCACCTCTGCTGCACGGGCAATAACAGCTGATCGGCGATTCAGCAGGCCTCCTCAAATGTCCCTTCTTTCTTCCTGGGCCCGCCCTCCTCTACGTCAGAGGAGGGCGGGCCCAGGAAGAAAGAAGGGACGTCTGAGGAGGCCTGCTGAATCGCCGATCAGCTGTTATTGCCCGTGCAGCAGAGGTGGGAGGCGCTGCACTGGCCGGTAAGGCAAAGGGGGGGTCGTTGGAGGGAGGGGAGCGGCGGCGACGACCTAAGGGGGGGCGGGGCACGGGACTGGAGCATGGCGAGAGGCGGAGCAAGTGTGGGAGAACACACAGGAAGGGAGGAGGGCCGGCCCGGGGCTGGGGCTGCTAAAATTGGAGTTTTTTCGTGCGGGTGGTGGGGGGGTGGGGGGGGAAGCGGGGAGCGGGGGGGGGGGGCAAGGCGTTCATACAGGATGCTCATGACGAGCGCCCTTGCCCCCTCCCGAAACACACGTGTTTGTGGGGGGGGGGTTTGTTTTGACATCTGTGACATCTTTGTGGCATGCGCAGAGCAGCCAGCATAACGCTCGGCTGCTCTGCACATGCTTTTGGCGCTGATTTACGACGGGTTTAACGATTCTGTGATAAATCCTACTTTGCAATACCGATCCGAACATTTCTGGAGCGTTTTTATACTGCATTCCTCGTTTTTTAAAAATCGTTAAGCACTTTTACGTTTTATTTTTTAACGTTTGATTGATGCATCTCCCTCTTAATGTTTGCAGT
Organism: Microcaecilia unicolor; assembly: GCF_901765095.1. Lineage (NCBI taxonomy): Eukaryota > Metazoa > Chordata > Amphibia > Gymnophiona > Siphonopidae > Microcaecilia > Microcaecilia unicolor. Next base: position 88,701,056 of record NC_044034.1, read on the forward strand.
TAACAACGTAACAGCAGAATTTTACTGCACTGTAATAAATAGGCCCATGTGTGCTATGTGATGGTTTTGGAGTTTTGTTTGTTTTGTTTTTCTTGATCCCTATTTCTGTGTTAGATACACTAAATCCATGATAGTCCTTCAGTTAGATTCCCTTGTTGTTTTCCTTTTGTTTCAGTGATCTGCAGAATGCCGCTGCAGGCTCATTTGCTGCTGCATTTGCTTCCTTAGCCCTCTGTCCCACAGAACTGGTGAAATGTCGTCTTCAAGCTATGCACGAAATGCAGTTGTCTGGGAAGATTACAAGAGGGCAAAAGTAAGTACAATCGACTTTCCTTCAGCATTTTTCTGTTTAAAAGTTGTTTTTTTTTAAAAACCCAGGGTCAATTCTGAATTGCAGGACATATGGGGTAAGGAATAAGCCCAGGTTAATATGGAAAGAGGGAATGGAAAATGCATTTACATTGGTGTGATATACAGACCTCCTTCACAGACAGAAGAACATAGACTAGCCATACTGGGTCAGACCAATGGTCCATCTAGCCCAGTATCCTGTTTTCCAAATAGTGGCCAAGCCAGTTCACAAGTACCTGGCAAAAACCCAGATCGTGGCAACACTCCATACTACAAATCCCAGGGCAAGCAGTTACTTCAAACGTCTGCCTCAATAGCAGACTATGGACTTTTCCTCCAGGAATTTGTCCAAACCTTTTTTAAACCCAGATACGCTAACCGCTGTTACCACATTCTCTGGCAAAGAGTTCCAAAGCTTAACTATTCGTTGAGTGAAAAACTATTCCTCCTATTTATTTTTAAAAGTATTTCCATGTAACTTTGAGTGTCCCCTAGTCTTTGTACGTTTGGAACGAGTAAAAAACTGATTTACTTCTACTCCGTTGTACACAACTCAGGAATTTGTAGACCTCAATCGTATCTCCCCTCATCCATCTCTTTTCCAAGCTGAAGAGCCCTAACCTCTTTAGCCTTTCCTCATATGAAATGGAGAGAGGTTTAATTGAAGACTGCTATGAAAGGGGAAGTACTAATAGGCTGGACATTGATTGGGATGACCCTGCTGCATGGTCATCTAGAAGCAAGGGGATCTTGGATTCTGTACAGGAAAAATTGTTCTAGCAATTGGTAATGGAATCCATGCAGGATGGAGCTATTCTGGACCTGATGCTTACAACTGGAGAGTGTTTCTGATGTTAGTGGGTGTTCATTGGGCATCTAGTGATCACTGAATGATGTGGCTCAATATTAAGACAAAGGAGGAGACTGCAGACTTCAAAAGATGGGGGAATATGTCAAGGAAGAGTTAGCTAGAAGGGTACAGCTGAAGGAAGTATAATGGCAGTGGGCAAAACTGAAGGAAGCACTTTTAAAAGTGACAAACCCTTATGTTAGAAAAGTATATATAAAAGTAAGAGGCAAAGAAGGCCACTTTGGTTCTCAAATGTAGCTGAAAAGGTAAGGGAAAAAAGGTTGGCCTTCATAAATTACAAGACATAGCAGAAAGAGGAAGACAGGCAAAAAATATCTGGAGAAGCTGGGAAAGCTGTCAGGAAAGCAAAGATGCAAATGAAAGAAAAGGGAGCTAATACGGTGAAATTGGGGGCAAGACCTTTTTTAGATATATAAGCAGTGGTGTGCTGGTAAATTTTTAACAACAGGCTCTCTCCCCGGTCCACCTCTGCACCCCCCCATCCACCTCTGCGCCCCCCCCCCAAAAAAATTGCAGAGCTGGCTATACCGGGGGGGGGGGGGGGGGGGGGGGGCGGCGGCCAACACATTACTCTCTCCAGCAAAAAAAATTAAATGATCCCAGGTTCCAATCTAATTCATGTTTAATATGGGATAAAATGCCATAAATAAGTAAATAAACATAAACTTTTAACGTTCAGCACCTGATTCTCAAAGTGGACATATTCCAAACACTATAATGAAAATAAAATTATTTTTTTTCTACCTTGTTGTCTGGTGACTTTGTTTCTCTGATCATACTGGTCCAGTATCTGATTCTGCTGCTCTCTATCTGTTCCCTTGACTCCGTTTCCAGGGCTTCCTTTCCATTTATTTCTTTTCTTTCCTCCTTTCTTCTTCATTTCTGGTCCTCCGCATACTTGACTGTACAGTGGATCCAGCTTCTGACTATTTTCTCCATTCATGTGCCGTTTCTCTCCTCACTTCCTTTTCCCTCATCTAATCTCCTTCCTCTATCTTCCCCTCCGTGTCCAGCATTTCTTCTTTCTCCCTTCCCTCCCCTCCATCCATGTCCAGAATTTCTCTTGCTCTCCCTGCCATCCATCTTTTTTACAGATTAACTGGCTGTGCTGCAGCTCTGTCTGTACATTTTAGACTTAGCAGCTCTGTCTCTGAATCTCCCCCACAAATTCAAACTTAGTGGGTGTGACCTGATTCTCTGTTAGAGGGGCAGCCTTCTATACCAGTTTTTCTTGAGAAATCCATCTTTTTTACAGATTAACTGGCTGTGCTGCAGCTCTGTCTGTACAATCTCCCCCACAAATTCAAACTTAGTGGGTGTGACCTGATTCTCTGTTAGAGGGGCAGCCTTCTATACCAGTTTTTCTTGAGAAATCCATCTTTTTTACAGATTAACTGGCTGTGCTGCAGCTCTGTCTGTACATTTTAGACTTAGATCCCTCCCACCCACCCCTCTACCCACCCACCCCTAGGGTGATAGTTCTTATATACCCTCCCAAGCAACCTAATCTGCCTGCAGATAACTGCTCTGTCTCTGTGTTCAGGCTCTTCACCTCCTTTCCTCCCACATTTTTCAAACATAGTGGGTGTGACTTGTTCTTACTGGGCAGTGCCTACCTGCCTGCTGCCTACCATTCCAGTTTTAAGCCTCTAATCCAGCTCTGCCGTTCTATCTATCGCTTAACACCTCAGTCACTACATATATACCCATAACACCTCAGTTACTACTTATGGCCCCTTTACACATTCTCTTCCTTGCCCTGTCCCTTCCTAATCTTTTTCCCCTCCCCCTACCGCTGTCTACCACTGGAACTCACTGCCCACCCATGTCCTCTCCCATCTTGCTCACTACTGCAATACCCTACTCACCCCCGTCCCTCACCACCTCACCATCTCTCCTGTCCCCCTCCTCCTTCCTAGCTCTCAACCTTCAACACTTCCTTCCTGCCATTAACCCATCCCCATTCCTCCTAAGCGCATCCCGTCTTCGTCGCCTTCGTCGCCCTACCTCCCCCACCCTCCTCCGCACTCTCTTGCTCCTCCTCCTGCTATCCGCAGGAGACATCAATCCCAATCCAGGTCCCCCACACCTGTCTTCGTCCTATCCATGCAAACGTTTCCGGGATGTCTCCAATCTCATATCTATTCCCCTCCTCCCCCCCTCTTCCCTCCCCTTCTCATGTGCACTGTGGAATGCCCACTCGGTCTGCAACAAACTTCCCTTCACCCACGATCTCTTCATCTCTCATTCCCTTCACCTGCTTGCCCTAACTGAAACCTGGCTCTCCCCTGACGACTCTGCCTCAGTTGCGGCTCTATGCCATGGAGGCTATCTCTTCTCCCATACTCCCCGCCTAGTTGGCCGTGGAGGAGGCGTCGGGTTACTACTCTCGCCCTCCTGTAGCTTCCAACCCCTCCTCCTACCACAGTCTCACTGCTTCTCATCCTTTGAAGTCCACTCCATCCGTCTATTCTACCCGTTGCCACTCAGAGTGGCAGTCATTTACCGCCCCCCTGATAAATCCCTCCCTTCCTTCCTCACCGACTTCGATGCCTGGCTTTCTGTTTTTCTTGAACCCTCATCTCCATCCCTCATTCTCGGAGACTTCAACATACACGTTGATGACCTGTCCAACTCTCACGCTTCTCAGTTCCTCACTCTAACATCATCCTTCAACCTCCAGCTTTGTTCCACCACCCCTACTCACCGTGATGGCCATTGCCTTGACCTCGTCCTCTCCTCTTCCGGCTCACCCTCCAATTTCCACACCTCAGCTCTTCCTGTCTCTGATCATCACCTGATCACCTTCACACTTCTTCACCCTCCCCCTCAGCCCCGCCCAACATTAACCACTACTTCCAGGAATCTCCAGATTATTGACCCTCCCACCTTATCATCTAGTATTTCTAATCTCCTCCCCTCCATCATGTCCTCCGAGTCTGTTGACGAGGCTGTCTCCGCTTACAATGCCACTCTCTCCTCTGCTCTGGACACCCTTGCACCATCCACCTCCCGTCCCACAAGGCGTACTAATCCCCAGCCCTGGCTGACCCCTTGCATCCGTTACCTTCGCTCCTGCGCCCGATCTGCTGAACGCCTCTGGAGGAAATCTCGCACCCATTCAGATTTCCTTCACTACAAATTCATGCTATCCTCCTTCCAGTCCTCACTATTCCTTGCCAAACAGGACTATTACACCCAATTGACTAATTCTCTCAGCTCTAACCCTCGTCGTCTCTTCGCCACCCTTAACTCCCTCCTCAAAGTGCCCTCCGCTCCCACCCCCCCGTCACTCTCTCCTCAATCACTGGCTGACTACTTCCGCGACAAGGTGCAAAAGATCAACCTTGAGTTCACTACCAAGCCACCTCCTCCTCTTCACCCTTCAACCCTCTCCCTCAACCAACCAACCCAGACCTCTTTCTCCTCCTTTCCTGATATCTCCGAGGAGGAAACCGCCCGCCTTCTTTCCTCCTCAAAATGCACCACTTGTTCCTCTGATCCCATCCCCACCAACTTACTTAACACCATCTCTCCTACTATCACCCCCTCCATCTGTCATATCCTCAACCTCTCTCTCTCCACTGCAACTGTCCCCGACACCTTCAAGCATGCTGTAGTCACGCCACTCCTCAAAAAACCATCACTAGACCCTACCTGTCCCTCCAACTACCGCCCCATCTCCCTCCTACCCTTCCTCTCCAAGACACTTGAGCGCGCAGTCCACAGCCGCTGCCTTGATTTTCTCTCCTCTCATGCCATCCTTGATCCGCTTCAATCCGGTTTTCGCCCTCTTCACTCGACAGAAACAGCACTTTCTAAAGTCTGTAATGACCTGTTCCTTGCCAAATCCAGAGGCCACTACTCCATCCTCATCCTCCTGGATCTATCCGCTGCTTTTGACACTGTCAATCATGACTTACTTCTTGCCACACTGTCCTCATTTGGGTTCCAGGGCTCTGTCCTCTCCTGGTTCTCCTCCTATCTCTCCCACCGCACCTTCAAAGTTCACTCTCATGGATCTTCCTCCACCCCCATCCCCTTATCTGTTGGTGTTCCCCAGGGATCGGTCCTTGGACCCCTTCTCTTCTCAATCTACACCTCTTCCCTGGGCTCCCTGATCTCATCTCATGGTTTCCAGTATCATCTCTATGCTGATGACACCCAACTGTATCTCTCCACACCAGACATCACCGCGGAGACCCAGGCAAAGGTATCGGCCTGCTTATCCGACATTGCTGCCTGGATGTCCAACCGCCACCTGAAACTGAACATGTCCAAGACCGAGCTTATCGTCTTTCCACCAAAACCCACTTCTCCTCTTCCTCCACTTTCTATCTCAGTTGATAACACCCTCATCCTCCCCGTCTCATCTGCCCGCAACCTCGGAGTCATCTTTGACTCCTCTCTTTCCTTCTCTGCGCATATCCAGCAGATAGCCAAGACCTGTCGCTTCTTCCTCTTTAACATCAGCAAAATTCGCCCTTTCCTCTCTGAACACACCACCCGAACTCTCGTCCACGCTCTCATTACCTCTCGCCTGGACTACTGCAACTTACTCCTCACCGGCCTCCCACTTAGCCATCTATCCCCCCTTCAGTCTGTTCAGAACTCTGCTGCACGTCTCATATTCCGCCAGAACCGATATACTCATATCACCCCTCTCCTCAGGTCACTTCACTGGCTTCCGATCAGATACCGCATTCAATTCAAGCTTCTCCTTCTTACCTACAAATGCACTCAGTCTGCTGCCCCTCACTACCTCTCTACCCTCATCTCCCCTTACGTTCCCGCCCGTAACCTCCGTTCACAGGATAAATCCCTCCTCTCAGTACCCTTCTCCACCACCGCCAACTCCAGGCTCCGCTCATTCTGCCTCGCCTCACCCTATGCTTGGAACAACCTTCCTGAACCCTTACGCCAAGCCCCCTCCCTGCCCATCTTCAAGTCTTTGCTTAAAGCCCACCTCTTCAATGCTGCGTTCGGCACCTAACCCTTACCGTTCAGTGAATCTTGACTGCCCCGATCGGACCGACCGTTCACTTGTCTATTAGATTGTAAGCTCTTTGAGCAGGGACTGTCTCTCTTTGTTAAATTGTACAGCGCTGCGTAACCCTAGTAGCGCTCTAGAAATGTTAAGTAGTAGTAGTAGTAAGACCTTTTTTAGATATATAAGCAGTGGTGTGCTGGTAAATTTTTAACAACAGGCTCTCTCCCCGGTCCACCTCTGCACCCCCCCATCCACCTCTGCGCCCCCCCCCCAAAAAAAATTGCAGAGCTGGCTATACCGGGGGGGGGGGGGGGGCGGCGGCCAACACATTACTCTCTCCAGCAAAAAAAAATTAAATGATCCCAGGTTCCAATCTAATTCATGTTTAATATGGGATAAAATGCCATAAATAAGTAAATAAACATAAACTTTTAACGTTCAGCACCTGATTCTCAAAGTGGACATATTCCAAACACTATAATGAAAATAAAATTATTTTTTTTCTACCTTTGTTGTCTGGTGACTTTGTTTCTCTGATCATACTGGTCCAGTATCTGATTCTGCTGCTCTCTATCTGTTCCCTTGACTCCGTTTCCAGGGCTTCCTTTCCATTTATTTCTTTTCTTTCCTCCTTTCTTCTTCATTTCTGGTCCTCCGCATACTTGACTGTACAGTGGATCCAGCTTCTGACTATTTTCTCCATTCATGTGCCGTTTCTCTCCTCACTTCCTTTTCCCTCATCTAATCTCCTTCCTCTATCTTCCCCTCCGTGTCCAGCATTTCTTCTTTCTCCCTTCCCTCCCCTCCATCCATGTCCAGAATTTCTCTTGCTCTCCCTGCCATCCATGTCCTGAAACTCTCCTCTGCCCCTCTCTATCCACCCATACCCAGCAATTCTCTTCTCTCCCCTGCCCCCTCTGCCCATCCATGCCCAGCAATTCTCTCCTCTGCCCATCCATGCCCAGCAATTCTCTCCCCTGCCCCCCTCTGCCCATCCATGCCCAGCAGTTCTCCTCCCTCCCCTGCCCTCCCGCTCCCATCCAGGTCTAGCGATGTCCTTCGCCCCCCCCCCCATCCTCCCCTCCCGCTCCCATCCATGTGTAGCGATGTCCTTCGCCCCCCATCCTCCCCTGCCGCTCCCATCCGTCAGTTTCAAATACCTGCCTCGAAGCGCCGCCTTATTTAAAGCCCTGCTGCCCGTCTCCAGCTGCCTTTCCTGCTTGCTTCTCAGGAGTTCGGTTCTTCGCGCCCTTAGTCCCGCCGCGGGAAAAGGAAATGACGTCAGAATGACGTCAGAAGGCGGGACTAAGGGCGCGAACCGAACTCCTGAGAAGCAAGCAGGGAAGGCAGCTGGAGACAGGCAGCAGGGCTTTAAATAAGGCGGCACTTCGAGGCAGGTAATTGAACTGACAGATGGGAGCGGCAGGGGAGGATTGGGGGGGGGGGGCGAAAGACATCACTAGACATGGATGGGAGCGGGAGGGGAGGTAAGCATGGTGCCCTCCTGCCATGCTTACCTCGTGCAATGGAGCCGGCTCGCCCCGTACAACAACCGGCTCGCAAGAGCTGTCAAAATTTAACAAGCGGCTCTTGCGAGCTGGTGCGAGCCGGCTCCAGCACACCACTGTATATAAGTGTTAGGAGAAAGTGCCAAAATAGCATTATGAGGCTCAAAGGTGAAGGGGAGGAATATGTAGAAACTGATAAGGATAAAGCTGAACTATTTAACAGTTATTTCTGTTCTGTGTTCATGGATGAAAGGCCAAAGGTATGACTGTAGAAAGCAAATGCTAATTGGAATGCATGTGTGGTAGACCAGGACTGATTCTCAGAAGACTGTGTTCATGAGGAGCTAGCTAAACTAAAACTAGACAAAGCAATGGGGCCTGATGGGATACATCTGAGGGTACTCAAGGAACAATGAGAGTTTCTGGCACCTCTGTCTGACCTTTTCAATGCTTTCTTAGTCTGAAGTCCCAGAGGACTGGAGAAGGGTAGATGTGGTCCCTCCGCACAAGAGCGGAAGTAAGGAAGAGGTTGGGAATTACAGGCCTATTAGTCTGACCTTATTGGTGAGTAAACTAATGGGACCACTTCTAAAGCAACTTCTAAAGCAGAGGATTGTGAGGTTTCTAGAATCAAAATGGACTGCAGGAGCAAGGCAGCATGGTTTCACTAGAAGCAGATCTTGTCAGCAAATCTGATTTTCTTTGACTGGGTGACCAAACTATTGGATATGGGAAGTTCGCTAGATGCGGTGTTCTTGGATTTCAGCAAAGCCTTTGACATGGTTCTACATAGGTGACTGATAACTAAACTGATTGCTCTCGGTATGGGCCCTGTGCTGCGTACCTGTGCTGAAGACAGCCAAAGTTCTCTTCTCGTCTGCGCCGGCGATGCTTGTTGAATGATCATCTGTTGAAGTTTCTGTGTGTGTGTCTGATGTCTGTGTGTGTGTCTGATGTCAGACGCATGCACAGAAACTTGAACAGATGATCATTAATGAAGCAACGCCCCGGCGCAGCCGAGAAGAGAAGTTTGGCTGTCTTCAGCACAGGTACACGACGCCGGCGGGGGAGGGTTTTCTGCGGGAAGGGAGGTCGAGATGTTCACGGCAGGGGGGTCCAGGGGTCAGTTACGTGGAGGGGGGTTGTTGAATTCGGAAGGAGGGGGGAGTCTTGAACTCGGCGTGAGGGGGCCTTGAACTCGGCGTGAGGGGGCCTTGAACAGGATGGGACGTGTGTGTGGGGGGAGGGGGGCGGGGGTGTTGATGTTCGGGTGTGGGGGGTGCTTTGTTGATGCGCCGGGGGGGGGGTGGGTTCTGTGTTGCAGGTAGCGGCGCACTGACAGCTGATTCTCAGGCAGGGGGATGAGTAGGGAAACAAGCTCCGCTCCGCGTGTTTCCCTACTCCTCCCCTTGCCTTGGAATCAGCTGTCCGTGATGTTACTGTCGTCAGAGCGTTCTAAGCTGCCTTGCAGACCACCTCCGAGGAAGCCATGGTCCCAGGCAGGTTAGAACGTTGGAGGTATGTATTATTATATAGGATAACTGGCTATCCGCCGATTTTCGGCACATGGCCACTTATCTTCAGCGGCCATATTTGGCTATGTGCAAGGCAGTCCCATCTTTGGCTGGTTTGACTTTGACCGTCCAGTGCTGAATATTGGCTTGGCCAGTTAAAGTCAAACCAGCTAAAATTAAACCTGATCACTGGAAATGGCCCATCATTGAATATCCAATTTTAGTGCCAACTATGGGAGTTAGCCTGGCTAACTCCCGCGATCTGAATATCTGCCCTGAAGTGGGGGGAGGGGGGGGGGTTGTCTACATTATATGCAAAAATTCATATATGTGGTGATAAACCATTTGGCATTTTAGAAGCATGATGAGAGAGTTTGTGGTTATTGCCTTAGACTGCTCATGAAGAATTTGTGATTATAGCCTAACAGAATTTTCATGAAGGCATTTGTATTGCCTTTTAATGTTACTGGTTTCTTACCTTCATAATTTGAGACCATTTTGTAAAAAAAAAAAAAAAATGTTTCACTAAATATTATCAGGGCAATTCCATAAGCTGAAACTTAGAGCTAAATGGAACTTATACAGTGGGGGAAATAAGTATTTGATCCCTTGCTGATTTTGTAAGTTTGCCCACTGACAAAGACATGAGCAGCCCATAATTGAAGGGTAGGTTATTGGTAACAGTGAGAGATAGCACATCACAAATTAAATCCGGAAAATCACATTGTGGAAAGTATATGAATTTATTTGCATTCTGCAGAGGGAAATAAGTATTTAATCCCTCTGGCAAACAAGACCTAATACTTGGTGGCAAAACCCTTGTTGGCAAGCACAGCGGTCAGACGTCTTCTGTAGTTGATGATGAGGTTTGCACACATGTCAGGAGGAATTTTGGTCCACTCCTCTTTGCAGATCATCTCTAAATCATTAAGAGTTCTGGGCTGTCGCTTGGCAACTCGCAGCTTCAGCTCCCTCCATAAGTTTTCAATGGGATTAAGGTCTGGTGACTGGCTAGGCCACTCCATGACCCTAATGTGCTTCTTCCTGAGCCACTCCTTTGTTGCCTTGGCTGTATGTTTTGGGTCATTGTCGTGCTGGAAGACCCAGCCACGACCCATTTTTAAGGCCCTGGCGGAGGGAAGGAGGTTGTCACTCAGAATTGTACGGTACATGGCCCCATCCATTCTCCCATTGATGCGGTGAAGTAGTCCTGTGCCCTTAGCAGAGAAACACCCCCAAAACATAACATTTCCACCTCCATGCTTGACAGTGGGGACGGTGTTCTTTGGGTCATAGGCAGCATTTCTCTTCCTCCAAACACGGCGAGTTGAGTTCATGCCAAAGAGCTCAATTTTTGTCTCATCTGACCACAGCACCTTCTCCCAATCACTCTCGGCATCATCCAGGTGTTCACTGGCAAACTTCAGACGGGCCGTCACATGTGCCTTCCGGAGCAGGGGGACCTTGCGGGCACTGCAGGATTGCAATCCGTTATGTCGTAATGTGTTACCAATGGTTTTTGTGGTGACAGTGGTCCCAGCTGCCTTGAGATCATTGACAAGTTCCCCCCTTGTAGTTGTAGGCTGATTTCTAACCTTCCTCATGATCAAGGATACCCCACGAGGTGAGATTTTGCGTGGAGCCCCAGATCTTTGTCGATTGACAGTCATTTTGTACTTCTTCCATTTTCTTACTATGGCACCAACAGTTGTCTCCTTCTCGCCCAGCGTCTTACTGATGGTTTTGTAGCCCATTCCAGCCTTGTGCAGGTGTATGATCTTGTCCCTGACATCCTTAGACAGCTCCTTGCTCTTGGCCATTTTGTAGAGGTTAGAGTCTGACTGATTCACTGAGTCTGTGGACAGGTGTCTTTCATACAGGTGACCATTGCCGACAGCTGTCTGTCATGCACGTAACGAGTTGATTTGGAGCATCTACCTGGTCTGTAGGGGCCAGATCTCTTACTGGTTGGTGGGGGATCAAATACTTATTTCCCTCTGCAGAATGCAAATAAATTCATATACTTTCCACAATGTGATTTTCCGGATTTAATTTGTGATGTGCTATCTCTCACTGTTACCAATAACCTACCCTTCAATTATGGGCTGCTCATGTCTTTGTCAGTGGGCAAACTTACAAAATCAGCAAGGGATCAAATACTTATTTCCCCCACTGTATGTGTCAAACATGTCTTTAATAGGTGTTTTCGCTTATGTGTACTAGGAGTTATTCTACAAAGTAGTGACGTGGAAGGAGCACAGGAGGACCGCGGGTGTGCGTAACTTAGTACTATCAGTTACCCTTGTCACTTAGTGCGCTTAAGCGCGACTCTTTACACCCACCATTGAGATGGCATAAGGGGTCATACCCAAGTTTTGCCATGGCAATGTGGGTTTCTGCTAGGACTCTATAACGACTTAGACCAACGACACTTAGGCATAAGTGTGCCCCAATGTAGCCCCTAAATTTGAGGCGCCAAGTGATAGAATTGCATCAGTTGTGTGTGTGTATTTATTTATGCCGTAGTTTTATGCACCACTCTATCCCTGGTACTAAGGTGGTTCAGAACTAATAAACACACAAAATTTAAAAATATGTAATACCAAAAACAAAATAAAACGACTTCTAAAATTTTCAACAATCCGGCTTTTTTAAATAAAAATGCCTTTAGCTGTTTCCGAAATTGTACATAGTTCTTTAAATTATACAGAAGCAAATTCCACAACATGGCACCCTCCACATAAAGCATTCTAGATCTGTACTCGTCTAGATGTACGTGCTTGATGGTACATCTAGATATAATTTATCACTTGAGCAAAGCAGTCGTTGTGGGCAATAAATTCTCAAAGTTGCCAGAGAGAGAGGAGCATCATTTTGTTCACACATTTAATAAATGTCAAGATCATAAACTGCAAGTACCACGAGGAGTGTATGTTTGGTTTTGGCCAAGCAAGTGAAACTTTACCAAGATGACAATAGTAATGCTGATCAAATTGACTGCCCAGTTAACACCATGAAAACTGGATCCAGCGACAGGTTCTGAGGCCCTGGTACAATCCTGGACTTTTATACAACACACTTGAAGTGCATGGAGAGTGCATTTTGCTAGCCATGGTAATATCTTTCTTTTATCTTAGTACAGTTTGGGCTGTGGTGAAGAGCATTCTCCAGAATGAAGGTCCATTGGGGTTCTACCAGGGACTCTCGAGCACTTTACTCAGGGAAGTGCCTGGCTACTTCTTCTTTTTCGGCGGATATGAGCTGGGTCGCTCATTCTTCACATCGGGTGGGAAATCAAAAGATGAACTAGGTAAGTACTAGGCTACTAACGTGCCTAATGTTCATTTTCACAACTTTGCTGCTGATACTCAGCTTTTCATCTTGTCTCATTTGGATCATTCTGAAGGTTTTGGGTTGTCCCAGTTAGTGTCTATAGCAAGCCTCTGACTAGTTGCACTTGCAAACTTGAGAATAAGTTCATGTAAATTCAGCTGCAATGGTCTAAAATACAAACTAATGTATGCGTCAACCTTTTCCTACTTGAGCACACAATTCTGGAACACGCTGCCGCGCAACTTAAAAACGATCTACGAACTAACTAACTTCCGCAAACTACTGAAGACACATCTCTTTAACAAGACATACCACAAAGATCAACAAATGTGAACTCCATCACACATATCCAGAATTGCCTTACGATATTTACTTGACACACTACTATCATGCTTTATCACTATCATGTTACCCAAGATCCTTATGTAATACTAAAGGTCTGTTTTCGTATGTATTTCCACCATTCATGATGTATTGTAAGCCACATTGAGCCTGCAAAGAGGTGGGAAAATGTGGGATACAAATGCAATAAATAAATAAATTTGGAGCCCTCTGGGTCCATAGGGATAAAGTTGTGGGCCACACCCTGTCATCGTGCTTCGAGGTGCTGCTATTGTTGTGAAGGATAAAGCCCTTGGCCTTGCGTTCGTTTTCATGCTAAGTCGTCTTGGGATTAGCAGATTTCCCTAATAGTGATTTTACTATTGGTCCTCATTACACAAGTACAATTTATATGGTTAATGTCACGATCAGTACAAGATTGATTTGCTGTAATCGTCTTTTACCTAAGATTACTAATAAAGGGGACTAACATGATTTCAACAGGAATACAGCAGCTAAACTGGTGGAGAAAAGGATCCCCATGAACATATTTCCTCTAGCCTCCGCTGGTTATCACTGAAGGTGAAAATTGTGGTCCGGTTCTTTGTTTACGGTATTCAGACTCATTCAGGGGTTTGGGCCATCGTGTTTTTAAGACCTAGAATTCAGAATTCTTTACCTACTTTAGCTTCATAGGCGTAGTCAAAGATGTTGTTGCTAACGCATCAGCGGGAAAATCTCTCTTCTCCCAGGCACCCTTTCTCTAGAACAAATTGCCCCACCACCTTCAGTAATTAAGTGAACTGCCGTTCACTAAAAACGTGGGTACTGGCTTGTTTTTAAGCTAGTGGTGCTTCTGGTTGGAATGTCACAGATAGCGAGGTACCAAATTTTAGGGGATCGTGAACAGATGTTATTTGTATTGTATTTTTAAATCACTTGTTAATCACTTGGGGAGGGTTTTTTTTTTTTTTTTGAAGCTGGTGATTAAAGAGTTGACATGCCCTGAAAATGTGGCAGTCAAGTTCTGAGGTTTCTTTTTTTTTTTTTTTTTTTTTTGGGGGGGGGGGGGTTCTACACCATTTTTGTTATCTATATTTGTAATATATTGATTAATCTCATCTAACATGCAGCCAAAGTACAAACACATGTTGATAATAGAAAGTTAAAACGCTTTAGAGAAATACCCCAACATCTCCTCCCCCCTCCCATTCTTGGATAATATAAACTTTGGGGGGTAATCTTTATAAAGGCTTTTCTACATATACCCTGAATTCTATAAAGAGCACTAAAATTTGCTTGCGTAAGTTTGGGCGCATACCCAATTTGGGTCTGCAGTTTAACTGAATAACAAGCTAATTAGCTCTGGTTGGTTTTTAACAAGCAATTAGCACTAATTAGAATGTACATGCATAAATTTAGGAATGAGTCAATAAAGGGGGTGTGGAAATAGGAGGGTCATGGGCGGATTGTGGGCGTTCCTTTAAGTTATACACATTCTTATAGAATAAGGGCATCCATGCCTAAATTTACACACGGGCATTTCCACCATGTTTTAGGCATCGATTTATAGAATACATATTTCAGCATCTATTTACACCAATGAAAACGTAGTGTAAATTCCTGCATGTAGATTTAGGCGCACTAGGCCATATTCTATAACTAGGTGTGTAAATTTTGGAACGCCTATGAAACACCCATAATCATGCCCCCTTTTGCCTGCGTGCGTTAAACATTTCGGCACATTTCATTATAGAATACGGTTAGCAAGTTGTGTGCCTAAATTCTAATCAGTGCCATTTGGTTCTCATTATTGCTTGTTAAGTGCTATTAGTGCTCATTAGCTTGTTAAATTACGTGCATTATTATAGAATCTGTGCTGATTTCGGCGCCAATCCTTAGGCACACTATATAGAATCCGGGGGATAGTGTGCAAATTCAAGGTACCTATTTTGTAAAGGCATATAGAAGCCTTTGCGACCTTTCTTAAATTTGGGTATTTTTTTAAATAGGTCACCCCTTTTCTGTGTATGTGACAGGGGCGTAGCCAGACTTCGGCGGGAGGGGGTCCAGAGCCCGAGGTGAGGGGGCACATTTTAAACCCCCCCCTTGCCACCAACCCTCCCCCGCCGCCGTCGTCTTCGCCTACCTTTGCTGGCGGGGGACCCCAACCCCCACCAGCCGAGGTCCTCTTCTTCTGGCACAAGGCTTCATTCTGTTTCTGAGTCTGACGTCCTGCACGTACAACGGCGGGAGGGGGGTCAAGAGGGTATTCGGCAGGGGGGTCCAGGGCCAAAAATACGGGGGTCCAGGCCCCCATGGCCCCACGTAGCTACGCCACTGGTTTGTGAACTTTTGTATTTAGTATACAGTCTAAAGCTGACAGTACTTAAGTTTTTCCAAAACCTATGATGAGAATAGAGAGGAAGGAATTAAGTAGTTCTCTACTCCACCACTAGAGACAAGGTGACGTGCATCCCTGTTTTATAGACTTGGGGTTGTTCCCCTTCAGGATTTCCACAAAGACTAAGCATTAGATTGGTTTTTTTTTTGTTTTTTTTTATACAGTGAAGGCAGTGTATGTAAATCTTGTGCATATTCATTATGAAAATCTATTCATTATGAAAATCTGAAACTCCCAACTAGGCTTTGGTCCTCAAAAGGTTGTGCACCCCTGCCCTAAAAGAAAATTATAACATCAAAGACTTAGGGTTCCTTTTACTAAGGTGCATTAATAAGTCTAGTATGTGCAAATGATTAGCGTGTGCTAAATAAGATGCCTATAGGAATATAATGGGCATCTTATCATTTAGCGTGCACTAATTGTTAGCGCATGCTAAATCTGTTAGTATGCCTTAGTAAAAGGACCTCTTGGAGACATGTTTGCTATGCAGTATTGCGCAGGATTTTGCGTTGTGCAAGCGTTGCCACGAGCCCACGCTAATTACTGTGCACTAAACAGCCATTGTGCTAAAATCCCATGCTAACCGCTTAGTGTGGGGTATGAACAGATTGAGTGTGGATGGCACATTGCAATTAACGCACAATAATAAAGTGCACCTGTGCTAACTGCATAGCTGACAGCATGCACAAACGACTCCTTAACAGGAGGCACTAGCTTCATTCATAGTTAGGATGGATGCACTTACGTGGTGAGGAATGTTCCTGTGTGGTAACTGCATGGGACCTACTGGACATGCTCTCAACAGTTACCACATGGCCTTTGCACATACAGGACTAGATTCTACATATATGAGGCGCCTGAAATATCGGTGCCAAAAATATTTCCGCCTAGGTGTATTCTGTAAACCGTGCAGTTTATAGAATATGCCTAGCAGATTCATAGAATCGCCTAGTGACCATGCATGCACCTACTACTACTTATCATTTCTATAGCGCTACTAGACATACGCAGCGCTGTACACTTGAACATGAAGAGACAGTCCCTGCTCGACAGAGCTTACAATCTAATTAGGACAGACAAACAGGACAAACAAGAGATAAGGGAATATTAAAGTGAGGATGATAAAATAAGGGTTCTGAACAAGTGAATCCTAGGCACAAAGCAAAGTAACAATGAAGTGATTCAGAAGAAAGTGAAAGTTCAAGTGACCCAGTTGTAGTTCACAGATAATCCCTAGCCATCTTGAAGAGCTTGAGTTATTCTAACAGGAAGGATGGGCAAAAACTGAATCAACCCACTGTGCAAAATTAGTTGATACTTACCCTGAATGATTTCTGGCTGTTACTGCTGCGAAAAAGGTTTCCACCAAGTACTGCGTCAAGGGGTGTGGAAACTTATACAGTCAAGACTTTTTTGGTTTCTTTGGCTCAATTACAATTTTTTGGATATTTTGATGATTCTTTCACATTGAAAATGTACAGTATGCTACGTAGAACTGTGAAACCACCTGACTCTAGGCACATCCATTTACACCATGCAAAGACTGGTGTAAATACCGCGCCGAGCAGCTGTATACTATAACTCTACACATAGATTTTCAGAATGCCCACGGCCCACCCATTCGACGCCCATGGCCATGTCCTCTTTTTGGCAGCATGCATCAGAATTTACGCACGCCACTTTACAGAATATGCTTAGCAAGTTGTTCCTGTAAATTCTGATTAATGTCAAAGAGTGTCAGTTGCTCAAGTGGCAATTATCATTGCAAGGTTGGCTTGTTAAGTAATTGCACGCACAAATCCAGAATATGAATGGATTTGCAAACGCTATTTCAGTCGCACTACATAGAATCTGGGGGACAGTGCGTTAATTCTGGCTGTTGGAGCATGGTAAGTGCAAAAACTGAGCACACTGTCGTAAAATGTTCCCCTTAAGGTCCAAAACCCTAGGCTTTATCTTCTTGGAAGTTTACTCACCATGGTGAATCTGGAAGTATAGAATATTGCGTGACTTTGGGCTTGTTTATGATTCTTTGTGGTAACTCATCTGTTAGGTTGTTAACAATGTGTTGTTTGCTATTCAATAATAACAATAAAAGAAATCATGTGACTAAAGTTTGGCAAATTTAGTCGCTTGATGTTTTAATTAATATGTAATTTATCTGCCAAGACTTGCACTTCATGAGGAATATAAACCTTTTGTTAATGGGAATTAACTGTTTGTAATCTAATATTTAAAAAAGAATTGAATACCTTTTTAAAGATGCCAGTATTCCACATTAGTGCTTCTCCTCTCTGTCCTGCAGGTACACCTAGCCAGTTTTGCGTATTCATTGCGGTGATCTTGAAACATTGTTAGATTTGCATATAACGTGTCTCAAATCTGGATATATTTAATCTCGTCAACACAGTATGTTCATCTTGAAAACCCGAGTGGCTAGATGTGCCTTCAGGGAAGGGCCGAGAGCCACTGTTCGACATTCACAAGTCTCTCAAAGCTGCCTGTCTAATCCCCCTTTAGGTGTCCTTCCCTTGATAGTGAGCGGTGGGTTTGGAGGCATCTCTTTGTGGCTTATCGTTTTCCCAGTGGACTGTGTGAAATCTAGAATCCAAGTTCTTTCCATGACTGGGAAGCAGGCTGGCTTCATGGGAACACTAGTGAGCATCGTGAGAAATGAAGGTAAGAGACGGCTAGCAAGCCTGTCTATCCAACAGCAGCAGTTCTGCTAGTCCCTTTTTACAGCTGTGGTTGCAGGCCCCAGTGATATAAACACAGGCTTGACTGAAAGTCTTTTTAACAGGATCTAGAACAGGGGTGTCCAACCTTGGCTCTCGCCAAGCCGAGTTGTTAGGATTTCCACAATAAATATGCATGAGATCTATTTGCATACAGTGGAGGCAGTACATGCAAATAGATCGCAGTGCATGTTCATCAGGGAAATCCTGAAAGCCCAACTGAGTTGCAGCCCTTGAGGACCAAGGTTAGACACCCTTGATCTAGAATGCTCGCTCGTCCTATCAGGAATGGTTCACCAATGCCATTGTTTGAAACTACAGTCATCCCACGTATTGAAACAGCCGCTTGTGTATCCATTTTAAACTTTAGGTTATTTAAAAACCATAAAACTGTCACAGAATTGACCAGATAACTTTTATCAGCTAGTGTGTAGTGTGCCCTATGTGATCCGGGGACAATCGGAGACTGCTAGGCCACAACCTTTTAGTAGAAATCCATTTTCAAGAGAAAAGACAGGGCGAAGGGCCTGGTTCTGATGGCAACATTCCTAAAGCAGAAGGGTAATGACTTTGCAAAAGAAAATGAAAACTTGGCTTTTTAAACGGTACCTGAAGGCCTTTCAGTATAAAGGACTCCTTTACTAAAACGTATTAGTTTTGGGCTTAACGCCTTTTTAATGCAGAATACTACTGCATCAAGAAGGAGCATCCTTGGTATTTTTTTTTTTTTAATTGCAGATTGTGTGTTAACTTGGAGCAGGTAACAGGAGTTAATCCAAATGTTAACATGGGAGCACTTAACGCTTAACAGTGGATTAGCCATTTTGGATGTGGTAGGTATAAAGTGCTAGCAGGCTAATCCTTCCACGCCCAGGCTCTATTCATGAATGAAAAATTTTGAAATTGAGTAATGTGTGGTCTTTTAGGGGTCCTTTTACTATGGTGTGCTGAAAAATGGCCTGCGGTAGTGTAGGCACGTGTTATAGACGCATGCAGAATCATTTTTCAGCGCACCTGTAAAAATGCCGTTTTTTTGTTTTGTTTTGTTTTTTTTGACAGAAAATGGATGTGCGGCAAAATGAAAATTGACACACGTCCATTTTGGGTCTGAGACCTTACTTACCGCCACCCATTCACTTAGTGATAAGGTCTCTCATGTTAACCGGGTGGTAAGGATCTACGCACATCAAATGCCTTTTACTGCCCGGTAGGGCCGCGTGCCAGAAAATAAAAATAATTTTCTGACATACGTAGGGGATGTGCTCCAAAAATGAAATTACTGCCAGGTACACGTGGTAGCTTGGATTTGCGTAGGCCCTAACGCGGCTTAGTAAAGGGACCCCTTAGTGCAGAAACAGGCAAACTATCACAACGCCCCTTAACACAGTCTCGTAGTAGCCTGTTTCTGTGCATTAACCCTGTGGTAAGAGCTTAACCCACCCCTCTTTTTTAATAAAAAGGGCCCCTAAGTGTGTACCTGAGGCAATGAAAAGTTAAGTGACTTGCCCAATGTTACAAGGAGTCACAGTGAAATTTGAACCTCGGCCCACTATTCTATTAGGCTTCTCTTCCACTCACATATCTCTTTTTGTTTTTGAAGGGTTATTAGCTTTGTATTCTGGACTGAAGCCTACCTTGATCCGTGCATTCCCTGCCAATGGTGCTCTGTTCGTAGCCTATGAACACAGCCGGAAGCTGATGATGAAACAGTTCGACCTTGACCCTTACTGAAGCTTTTCAACAGAATCCGTCAAGCTCTTCAGACAGTTCTCTCTGGTTTCATTAGTGCATTTAAAAAATAAGTTTGTTATTTATAAGAGTATTTTTAACTTAACTTTTTTTTTGCACATATGAAAAATCTTGGAAGAGATGTGTTTTGTCTAATAGCCTACACCAGTGGTTCCCAAACCTGATCCTGGAGGCACCCCAGCCAGTCAGGTTTTATATCTACAATGAATATTCATGAGCAAGATTTGCATGCACCACTGCATGCAAATCTCTCTCATAACTATTCAATGTGGATATCCTGAAATCCTGACTGGCGGGGGTGCCTCTAAGACCAGGTTTGAGAACCACTGGTGTAGGCCAAAATATGGTGGTCTTTTTTTTTTTCCTTTGGATCATGTCTTGTCTTGTTTACTCTCTTCTTTTGGCTGGAAATCAATTTTAGGATGTTTTAATTTGTGAAATTGTGTTCTGTTCTACAACAAGAACTTGTACACTGACTTTTCATGTATTTATTTAAACATAACAGTGCTCTAAATTGATAACTGTTTAATTTTTGTTTCTTGCTTGCCTCTATTCTTTTATGTTCTTCATTTTCTTTTTCTTTTATTTACTTTTTTATGTAAATCGGCTGAAACTTGTGTTCATCCTTTTGGTTGGAGCTCTGTTGGTAGTACCTTGCTGTGTAGCATGTGTACTGTTGCAAGGAAGTGTGTGCTAGTATGTTCTTTAGGTGTAGTTCTATAAAGCTCGGCTCTGGGGCCAGAGGAAGATTGCAGGATGGGCAGGCTTGCAGAAGGGGATGCCCATGGACTAGAGACCTGCATGGGGTTTGCGGAAATCCCTTCTGCGCTGCAGCCTTCCCTTGGTGACGGAAGTATAAGCTGCACCTGTGGCAGTCTCTCACCTACCAAGTTCTTTGAGTGCAGCCTCCTCGTTCTTCTTGCTTTAACAGCAGCGATGTGGAAAATCTTCCATTAATCCTCTCTGCTCCTGGGCTGATGCACAGGCTTCAGCTCTGACACAGGCACAAGTATTAGAAGTCACCTGACCTACTGCTGTGTGCGTATGGCGGCCTCTCAGCACAGAGTGCCAGTGAATCAGAACCAAGTCTTACATGTGTACACCAGCATGTTCCAATTGAACTTCTGTTCCCTCCTTACCTGCAGTGCTGCAGCTCAAACCTGAAGAGAGACAGCCGACCGGACTTTTTTTTTTTTTTTAATAGGTATCCTTAAATTCTTGTGGGAACGGGTCTGATTCCAGCGCAGATGGGTTAGTTTTCTGTCCCCGTGCAACTCTTTACCATGGACTCAAGTAGGAAGAGGGATTGGAACTAAGTGCTGTAGTTAGATAGCAGATTCGGGAAGGTAAATACTGGAGAAGGCTCAGTGCTGTCTCCTCTGCTTGCAGTGTTTCTGCTAGTTTATATTTAGATTTTAAAATTTGAAGGATTTAGTAAATACTAGTGGAAAATATATTTTTGGATGTAATTGAGTAGAGTGACTCACTTGAGTCTTGGGCTCTGAGCACAGCTTTTAATCTTCATAAATTGGGTAGATCTATTTAAAAATATGTACTTGTATATACCATAAGCTAAGGTTAGCTTTATTTTTTTAATTGCCTCCTTACAGTGTAATATAATGTAACTGTTGTGACTGACATGTTCTTATCCCCCATCTTCATAACTGGTTCTGCAGTAGCCACCTCCTAACCTCTGTTTATTTTATCATTATACATACCTAAAAAGTATTTAAAGCCCTATTTACTGATGCAGTGGTGCTAGTCTTATGCTTAGTTTGTGAATAAAGGGGAGATTAATTTCACAGAGGGCCTATAGGGCTCATTTTTTTTTAAGTGAAAAATGTCTAAAAAGTTGCATAAAGCAGCATTTGGACGTTTTTCTCACACAAGCTTCCAAATCAGTATTTTCAAAACCTATTTTTAGACTTTTTTTTTTTCTATGAAGTCCATCAGCAGTGTGTTTAGGTCACAAGGGGGTGTTTTGAAGGCAGGAGTGGGGTGTACCTAACATTTGGATGTTTTGCAGCCATACTTGTGGGAAAATGTGGGATAGAAATGCACTTAAATAAATAAATAATGGAACAAAACAAAAATGTTTTGGTTTAGACCCATTTTCAGAAGAATAAGGCACAGAAATGTGCCCTAAATCAGCAGCTGGAGCTTCTGGGGTAACCCCCCCCCCCCCAAAGTGAATAAAAATATGACTTACCAGCCTTTATGATAGCTGCAGATGTTAAAGTCAGGTCTATTAGAGCAGCATGCAGGTCCCTGGAATAGTGTAGTGGTCGGTCTAGTACACAGTGGGGAACCCAGGTCCCTATTTCCCTCTACCTGTCACACTTGTGGTGGAAACTCTGACACTTTCCAAGGTCACCAAAACCCTACTGTACCCACGTATAGGTACCCCCTTCACTTCTATGGGCTATTGTAGTGGGGGGGGGGGGGGCTGTGGGTTTTGGAAGGCTGTGGGTTGTGAACCTGGGAGCATTTTTATGAAGTGCACAAAAGAGTCCTCTTGCTGTCTGGGGGGACCAGTCTACTAAAAATGCTGGCTTCTCCTACCTCCCCATGGCATGAACCTCTACGTTTTTCACCTATTATTATTTTTTTTTTTCAAAAATGGACCAAAAAAATAAAATGTCTAAATCGCAAAGCCTTGTTCAAAACAGTATTTTTGGGGGAAAAAAAAAAGATAGATATTTTCTCTTTTGAAAATGATCTCCTTTCCTATTTGGATTTTGGATGTTTTGTGCAAAACATCCAAAATCAGGCTTTAGTCGTCATAATGAAAAAGCCCCTCCATATATACATAGTAGCATGCTTGTCTTTAAATTCTTATCACTGTATATGAGATGGGTTTTGTTTAGCAGCTATAGCTTCAGATGTAAATAGTCATGTTGCTGTGATAAAACTATAATCAATAGATTGAGCCACAGAAAAAAAACATTGGTGGGGTTCTAGAAAACTGGCTGTCTGAGTCAGGCTGAAGCTTATGGATGGAAGAATGTCTCAGCAAACAGATTACTAAAACATTTTGCCTTTTTTTTTTTAATCTTTTACAATCTAGGCAAGATAGTCTCCTTTTTTGTGTGCATCATCTATGTCTATGTGGCTCATTTTCAAAAGAGAAAGTACCCTGCCTGTGGCCAGACCTGGAAACTTTCTCTCTGCCACATCTTCTGTTCCCGCATAGGCGACCAGCTGAAGGCAGCATGCTGTCATGGCTGATGCTGCCGGTAGCCCAGATGAATGAAAGACTGCAACGTGAGGGGAAGAGGGGCTGGCAAGGGAGAGAGATGGCAGACACTGTGAAGTAGAGGGATAGAGAGATGTACTTCAAATGGTGGGGGAGGGATGATAAAAGATGCCACATTGCATGGAGGGTAGGGAGAAAGATACCACCAGGCCCCAGAGAGGAAAGGGGATCATAAAGAGAGTTCAGATTATGAGATGAGAAAGAGAAACTGGACCCGTATGGTGAAAGAGATACTGGGTTGGGAAGGGTTGAGCGGAGGGAAAAGAGAAAGATGGGATAGGTTGGAGGGAAAGTAGGAAAGGTCATGGAGCTAAAAAGAGAGAGACGCAGTAGCATAGTAAGTGACAGCAAATAAAGACCTGCACGGTCCATCCACTCTGTCCAACAGTCACATTCATCATCAATTTGAGATTAAAATCAGCAATGAATGTGATATTATATACTTGATCATAGTCTTTCTGGGATATAGACTGTAGAAGTCTACCCGGCTCTGTCCTTATGTTCCAACTACTGGAGTTGCCTTCGAAGCCCACTCCAGCCTATCTGAATCTGTTATGTCATTCAGGGGATACAAACTGTAAAAGTCTGCCCAGCATAATCCTCGTGTTAAAAATTACTGGAATCTTGAAGCCCTCTCAGCCCATCCTAAACTGGATTGCTATATGCAGGACATGGACTGAATAAGCCAGCCCAGCACCGGCCTTAGTTGATACAGCCAGAGTTGGCATCTAAGCACCACTTGACATGCAAGTGACCGCTGAGAATTTCCTAGAGGCCTTGGACTATGCACATGTGGATGAAATGACAACTACAGTGTCAGAACAAGTTGACATCTGGAATACACACTTAGCCAAGACCTTAGTGAAAACGGCACCACTAAAAATGGTCTTATGCCCCACTCACAAACGCTCATCTTGGTTTTCTCTAGAACTTCAGATCCTTAAACGCAAAGGACGGAGACTGGAAAGGAGATGGCGTAAATCTTGCCTAGATGAAAAAAAGGCTAAACTGTAGGAAGCACACGGCAAAGCCTTAACAGCCTTAACAGCAACCAAAAAACAGTATTTCTCTCAATACATTTCACAGGCTGCCAATTCAACCAAGCAGTTGTTCAATATAGTAAACAGCCTACTGCAACAACCACAACACAGTCAGCCTGCCCAGTCTAAACTGAACTGCATTGATTTTGCTGCATACTTTGTGCTAACAAAAGTCTCCGCCAGGATTTACAGGCAATCCCACCCAGTCCCAAACTCGCCCCATCCTGACAGAGACAGATGAGACACTTTTAACCTAATGACAGAGGACAGCCTCAACAAAATCCTAAGAGACCTTCGACCAACTACCTGCTCCTTTGACCCCTGCCCATCAAAGACAGTACAGCGGGCAAGTAGGAGCCCTATAGAAGTTGCCACAAAAATTGTGAACACCTCTCTAACGGGCAACTACCAACAGCATTAAAAAGGGCAGTGGTTTGCCCTTTGCTATAGAAAAACAACCTTGACCAAGACAAACTTGAAAGTTACAGGCCAGTATCCAAAATCCCATTTCTAGGGCAACTCGTAGAACAAACAGTCGGTGTTCAACTTAATGATTGGCTAGAAGAGGAAAAACTGGCTAGATCTATGTCAATCTGGATTCAAACCTGGTTATGGAACAGAAACGGTCCTCGTATCCCTACTAGATGATCTTCACAGAAACCGAGACAAGGGATTTGCCTTGATGTTAGTACTGCTAGATTTCTCAGCAGCTTTTGACATTGTGGATAATGATATCATGCTAGCATGACTGACAGAAACAGGTATCAATGGAACAGTACTTGCCTGGTTCAGAACCTATCTATCAGACAGGCAACAGTCCATAATGTTTGGCAACAACTCATCACCACCATGGACACTGACCTGCGGGGTACCACAAGGATCGATACTGTCACCTATTCTGTTCAATATCTACCTCAAGCCACTTGCTGAGCTGATCGGTCAATGGACACTCAATTCTACATCTATGCAGATGATGTGCAGCTGCTCGTACCCATTGAACCTGACTTACCCACAGCCTTGAATGAACTGATTAACTGTCTAACATCAATTCAAGAATAGGCTAAACACAACAAACTTTGCCTGATCCCAAGTAAAACCGAGTTTCTCTGGGTACCTAACACAAGTGGCTACATGCCTGACATCAAAATCCCTTTTGGGAAGTACGAACTCTCCCTCAGATCACATCAGGAACCTTGGAATATAGCCAGACTCAACACTTACTTTGACTCCCTAAATCCAAGCAGCCTTCAGGAGCTGCTTCTACTATTTGTGACAGCTATGCTGCCTCTCTCCTTACACAGAGAAGGGAAATCTTATCCCAGTTGCACATGCCACGATAACATCAAGACTGGATTACTGCAATGCACTATACACTGGTCTGACTACAAAGGGCCTGCACCAGCTCCAGTTCATTCAGAATGCAGCAGCAAGACTCATAGAAGGTTGCAAGTGATGTGACCACATCACACCATTTTTACAAAAACTTCATTGTCTACCAGTACAATACAGGGCTAAATTTAAAACTCTGATCTTCAAGGCCCTGAAAGGAAATGGCCCTGAGTACCTGAAGAATAGGATGATCCTCCACACATAGCCAAGGACACTAAGGTCCTCTCAAGGACTATCACTAACCACACCCTTTCCAAAAGACATTACATGATGTGATACCCAAAAGCGAGCCTTCTCTGGAATGCACTGCCTGAAAGGCTCCGCTTAACATAAGATTATCTCTATCTCTATTCCAACTTTGCTCCACCTCCCCCACTCATCAAAATGGTCACTGTCTTGATCTCATCTTCTCCTCCAACTGTTCACCCTCTAGTTTCCTTGCCTCTGATCTTCCCCTCTCTGATCACCATCTTATAACTTTCACACTTAAATCTCCTCCCTCCCAGTCCCGTCCTATCTTATCTAATTTATCTAGGAATCTTCACGATATTGACCCTTCATCTCTATCCTCCCATGTTTCAAACCTCCTCTCTACTGTGGCACCATCCACGTCTGTCAATGAGGCTGTTTCTTCTTACAACAATACTCTATCCTCTGCCTTAGACACTCTTGCACCTTTGATGACCCGCCCTAAAAGGCATACAAAACCCCAGCCTTGGCTGACTTCTAATATCCGCTACCTACATTCCTGTACCCGCTCCGCCGAACGCCTCTGGCGGAAATCTCAGGCCCTTGCTGATTTCTTACACTTAAAGTTCATGCTGACCTCCTTCCAATCTGCTCTTTTACGTGCCAAACAGGATTATTATATCCAACTGACCAACTCTCTTGGCTCTAACCCTCGACTTCTCTTCACCACATTGAACTCTCTCCTCAAGGTGCCCCCTCCCCCAACTCCTCCTTCATTATCTCCTCAGACCCTTGCTGAATTCTTTCACGACAAGGTTCAAAAGATAAACCTTGCATTCTCTACCTCGCCACCTCTCCCTCCACTGGTCCGTTCCCCTCTCTCTCCTTCCCCTCATTCCCTTTCCTCCTTTCCTAAAGTTACTATTGAGGAAACTACACTTCTCCTTTCTTCCTAAAAATGTACCACCTGTTCCTCTGATACCATTCCCACCCACCTTCTTAATGCCATCTCTCCTGCTCTTATTCCTTTTATCTGTCACATTCTCAACCTCTCACTTTCCACTGCAACTGTCCCTGCTGCCTTTAAACATGCTGTGGTCACACCTCTCCTTAAGAAGCCTTCACTCGACCCTACTTGTCCCTCTAATTACCGACTCATCTCCCTCCTTCCCTTTCTCTCCAAATTACTTGAGCGTGCTGTTCACCGCCGCTGCCTTGATTTTCTGTCCTCACATGCTATTCTTGACCCACTACCATCTGGTTTTCGCCCTCTCCACTCAACCGAAACTGCGCTTACTAAAGTCTCCAATGACCTATTACTCGCTAAATCCAGAGGTCTCTATTCCATCCTCATTCTTCTTGATCTTTCCGCTGCTTTTGACACTGTCGATCACAGCATACTCCTCGATACCCTGTCCTCACTTGGATTCCAGGGCTCTGTCCTTTCCTGGTTCTCTTCCTACCTCTCCCTCCGCACCTTCAGTGTTCACTCTGGTGGATCCTCTTCTACTTCTATCCCTCTGCCTGTCGACGTACCTCAGGGTTCTGTTCTTGGTCCCCTCCTCTTTTCTATCTACACTTCTTCCCTTGGTTCATTAATCTCATCCCATGACATTTCCTACCATCTCTATGCTGATGACTCCCAAATCTACCTTTCTACCCCTGATATCTCACCTTGCATCCAAACCAAAGTTTCAGCGTGCTTGTCTGACATTGCTGTCTGGATGTCTCAACGCCACCTGAAATTAAACATGACCAAAACCGAGCTTCTCATTTTTCCCCCCAAACCCACCTCCCCACGTTTTCTGTTTCTGTTGATGGCTCTCTCATTCTCCCTGTCTCCTCAGCTCGAAACCTTGGGGTCATCTTTCCGAGCACTCTACCAAAACCCTCATCCACACCCTTGTCACCTCTCGTTTAGACTACTGCAATCTGCTTCTTGCTGGCCTCCCACTTAGTCACCTCTCCCCCCTCCAATCGGTTCAAAACTCTGCTGCCCGTCTTGTCTTCCGCCAGGGTCGCTTTACTCATACTACCCCTCTCCTCAAGTCGCTTCACTGGCTCCATATCCGTTTTCGTATCCTGTTCAAACTTCTTCTACTAACCTATAAATGTACTCACTCTGCTGCTCCCCAGTATCTCTCCACACTCGTCCTTCCCTACACCCCTTCCCGTGCACTCCGCTCCATGGATAAATCCTTCTTATCTGTTCCCTTCTCCACTACTGCCAACTCCAGACTTCGCGCCTTCTGTCTCGCTGCACCCTACGCCTGGAATAAACTTCCTGAGCCCCTACGTCTTGCCCCTTCCTTGGCCACCTTTAAATCTAGACTGAAAGCCCACCTCTTTAACATTGCTTTTGACTCGTAACCACTTGTAACCACCTGCCTCCACCTACCCTCCTCCTTCCTGTACACAATAATTGATTTGATTTGCTTACTTCATTTCTTGTCTATTAGATTGTAAGCTCTTTGAGCAGGGACTGTCTTTCTTCTATGTTTGTGCAGCGCTGCATACGCCTTGTAGCGCTATAGAAATGCTAAATAGTAGTAGTAGGTGAAAGCTTGGCTGTTCAACCAGGCCTTTAATGGAAGATGTAACTAAAGTATTAGTCTCACACAGAAAAGGAGTGACTCAAGCTGTAGATACAGCAGCAGGACATGTTTATCCACTCCTACCCTAGCTGAGATAATATTTAACCATCTCTCTGACCTCATGTGCAACTTTCTCTAAATCAGTCACCTACTTTTTAACTTCTTACTCTCTTACCTATCTATATGTTCCATCTTTGCTTTATCCTTCACTATCAATTATAATGTTTTATTACATATTGTGTTGACGTAAGTAGTATACTATGCCATACTTTGTATTGTTATTTGAATATTTTGATTGCTGTAATTGCCTATTGCTCATGCTTGATCTATTCTTACTGTACACCGTCTTGAGTGAATTTCTTCAAAAAGGCGGTAAATGAATCCTAATAAATATGCAACCCTTTAAGTTTTGTTTTATATACCATTCATTTTCTAATTAGAAATCCTCTGTGTTCATCCCACGCCTTTTTGAATTCCGTCACAGTTTTTTTTTCTCAACTACCTCTCTCAGGAGGGCATTCCAGGCATCAACCAGCCTCACCATGAGAAGGGGTCGGGGAAAGAGAGGGAGTGCTGGGGGAGAGAACAGGGGCACAAAAGTACGGGGTACAAATAAAAAAAAAAACAAACATGAACACGGCAGAGAAATGGGGACACGGCAGATACTAATCATGAGGGAAAGGGACACAGGAGGTGCTGGACATGACAGGGACACAAAGCGAATAATGGTGGACATGGAGAGGAGAAATGTCAAATGGACAGGAGACACTGGAAAGCAGAAGATGGTTAGGACAAGGGATTGGGGGAAAGGTGAACAGAGCAGAAGATGGAAGGGACAGATCAGAAGATGACAGACGATTGAATGAAAGAGTGTTGGGGAGAAGAACAGGGAATTATAGGAGAGATGGCATGGAAATTTTGAGGGGATACTCTGCATTGGTAGGTATGTTGATGGGTTGGAAGAATGAGTGAGGGTGTGAAATGAGGGATATGAGAAGAGGGGCAGAAAAAAGGGATGATGTTTGGGGAAAGTTTGAGACATAATGTGAATGACCTGGAAGACTGGAGAGGCTGAGAGGCATTGAAAAGGGATGGAGTACTGGGCAGGGTATAGGAGGAAAGGGATGGGTCTCTGAAGAGATTGAATGAGGGTGGAAATTGGGTTAAAAAGATGGTGAAAGAGGGCAGTAGGACATGGGGTACAGGGTAAGAGATAGAAGAATGGCCTGGAAGGAAGGTGATACAAGCATGGAGCTGGGGTTGGGAGGGTGAGTACAGAGGATGGGAAAGGGTTAAGAGATGGGGAGGGGGGTAGAAGACATGGGAGGGAGATGGAAAGCCAGTAGGTAGATGGAAAGTGAAAAGAAGACTAAGGACTAAAAGGTGAGAGAAAGGGAGAATGAGAGTAAAATCAAA
The DNA here is from genome assembly GCF_901765095.1 of Microcaecilia unicolor. Lineage (NCBI taxonomy): Eukaryota > Metazoa > Chordata > Amphibia > Gymnophiona > Siphonopidae > Microcaecilia > Microcaecilia unicolor. Next base: position 88,730,716 of record NC_044034.1, read on the forward strand.
TGGGCACATATAAATGCAGAGAAAAGGGTGGGTGGGGGGGAAACAAACAAAAGATCAGTGCTATACAGATGTAGAGAAGGAATGGAGGAAGACAAGAGGATAGAGAAGACATGGAAAGGCGGCTGAGGGGAGATATGATAGAGGTCTATAAAATAATGAGTGGAGTTGAACGGGTAGATGTGACGCGTCTGTTTACGCTTTCCAAAAATACTAGGATTAGGGGGCATGCGATGAAGCTACAATGTAGTAAATTTAAAACGAATTGGAAAAAATTTTTCTTCACTCAATGTGTAATTAAACTCTGGAATTCGTTGCCAGAGAATGTGCTAAAGGCAGTTAGCTTAGCGGAGTTTAAAAAAGGTTTGGACCGCTTCCTAAAGGAAAAGTCCATAGACCATTATTAAATGGACTTGGGGAAAATCCACTATTTCTGGGGTAAGCAGTATAAAATGTTTTGTACTTTTTTGGGATCCTGCCAGGTATTTGTGACCTGGATTGGCCACTGTTTGAAACAGGATGCTGGGCTTGATGGACCTTTGGTCTTTCCCAGTATGGCAATACTTATGTACTTATGAACCCAGAAAAGAATTTAGAAGACACGTGGAAACTGGAAAAGAGAATGAGACCAGCCTAATTATATAAATAAAATGCCCAGACAACAAAGGTAGAAAATAAAACAATTATTTTTATTTAATACGTTTTAAGGACTGAGATGTGCCATCTTTGTGAAATGTGCATTTGTTTTTCCAATTTTTATTTTGCAAAGTACAGGAGAAAATACATTTCCGTTTCTCTTTTACTAGTATTGCATTGCTTATAGAGTCTGGCTTTCTTAGGGGTGTGGGGCAGGGGAGGGGGGGAACCTCCATTTCAGCTTTTGTCTGCATGTTTTTTTTGTGGTTCCCTATTCTATATCAGGTGAGCATCTGTCCATGTGGCATGCAAATGAGGTGAAGGATTCTATTAGCATTTAGTGTCTGTGTAGGAATCTAACAGTCCAGCTTGTTTCAGTTTCCCAGTAGCAGGAATATTGGTGCTCTAGTGCCCACAGTAATATTTACAGCAGTCTTTTTTATTTAGTTGGCTTAAATTTATATTCAGAGCACCTTAATTTCATGCCCTACCTATTATCTATGTTGGCCTCCAGTCTGCTTTTAACAACGCCTCAAAGTCCAAGCATACATTTTATGGATAAAATTATTTGTAGAACTGGCCCAAATTAAGAAGAAAGAGAAAATAATTCCCTGTGTATTATTTAACCAGTTCTGCTCTGGTAGCAAACCACTGTTAAATAGCTCTGTGCAACAAGTCCTCCCATCAATAATTCAGTGCAGCCATGCTGATGCAGCAAGGCTCACACTGACACATGCACAGGCCAGCACCATCAGAAGTCCACCTGATCTATTGACACGTGGTGACCTCCATGTGCAGTGATCTGGCTGCATGTGGAGGTTGCCACACCCTTGTGTCCGTAGTTCATGTGATCTCTGATGCCGCTGGCGGCCCATGTATGGGTTAGTGCAAGGAGGTTGGGTTTGTGTGAGCTTTGCTCCATCCAAGGAGATTTAATTTTAGTGTCCAATGTTCCCATCAATCTGTTCCCATATGGCTTATTACGGGAACATTGGACACTAAAGGGTTAATAAGACAGGAGATGGCATGATATCAAAAAGTTGAAGCTGGTTTTTCCCCCAGCAGTTGTCATATTGGTATACCCAAAACAAACCCCTCAAACTCACCTCCTAATAACGAATACAAAACCAAGGAGTCTTAATAAAACAATATAAACCTCACAAATTTGTTATTGTTTTTCAATAGCGTCTGTGAATGTTTTGGGTCACTCAATATGGCGGCAAGCTTCAGCCCACATAATGGGCCAGATAGGCTCATGCCATTTCCTGTCTTACTAAACCTCATTGGCTCCATCAGCCTGGGCAGAGAGTAAGGGGCCTTTTTACTCACCAATGTGCGCCAATTCTGAGTTACTGCCCGGCTACTGCGTGGCCCATGCGGTAATTTCATTTTTGGAGTGCGTCCGAAAATGTTTTTATTTTCTGGCAAGTGGGCGGTAATCTGCATTTGGGCATGCATAGACTATTACTGCCTGGTTATCGTGCGAGTCTTTACCGCTAAGTCAATGGCTGGCGGTAAGGTCTCAGACCCAAAATGGACACGCGCCAATTTTCATTTTGCCACGTCCATTTTCGGTCAAAATTTTTTAAAAAAGGCATTTTATACAGGTGCACTGAAAAATGTTTCTGCGCGTGTCCAAAACATGTGCCTACACTACCACAGCCCATTTTTCAGCGCACCTTAGTAAAAGGACCCATCAGTGTGGCTGTGGGGAATTATTGAAGGGGGGAGGAAGCAGTACATGGACATCTTGGAGAACCTGGGTAGGTAGGTGGTCACCGAGAGGCTCGTACTCACTTACTGGATCCCATATGAACTACGTCCATCCCCATGGGATTCCCACAGACCCCATTCCTGTGCAGCTTGCTACACTGCAGCAAGGAGGTTTAATGACAGGAGACTGCATATCTTGCCTATTATCTGGGCTGAAGGCAATGGGCGGAGCTTGCTGCCATATTGGCCAGAACAAAACAATTGCTATCGCTATTGAAAACAATAGCGAGCGTGAGGTTTTATTAAACTTCCTTGGTTTTGCATTTCTTATGTTAGAAGGAGAGTGGGGGGATGCAAGGGGAGTTGGGGGTGTGTGGGGAGTTTTTGAGGGGTCTGTGAAGGGACGGTTATATTCAAAATGTATTTGTCACTGCTTTAGAGCTTGCTTTGTTATTTGCAATGCTGTATTGTGAATTTCAGTGCTGCGCTATATGCCTTTACTTTTTGTTTTGATGATGACAATAGTGATATCTTCTAATATAATAAAACGCACCGTGAACGTTCTGAAGACAACGTTCTGAAGCCACTCAAACACTCCCTGTAGGGTTCGTGGATTCGTGGTGTGAAGCCAGCCAGCTGTCTCTGCCCCGCCCTCGCGTCAAACGTCATGACGTCGAGGGCGGAAAAAAAACCAAACAATTCCGGCAGCGTCAGGGAAGGAGGCGGCGCTCCCGACGTCTCTAGCCTTCCCTTCTCACACACAGTCTCTCTCTCGCCCACACACACACACTCTCTCTCACACTGTGTCTCACATACACACTTGCACACACTCTCATTCTCACACACACACTCTCTCACAAACACACTCACACCCAGACTCACTCACTCTCTCTCTCACACACACACTCACACTTTCACTCTGACTCTCAAACAGTCACTCTCACATACACTCTCCCAAACATACACACTCCGAGGAAAACCTTGCTAGCGCCCGTTTCATTTGTGTCAGAAATGGGCCTTTTTTACTAGTTTCTATATAAAATGAAAAACAAAGGCATATAGCACAGCACTGAAATCCACAATACAGCATTGCAAATAACAAAGCAAGCTCTGAAGCATTGACAAATACAGTTTGAATTTAACCCTCCCCCCCCTTCACAGACCCCTCGAAAATTCAACCCTCCCCCCCAATCTCCCTTCCCTCACCGACATAAAGAATGCAAAACCAAAGTGGTTTAATAAAACTTCACAAGTCTGCTATTGTTTTCAATAGCGATAGCAATTGTTTTGTTCTGGCCAATAAGGGGGGGGGGGGGGGGAACGGCTTTAACTTTTTGACATCATGCTATCCTGTTATTAAATCTACTTGTCCCGCAGCTTTCCTTCTGCGTCCTGTTCCAAGGAGGCTGGATAAAAACAGGAGGCTGGGTTAGCCTATTGAGCCCATTATATGGGCTGAAGTCAGTAGGCGGAGATTACTGCCACACTGGTCCACCCAAAACAACAGCAAACGCTATTGAAAACAATAGCAAAAAGATTATTCGAAATTAGGGACTACCAATGCGTGGGCCATCTGTAAAAAGGCAAAAGCTCTTCCAGTTGGATAGGCAGCAGTGCCTTAAAAGGTAGAAGACAAAAGATTTTTTTAACTCATTTGACAGCTTTTTAAATTTATTTGAAAGCTTCCCATATCTAGATATAAACATCATGAAATAAAATTTGAATATCACTAAACAGCCTAAAAAATTATTGTAGCTGGTAGAGAAACAGCAGTTATAAACTCTGTATTTTGTGCTCATTTTTCTACACTGTTCTTCTATACAATACAGATGGCCAAATTTCAGTGAGGATATCTTGTTTCCAAATGGGTTCACCTTAACTGTTGTAATCTGTCTTGGGAAGCCTACAGTTATAAAGTGGTCAAAGTTTTATATAATAATCCAACGGCCCGAATTTTGATTAATAACACACTATCAGATCCAATTCATCTGGAAAAGGGTTCCAGGCAAGGCTGTCCCCTGTCTCCATTTCTATTTAATATAGCTCTAGAGCCATTTCTTATAGCAATTAGAGATAATATAAATATCACAGGAATTTCTATTGGAAGTCAAAATCTCCACTTATGCTGATGATATAATGTTGTTCTTGACAAATCCAGCCTCCTCTTTAACAGCTTTGTTTCAACTTATTTCTATTTACTCTAATATCTCTGGTTATAAAATTAAATTTAAAACGGAGGTTCTTCCACTTAATGTTCGTGCTACTTCTGATCTGGTTTTGCTGCATGGTCTGCTATGGTCTTCACAGCATATTTGATCATTAGATATTAATGTATGTCCCTCTTTGGAAGGTACATTGGAATTGAATAGGAAGTATATCCTGGAGTTGGTTAAATCTCTATCTCTTCCTTGGAAACCATTACATCTTTCTTGTTGGGGTCGATTGGAGACTGTTAAAATAATGCTAATGCCCAAAGTCAACTTTATCCTTAATATGCTTCGTATCCTTTTTTAGAAAGTTTTTTTATACTCAAATAGATAATATCTTAACTAAATTTTTGTGGAATAATAAGCCTCCTAGGATTGCTCTGAAAACTTTTAAAAACACCAAAGGAAATGCAGGTGTCCTCTTTCCTGATTTTTTTGTTTACCACAAAGCATTCATTTTAGGTCAGGCGTCATACTGGTTGATAAAACCTCTACATTATCAACCGGTTTGGTTAGCAATGGAGCAATTGGTGTGGGGCTCGTCTTTAAGTTCCCATCTCTTGCCTTTATTTATTCCAGAACAGTTGAAAAATAACAATATAATTCTTTCCTCTTTCTCTTGCTTGCATGAACTTGATAATTATATGGAATTTTCAAGCTCTTGTTCCCTTCATTCCACCTTATGGGGCAACCCTTTAATCAAAATTAATAAGCACCCTATATTTTGGGAAATTTGGGCAAAAAGTGGGATAAGGACAATTGCACATGTGTATTCTGGTAATTCAGTTGTTCCCTTTGAGGATCTCTGTTCTGTCTTTTCTTTACAGTCAGCCAATACTTTAAGTGGCTCCAGGTTAAACATTGTTTAACCCAGAACAAAGATCTCTCTAACCTAAATGTAAGGTCTCCTACTATACGTGATTACCTCTCTAAAATTTGCTACAAAGGCCATGTTGTATCACAATTATACAAATTTTTTATACAAAAGTGTTTAAGCAGCAAACTAAGCCTATGTTCCGTATGGGAAAATGATCTTCAAATTCAGATATCACCCAATTAGTGGTTTTATCTCTGGTCTAAAGTAAAAAGGCCTACAGCTTCAGCCAGCTATGTGCAGTCGTTATATTTCTTTTGTCATAGGGCGATTTGGATTCATAAATTGGCAGTAGCTGGTCTTTCGAATAACAACAAATGTTGGTCCTGTGGCTCACAAGCTAGTACCTTGCTTCATATGATTTTTGATTGTAGAATAACATGACTTTTGGTGTCAGGTGTGGTCTTTTATTTCAAATATTCTTCTTGTACAGGGTCCAATTACTCCTTCAATTATTATATTAGGTTCTGTGCTATTCCAAGATCAATTGGACGTTTCCCAACAAAAATTATGAACATTTTAGTTGTTGCCGCACTGAAACTGGTTCTTATGCATTGGAAAGATAATTCTAATCTCAATTCTACTTTTTGGTGGCATTCAATTTTACAGATTCATAAATTTGAAACCTCTGTTGCAGACAAAATGGGTGAGACGTTCTACTGCTAAAATTTGGTCTCATGTGGATATTTATCTGAAATCTTTTAATTTTAGGTAACTAGTTTAAGATTTATTATTTTGATTTGCAGGTGGGTTTTTTTGTTTGAATTCTGTGTTACAGTTGATGTTATTACTTGATAAATTGTTTGTCTTTTTCTAAAACCAATAAAATTCTTGGACACACAAAAAAAATAAAGATGGAATATATTGAAATTAAATGGAAGTAAAATTAAACTCTCCTTTCATTGGGGCACATGGAATCACATCTTCACTTCAGCTGTTTTCTAGAAGTTTAAATTTTAGAAACACAAATGGATTACTCTGTTTTAAGCATGTTTCGGACAAGTAGTTTTATAAGTCAGAATAAAAATAAATACTTATTTTGTTTCATGCAGATCTCTCATTTGTTTAAATATAACTAAATGGACTATAAGTCCCTAATGCAGTATATTGGTTTTCTTATACTTTGTTCTTGTGATGACTTATACTGTGTCAAAACTGGAAATACAGTGAGACAGAATAATAAAAATTCAGTAACATCCAAAACTTATTTTTTATGTTTTTAATTCAAAAGAAACCACCTTTTAGTCTCCTTTTTTTGCAAAAACAGGAGACTAAAAGGTGGCTTATTTTGAATCGCTACTGTCCGGTGTGACAGGCTTTCTTGGCTCCAAAGTTTCTCTCCGTTTAATCTCGGAGGTTTTGGATACCTATACATTTCACAATTTATGCCTAAACCCTGACCCCTGAGGCAGGCGTTGTTTTACGCCGAAACACGGCCCGTGTCGGGTCATTCACTAATAAAATACTCCTGTTGTCTCAGTCTTGAAGGCCCAGTGTTGCTTTTTTTCTGTTTGTGTACAATAAAAACTTTTACAGAGAACCTAACCCAGTGTTTTACAAATGTGTGCTGTGGGGAGTCCGGGAATCCCCTCCACATAACCTGGCAATCGTGCGCTGCTATGATGTACTTCCTCCCACTCTTCGGGTCTCTCTCCTCTCCGCTGCAATCTTCAAATTTTGTGGTTGCTGGCGGTTATTAGAACAGGCCTTCCTCTGGCCAGCCCCGTGGTCCTTTCTCTGACACAACTTCTTTTTACCACATGGGATGGACAGGCAGAGGGAAAGCTTTGTGGCGATGGCCATAGGAAGGTCTGTTCTAAAAGCTGCCAGTAATGCAAACTTTGAAAGAATCAGAGAGGAGAGAGATGCCTGAGGGGTGGATGGAGGAAGGTCGGAGAAGAGATTAGACCCAAAAGAGAGGGGAAGCAGGCTGCACATTTGTGGGAGGGGAGGGAAGGGAAGAGAGGGAGACAGGCTGCCCATGTGTGGGAAGGAAGGGGAGACTGCACATGTGTGGGAGGAAAGGGAAGAAGGCAGACTTCACATGTGTAGGAGGGAAGGGGAGTCGGGCTGTACATATGTGGGAAGGAAGGGAAAAGGGGAGATAGGCTGCATATGTATGGGAGGGAAGGGAAGAGAGGGAGACAGGCCGTGTAAGTGTGGGAGGGGAGGGAAAGGAAAACAGGCTGCACATGTGTGGAGGGGAGAGGCTGCTCATGTGTGGGAGGGAAAGGAAGAGGGGAGACAGGCTGAACATGTGTGAGAGGGAAGGAGAGGCAGGCTGCACATATTTGGGAGGTAAGGGAAGAGAGGGAGGCTGCACATTTGTGGGAGGAAAGGGAAGAGAGGGAGACAGGCTGTACATGTGTGGGAGGGAAGGGGAGACAGGCTGCACGTGTGTAGGAGAGAAGGGGAGACAGGCTACATATATGTGGGGGGGGGGAGAGGGAAGACAGACTACATATGTGTGGGAGGAAATGGGAGATAGGTTGCACATGTGTGGAAGGGAAGAGGAGAGACAGGCTGCACATGAAGGGAAGAGAGAAGAAAAACCAGATAGATTTGAGAAGAAGGCAGAGAAGTTAAAGAAAGTGAAAGACAGGGCAGGAGGTTAGAAAAGAAATTGCAAATGGAAAGGAGCACAGACAGAGGAAAGCAGAGCCAAAGATTGGGAACACGCTGATTGGAATAATAAAATCACCAGACTACAAAGGTAGAAAAATTATTTTATTTTCAGCTTAGTAATTGAATTATTTATATTGCTATTTTTTTGCGGTTCCCAGTTTGTTTCAGGTAAGAGTCATGTTCTGCATCTGCAACTAAGGTGAAGGAGTCTGCTGGTATATGGGGTCTGTGCAGGAATCTGTAGTAATCTATCTTGTTCCAGTTTCCCAGTAGCAGGTATATTGGTGCTCTAATATATTTCAGTAGCATAATTAAATGAAATTACTTCTAAAGGTTGCAGGTACGCGTGGGGATGGAAGGGGATGGGTCAGATTCCAGTTCTGTGCCTTGACAATTTTTGTGCCATGCAGGGGCGTAGCCAGACACCCAATTTTGGGTGGGCCTGGGCCCAAGATGGGTGGGCAGAAGAACCTCGCCCCGTCCCACAGGTGATTTAGTCTCTCCTCTCGCCTGCATGCCATGCATTGAGCCTGCCATGTGTGGGAAAGCGCGGGGTACAAATGTAATAAATAAATATGGTCTCTCAAACATCCCCCCCCCCCTCCTGTATACCTTTTAAATAGCAGATTTTCACCAGCAGCAACTAATACACACTGCTCATGTTGGCCCCACACCCTTCCCTCTGATGCAGCTTCATGTTTCCGCCTAGGCAGAAATACATCAGAGGGAAGGCTGTGGGGCCGGTGCGAGCAGTATGTATGTCACTGCTCACTGCAGGCGAAGATCTGCTACTTACAAGGTATGCAGGAGGGACACTTGTTGGGAGTTTTCGGCTGGTAGGGCTTGGGAATCCCTGCCAGCCACATCATAGGTATGCTGCTACTGGGTGGGCCTGAACCCAAAGTGGGTGGGCCTGGGCCCACCCAAGCCCACCCTTGGCTACGCCACTGGTGCCATGTAAGCGTGTGTGAAATGAAAAAGGCTGAAAATCTCTGACATAACCCAAGAACCATACTCCCCTCCCTTCCTGGTGCTTGAGCACAAAACTGCTGTATGTAAAGGGACAAAATCTTTAGGTCAAATAGCAGAAATCCAACACTATGGAAGAAAGAGCTCTGATGGAAACCTAAGCAAAGAACATGTGCCAATTACCAAACTGTGGACTATAGCTACTATTGTATGTGTATTTTTATAATATACCACTGTGTTCCACAAAACAAAAGGAGCAAGTGCCCACAAACCATCTTTCTATTTTGATCTAGGCACGGGGGGGAAAAAAGATTTTAAATGTTCCCAGGTTTCAACCTAATTCATGTTTAATGTAGGATATAAATAAGTAAGAAATAAATAGTACTACTACTATAAATCATTTCTATAGCGCTACCAGTCGTACACAGCGCTTCACAATTGAACATGAAGAAAAGACAGTCCCTGCTCAAAAGAGCTTACAATCTAAATCAGGACAGACAGGACCAATAAGGATAAGGGTAGGACAGACAGAAGGACACACATAGGGAAAGGGACTATTGAAGAGAGGAAGACAAGATAAAGGTTACGAGCAAGTGACAAGTTAGGAGTCAAAAGCAGCATCAAACAGGTAGGCCTTTAGCCCGGATTTGAAGGTGGCCAGGGATGGAGCTAGACGTAATGGCTCAGGAAGCCTATTCCAGGCATAATGTGCGGCGAGATAAAAGGATCAGAGTCTGGAGTTAGCGATGGAGGAGAAGGGTGCAATTAGGAGAGATTTGCCTAGTGAACGGAGTTCCTGGGAAGAGGTAGAGAGGGGCTGCAGAATGTTGAGCACCTGATTCTCTTAACATGATGTCTGTTTTAGTGGCCCTTACAAAGAGAAAAAAATCTCTGTAGGAATAGAACGCGTGCTAGGTTGTCCCTGTAACCAGCCCCTCCAAATGGCACACTGATTAGATTTATAACAAATTACTACTCTACCTACTACTACTACTACTACTTAACATTTCTAGAGCGCTACTAGGGTTACGCAGCGCTGTACAATTTAACAAAGAGAGACAGTCCCTGCTCAAAGAGCTTACAATCTAATGGACAAGTGAACGGTCGGTACGATAGGGGCAGTCTGGATTCACTGAATGGTAAGGGTTAGGTGCCGAACGCAGCATTGAAGAGGTGGGCTTTAAGCAAAGACTTGAAGACGGGCAGGGAGGGGGCTTGGTGTAAGGGCTCAGGAAGGTTGTTCCAAGCATAGGGTGAGGCGAGGCAGAATGAGCGGAGCCTGGCGTTGGCGGTGGTGGAGAAGGGTACTGAGAGGAGGGATTTATCCTGTGAACGGAGGTTACGGGCGGGAACGTAAGGGGAGATGAGGGTAGAAAGATAGTGAGGGGCAGCAGACTGAGTGCATTTGTAGGTAAGAAGGAGAAGCTTGAATTGAATGCGGTATCTGATCGGAAGCCAGTGAAGTGACCTGAGGAGAGGGGTGATATGAGTATATCGGTTCTGGCGGAATATGAGACGTGCAGCAGAGTTCTGAACAGATTGAAGGGGGGATAGATGGCTAAGTGGGAGGCCGGTGAGGAGTAACTTGCAGTAGTCCAGGCGAGAGGTAATGAGAGCGTGGACGAGAGTTCGGGTGGTGTGTTCAGAGAGGAAAGGGCGAATTTTGCTGATGTTAAAGAGGAAGAAGCGACAGGTCTTGGCTATCTGCTGGATATGCGCAGAGAGAAGGAGAGAGAGGAGTCAAAGATGACTCCGAGGTTGCGGGCAGATGAGACGGGGAGGATGAGGGTGTTATCAACTGAGATAGAAAGTGGAGGAAGAGGAGAAGTGGGTTTTGGTGGAAAGACGATAAGCTCGGTCTTGGACATGTTCAGTTTCAGGTGGCGGTTGGATATCCAGGCAGCAATGTTGGATAAGCAGGCCGATACCTTTGCCTGGGTCTCCGCGGTGATGTCTGGTGTGGATAGAGTTACCATATGGCTCCAGAAAAAGGAGGATGGTTTGAGCCAGCCGGGTTTTACTTCCATTGCTTTCCGTCCTCCTTTTTCTGGAGCCATATGGTAACCCTAGGTGTGGAGAGATACAGTTGGGTGTCGTCAGCATAGAGATGATACTGGAAACCATCAGAGATCAGGGAGCCCAGGGAGGAGGTGTAGATTGAGAAGAGAAGGGGTCCAAGGACAGATCCCTGGGGAACACCAACAGATAAGGGGATGGGGGTGGAGCAAGATCCTAAGCTATGAACAGTTATACCTTATTATACTTCCTCTGTGTACATCCGGTTGTATGAGGATGACGGCTGCGCGGTAAGGGAAAACAGTCTTACCTACTTGGCTTCAGCTTTTTGACGTCATCCCTTGTCCTGTTTTTATCCAATCTCCTTGCCCTGTTCTCTTCAAACGCTACTTCCTGCTTCGCTAGCAACTACTCTCAGGTGGGAGTCACTCGGAGTCGGGACGCCTTAGAGGGAGAGAAGTCACGCGATAGGGGAAGGGGTACTGGAGAAGAAGAGCTGCGGGATTCTTAGTGGGCAACTTTAGATATGGGTTTGGGAGGGAGAGGTGCCGGATCGCGGAGAACGGGGAGAAATGGCAGGGGGGGGGGGGGGGGGAGAGGGTGTGTTCTAGGTACCCAATTGCATGCGAGGAGAGGTGCTGGGAGTGTGAATGTGAGGGCTTCCGATTGCGTGTATTTTGGAATCATCTTCATTAGGGCTACAGAGTACAGATACTCATTCCCCCAAACTAGTCACTGTGTTTACTGTACTGGTGTTGCTGCTAGCTCTAGCATCATTTTTGGGAAATCTAGATGGGAAAGAGCATCCCCTCTTTTTTTTTTTTAAGTCGTTACACTGGATTTCAGTCAGGGCACGGCTTGATTTTAAAAATGTTGTTTGACTTTTAAAATGTATGGAACAAACATACCCTTCTTATCTAGAGAAAGTTTAGGACTTCCAAATCTGGTTTAAAATCAAAGTGAATGGTACTTTAATATGTTAGAGCTTCCAGCAGCATGCCTGCATCAATGATTGATACAAAAGAGATTTGGAATTCTATGCATGGAGTACTTTGATGTGAAGCTAATTACTGTATTTAAATGTCTAAAAGAGCTGCAAACCTGATTATTTGATAAATACTTGCAGTAGAACTGGACAATAGCCAGTATTGATTTATTGTAATCACAGGATTGCATGATCTTATGAATTGTTCACCTCTCTAATTGTAAACTGTTTTGAGCCTTGTGTGTAAACAGTATATAAAAATTGATTATCATTCCCCCAAACCAGGGGCACTCTCACCATGGATAAAGTACTGATACTCATCCCCTAAAGCAGGGTCACAGTGGATATAGTCATGATATTTATCCCTCAAACCAGAGCCACCGCAAGTATAGTAGTTGATTCTGAGCCCCCCAGATCATGGTCATTGTGGATATAGGGTTTTTGTTTTCTTCAGACTAGCCAACCCCCTCGCTTTATCTCCATTGGCCTGAAGGATTTTGATGGCCCAGTCTGCAGCAATGGATTAACTGCAGGGCTCAATGCCCTGCCACATTCTCACCCCTTCCTTTGGGACAGTCTTCCCATGTTAGTAAATACAGGCAGTTCTGATATATCTTAACATAGACAGCTTTCTCTTTCAATCACTACCTTTTCATACTCATTATGTTAAAATTCACATGAAAACATGCTTTTTGGTGGTGCTGTCTTAATAGTATGTGTTTGTCACCCCCTGGGACAGTTCCAGAAGGCTTTTTGTGTGCAGGAGGAAGAGACTGAGAGGCCCTTTTATTTGGGAAAGGGAATGAAACTTGATGTACTGCCTTTCTGTGCTTACAATCAAGGAAATTGCATATTATATACTGGCACTTATTTTGTACCTGAGGCAATGGAGGGTTAGGTGCACAATTACAAAGAGCTTCAGTGGGAATTGAACTGGGTTCCCCTGGTTCTCGGGCCACTGCACTAACCATTAGGCTACTCCTCCACAAGACCTCAAGTAGAGAAGAGGTCCTGGTTTGTGTGCGGTGTATTTTAGATTGTTTTTCTATAATTGTATTTCTGAAATAATTGTGTATGCTTAAGTTGTTCCCCACCTTGGCCCAGATGGGTTAGAAATCAATAAACCATAATATAGGGGGGAATTCACCAAAGCTTAGTATTCGCTAAATGCCAGGAAACCCATTTTATACCGATGGAATTAGTGCCTGCTATGCTAAGCTTTGGTGAATTCCCCAAATAAAGTCTTATTTTAATTCTTTTTTCCCCCTACTTCCTCCTCAAAACTAGGAGTTTCAAATGATTTACTGATGTAATATTGGTCTGATGGGAACTATGGGACCAAGCTCCACTCTCCAGGCTTCTATTGATCTCGCTGCAGGGGCTGCAGGTAATTCCAGAGCAAATGCTTATTTTATGGCACATATTAAAATCATCTTCAGTGAAAACCACACACCATGAAAAATGCTTGGATCTAATCCCAAATCCATGAAAATTATATACTGAAAGAGGGGAGAGGGTCGAGGTCTCAGTTGCTGACTCCTAATTAGAAAGTATCCAAAATCAACCACAAAATCCTTGCCGGACTGTTAATGAAATCCACTTTAATTCATGAGTCAAAAGTAATACTTGTGATTAAATAAAATGAAACCTCAACTGCCTTGGTACAACAGTAGTATAATGTACTGCTTAGATTGTGAACCCACTAGGGACAGACCCAGTACTTGTAAAATGAAACTGTAAACCGCTTAGGTCTAAGCAGTATATAAGTGCTTAAATGAATGAATGAATGAAATGAGTTTGTGTGCCTTTATAAAATAGTCTAGAAACAGGTGCTTTCCTGCTAAGTTAACCTAGGCACTGTATTATAAAATTATTTCTTATGTGGCAGTCTGTTGATGCATCCTGTCAGGGTTTCTTTTCCCTCCATTCACAGTTAAACACAACTAGCTTTCAGTTCATGTTACAATGTTCTTCTGTGTTGAAAAAAGGAAAAAGCCCTTACACTGGCTCTGCTGTTACAGACTCGCTCATTGGAGTAAAGCTGTTATGGTAGAAAGGGATAGTGGGCATTGTTACTTGTAGGGAGCTGTTTCAAGCTTTCTTTGTCATCAGTGTGAAGGATGTTGTGACAGCACTCTCAGCTGATTGACCAGAAGCAGGCTGTTTTTCTATTCTTGTCCAACTGGACAGAAAGTTTGGAAAAATAATGAAAACACTTGAAAGTTTAATAAATTCTTTAATAATGTTTATATACTGCTTATTGTGCCATTTCTGTCAGATACATACCTGGCACTTAAATGTGTTTGTGTCATATAATTTGGAGAATATGTTTTAAGGAGGCAGATCATATAAAAAGGCAGTCTTTTTAATAAAGTTAAAATGCTCCCAGGTTAACAATCATCTGTGCCCGACATGGCCATGTTTCACCAGTAATAATGGCTGCATCATGGGCAGAATAAACCAGCCGGTGTATACAGCACGCTTCACTTAGTGTGGTCCAGCAATGTTGTTGTACCTGGAGTTGTGTAGATCAGTGGTTTTAACACTGATGTACACGACTCCAGCATATCACATGCAGAATTTAACATATTGTAACAGCAATGTATTGTTAGCCACATTGAACTAAGGTTGCTGGGATAATACTTTACTACCCCTGTGTTTCCTGGCACTGCCACTGGCTGGCTTGTATGCACTTGTCTAGGAGAGTTATGGTGTATACATTATGTGTCAGTCTGCCCTTCACCTGGATCACTGCAAGTGGTTACCAAGTACGTGAAGCAGACTGAATTTATCTGACCATTGCTCATTGTGTAACTTTTGGCTGTATTATTTCAGGTGGAACTGCGTGTGTGTTAGTTGGGCAGCCCTTTGACACAGCAAAAGTGAAGATGCAGACATTCCCTAACTTGTACAGAGGACTTATAGAGTGCGCAGCGAAGACCTACAAACAAGTGGGGTTTAGAGGCTTCTACAAGGGAACCAGCCCAGCCCTGTTGGCTAACATAGCAGAAAACTCTGTGCTGTTCATGAGCTATGGATTTTGTCAACAGGTGGTGAGGAGTGCTCTTGGACTAGACAGACACATAATGCTAAGGTGAGCAGTTAAAATGGTTTAAAGTATTTTAGTGGCCAGTATTTCAAAAATAAGAGGATTGGAGTGGATAGACTGAAAATCTGGTTGACTGCTGAAAGCAGTCCCTTTTGCCTTGCTTTGTTACAACATGAATAATTCCCATTGATTATATCAGAGCATGCACTTCTGAATCTTGGACTCAGTTCAGCCTCCGAGTGTTTTGGGAGGAATTAGCATTTTCGGAAGTATGACCATGGTGAGGGTGAAGAAAGGCTATGTTGTGTTACCAACTTCAATACAAGGTTCAAAACCTGGTGCAAAGAAGAGGGTTTTAGATACATTGGGAACTGCCATGATAGTATATGTCTTTCTGTGTGAGAAGAGAAGAACCAGAGTGAGAGATTCATGTGTTTAAACTACAGGATGAAAGCTGGTTGGTTTGGGTTGTCACTGCTGATAGACAAATGATGATTGTGGAGTAAAATACAGAAGTGAGGAGCTCACCGGGTGACTTTGGAGCAACAAGGTGGACAAGGGAAGTAGATAAAAGACTTTGTGCTAAGGAGCAATAATATCTGGAAGGCTTTGAGTATAAAAGTCAATACAATTCTAGATGTACAAGCCCTAAGAGCAACAGTATCTAGGTCTACCTCTGCCATCACAAATATAGGGCTCAACAGGTTGCATATTTTAATTTTATTTAAAACTTATAGCTTGCACTGTCTACCCGGACTGAGAGACAGCCATACCAGGGTATAAACTGTATAGCAAAGATAAGGATAGTAGAGAAATGGAGAAGTAACCCTTATAAAAATGTCTACACAACTGAAATTCAGGCAGCAAGGAGAAAAGGGGCACTGTGGGTCAGCTGAGTGAACAAATATTTCCCCCTATTTGTTTTAAAAGTATTTCCATATACTGTAACTTCTCGAATGGTCTCTAGTCTTTACTTGTTCCAAAAGTACAAAGACTAGGGGACACTCGAGGAAGTTATATGGAAATACTTTTAAAACAAATAGGAGGAAATATTTTTTCACTCAACGAATAGTTAAGCTCTGGAACTCTTTGCTGGAGGATGTGGTAACAGCGGTTAGTGTATCTGGGTTAAAAAAAAAAAGGTTTGGACAAATTGCTGGAGGTCCATAGTCTGCGATTGAGACAGATGTGGGAAGCAACTGCTTGCCCTGGGATTTGTAGTGTGGAGTGTTGCCATGATTTGGGTTTCTGCCAGGTACTTGTGACCTGGCTTGGCCACAGGATACTGGTCTTGATGGACCATTGGTCTGACCCAGAATGAGTACTCTTATGTTATGTTCTTAGAAGGTGCTTCATCTGCACCAGCATGGCCTGCAGATTTTGACTTGAAGCAGAATGTTCTAAATGTTATGAATGGAAGCAGGTGTGTGTGTGGGAGATTTTAACCTTCTGGGGTATGAGTTGGAGTGTTCTGTCTCTGAATTGTCCGGGTAGATGCCCATTTAAGTACTGCTGATCATCGGGCAGTATGGTTTGATATAGTGGCCAAAATGGAGTGGAGCCATTCTGAAATCCAAGATTTTAACCCAATATTGGTAAAATAGAGAAATCCCTTATGGAGGTGCTTGCAGGGTGGGAGGAAATGGGCAACTTTTGAAGAGTTTGCTAAACCAAAAGGAGCTATAGAGAAAACAAAAACCCCAACAAAACTAGCCATTCCTGATCTGCTTAGAGTACTGGAATAGTTGCATTATGCATTTTTGATGTCTAAGCTCACAGCACTCTGCAAAAACCAAGTGGGATCTTAAAGTATGGTAGCCTTATGAGGTTTGGCGGAAAATCACCTTAAGATCTGATGTATGGGATCAAGGATTGTGTGTTAGAAATTCCACATGTGCTACAAAACTCTCCTTGTCATCCATTCTGTACACTCCTTGGAATCACTGTGGATTGAAATTCCATGTGCAAAGGGGAAAAGGATAGTGATAGGAGTGTACTACCGTCCGCCTGGCCAGGGCGAACAGACGGATGCGGAAATGTTAAAGGAAATCAGGGACGCAAACAAACTGGGCAACACAATAATAATGGGGGATTTCAATTACCCGCATATAGACTGGGTTAATGTAACATCTGTACACGCAAGGGACATAAGATTTCTTGATGAAATCAAGGACAGCTTCATGGAACAGCTAGTTCAGGAGCCGACAAGAGAAGGAAAAATACTAGACTTAGTCCTTAGTGGTGCTCATGATCTAGTGCAGGGGGTAACGATACGAGGGCCGCTCGATAACAGTGATCATAATATGATCGGTTTTGATATTGGCATTGAAGGAAGTGAAACTAGGAAATCAAGTACGCTAGCATTTAACTATAGAAAAGGTGATTACGACAAAATGAGAAAAATGGTGAAAAAAAGACTGAAAGGAGCAGCTCGCAGAGTAAAAAACTTGCATCAGGCGTGGATGCTGTTTAAAAACACCATCCTGGAGGTTCAGGACAAATATATTCCACGTATTAGAAAAAAGGGAAAAAAGACTAAACGTCAGCCACGCTGGCTAAACAGTAAGATAAAGGAAATCATTAGAGCCAAAAAACAATCCTTCAGAAAGTGGAGAAGAGAACCAACTGAAAGTAACAGGATAGATCATAAGGAATGCCAAGCCAAATGCAAAGCGGAGATAAGGAGGGCAAAAAAGGACTTTGAGAAGAAATTAGCGTTGGAAGCAAAAATACATAGTAAAAATTTTTTTAGATACATTAAAAGCAGGAAACCGGCCAAAGAGTCGGTTGGGCCGCTGGACGAAAATGGTGTTAAAGGGGCGATCAAGGAGGACAAAGCCGTAGCGGAGAAATTAAATGAATTCTTTGCTTCGGTCTTCACCGAGGAGGATTTGGGGGGGACACCGGTGCCGGAAAGAATATTTGAAGCGGGGGAGTCGGAGAAACTAAACAAATTCTCTGTAACCTTGGAGGATGTAATGGGTCAGTTCAGCAAGCTGAAGAGTAGTAAATCACCGGGACCTGATGGTATTCATCCCAGAGTATTAATAGAACTAAAAAATGAACTTGCGGAGCTACTGTTAGAAATATGCATTCTGTCCCTAAAATCGAGTGTAGTACCGGAAGACTGGAGGGTAGCCAATGTTACTCCGATTTTTAAGAAGGGTTCCAGAGGAGATCCGGGAAATTATAGACCGATGAGTCTGACGTCGGTGCCGGGCAAGATGGTGGAGGCTATTATTAAGAATAAAATTGCAGAGCATATACAAAAACATGGACTGATGAGACAAAGTCAGCACGGATTTAGTGAAGGGAAGTCTTGCCTCACCAATCTAATGCATTTTTTTGAGGGGGTAAGCAAACATGTGGACAATGGGGAGCCGGTTGATATTGTATATCTGGATTTTCAGAAGGCGTTTGACAAAGTGCCGCACGAAAGACTCCTGAAGAAATTGCAGAGTCATGGAATCGGAGGTAGGGTATTATTATGGATTAAGAACTGGTTGAAAGATAGGAAGCAGAGAGTAGGATTGCGTGGCCAGTATTCTCAGTGGAGGAGGGTAGTTAGTGGGGTCCCGCAGGGGTCTGTGCTGGGTCCGTTGCTTTTTAATGTATTTATAAATGACCTAGAGATGGGAATAACTAGTGAGGTAATTAAATTCGCCGATGACACAAAATTATTCAGGGTCGTCAAGTCGCAGGAGGAATGTGAACGATTACAGGAGGACCTTGCGAGACTGGGAGAATGGGCGTGCAAGTGGCAGATGAAGTTCAATGTTGACAAGTGCAAAGTGATGCATGTGGGTAAGAGGAACCCGAATTATAGCTACATCTTGCAAGGTTCCGCGTTAAGAGTTACGGATCAAGAAAGGGATCTGGGTGTCGTCGTCGATGATACGCTGAAACCTTCTGCTCAGTGTGCTGCTGCGGCTAGGAAAGCGAATAGAATGTTGGGTGTTATTAGGAAGGGTATGGAGTCCAGGTGTGCGGATGTTACAATGCCGTTGTATCGCTCCATGGTGCGACCGCACCTGGAGTATTGTGTTCAGTACTGGTCTCCGTATCTCAAAAAAGATATAGTAGAATTGGAAAAGGTACAGCGAAGGGCGACGAAAATGATAGTGGGGATGGGACGACTTTCCTACGAAGAGAGGCTGAGAAGGCTAGGGCTTTTCAGCTTGGAGAAGAGACGGCTGAGGGGAGATATGATAGAAGTGTATAAAATAATGAGTGGACTGGATCGGGTGGATGTGAAGCGACTGTTCACGCTATCCAAAAATACTAGGACTAGAGGGCATGAGTTGAAGCTACAGTGTGGTAAATTTAAAACGAATCGGAGAAAATTTTTTTTCACCCAACGTGTAATTAGACTCTGGAATTCGTTGCCGGAGAACGTGGTACGGGCGGTTAGCTTGACGGAGTTTAAAAAGGGGTTAGATAGATTCCTAAAGGACAAGTCCATAGACCGCTATTAAATGGACTTGGAAAAATTCCGCATTTTTAGGTATAACTTGTCGGGAATGTTTTTACGTTTGGGGAGCGTGCCAGGTGCCCTTGACCTGGATTGGCCACTGTCGGTGACAGGATGCTGGGCTAGATGGACCTTTGGTCTTTCCCAGTATGGCACTACTTATGTACTTATGTACTTATGAGGATGGTTCAGTTGTTATGGGGGTAGAGGGGTTTGAAGGTTAACTTTGATCATTATTGGCTAAGGCGTGATATCCTGTGCATTAAATGTTAACATGTATTGTTGAAATGTATAATTATAAAATGAACAAAATATTTGTTAAAAACATATATACATATGAGAAAACAGGTTAATACAGAGTCCAAAACACAGTTGTAAAAGTCAGAGTCAAATATTAGCATTCAGTACCTGCACGGAAGTCAGAAAGAGAAGCTCAGGGAAGAAAATCTGGAAAGGGTGATAAGAGGCAGGGAAAGTAGTCAGAATAGCAGATGTGTGAGTGGGGGAAAATATAAGAAAAGAGATAAAATGATGTGCCAAGACTTCTTTCTGGCAGTATTGTTTATGGGGCAAAAACTTGAAACTTGGTATGTCAGTGAAGAAGGAAATCCAGTGGAGGGGTTTAAGACTGAGACGAGTCAGAGAGATACATGCATGAGATGTGATCTAGACAGCTCAAGGAGGATAAATAAACTGCTAGGTAACCAGGTTCTGCTACTAAAAAGAAAAACCTAATGGATAGATGATCAAATTCCTCGTGCTGTAAATAAAGCTCCGATGATCAAAACTAATAGCATGCAAATGTATGTGGGCTGTTAGTTTTGATCATCGGGGAACTTCTGCAGGAGGATTGTGTCTGGGCATGCACCCAAGGCACAATCCTCCCACAGAAGTTGTTTGACAGGTCCAGGCTGTAAAAAAAAAAAAAAAGTAGCTGTCAAACAGAATTAATACAAGTGGCTGGAGGTCCGGTGGACTTCCACTCCCCAGCCCTCCCCATGCAAAACAATTTCCCTGGTGGTCTAGTGTCCTCCCAAACCCCCCTCCTGTACCTTTTGAAGCAGGAGAAGGGAGTAGCACGCCCTCCTCCAGTGAGTGGCACCTTCAAAATGGTGGTACCCTGCCCTGTGCATCCTGGGGTGTACTGGGCAAGACTTCAGTACCATATAAGGGAGTTTCTTCTCCCTTGTATTGTATTGAAGCCCCTCCCAGTGCATGCATGCTAGAAACCCCCGGATTCTGTATATAGCAACTAGAGTTCAACACGCAAATCAGCACGCGTAGCCGATTTGTGCACAGAACTTAATTGGGCAACAAGCCAATCAGCGCTAATAATTGAATGTTAATTATTGGCACTAATTAGGATTTACACACATATCCTCGCTAAGCGTATTCTTTAAAGCAATGCGTGTAACTTGGACTGCACTGATCTCAAAAGGGGGCATGGCCATGGGAGGGGCATGGGCAGTCCTAAAATTTACACACAGTGTTATAGAATATGTCCGATCCGCGCCTAAATTAGTCATGCGCTGTTACACCAGGTTTTAGTTGATGAAATTGGCCAGACCTGTCAAAGAACTCCTGCGGGAGGATCAAAACTAATAGCAAGCATAAGTTTGCATGCTATTAGTTTTGATCATGATTAGGGTTACCATATGGCTCCAGAAAAAGGAGGATGGATTGAGCCAACCGGGTTTTACTTCCATTGCTTTCAATGGAAAGCAATTGAGCCAGCCGGGTTTTACTTCCATTGCTTTCAATGGAAAGCAATGGAAGTAAAACCCGGCTGGCTCAATCCGTCCTCCTTTTTCTGGAGCCATATGGTAACCCTAATCATGATGGCTTTAATCCTCTGTGCTTTTCCAGCACTTTCAGAATAGCGCAGGGGATTTGATCATTGGTACCCAGGTTTGGAAACCACTGGTTTACTCTGTTTTAAGTGGAATTCTCAGACAATTCAAGAGAGTGTTGGGGTTGCCAGAATGAATGGCTAAGATGGTCTCCGTATCTCAAAAAAGATATAGTAGAATTGGAAAAGGTACAGCGAAGGGCGACGAAAATGATAGTGGGGATGGGACGACTTTCCTATGAAGAGAGGCTGAGAAGGCTAGGGCTTTTCAGCTTGGAGAAGAGACGGCTGAGGGGAGATATGATAGAAGTGTATAAAATAATGAGTGGAATGGATCGGGTGGATGTGAAGCGACTGTTCACGCTATCCAAAAATACTAGGACTAGAGGGCATGAGTTGAAGCTACAGTGTGGTAAATTTAAAACGAATCGGAGAAAATTTTTCTTCACCCAACGTGTAATTAGACTCTGGAATTCATTGCCGGAGAACGTGGTACGGGCGGTTAGCTTGACGGAGTTTAAAAAGGGGTTAGATAGATTCCTAAAGGACAAGTCCATAGACCGCTATTAAATGGACTTGGAAAAATTCCGCATTTTTAGGTATAACTTGTCTGGAATGTTTTTACGTTTGGGGAGCGTGCCAGGTGCCCTTGACCTGGATTGGCCACTGTCGGTGACAGGATGCTGGGCTAGATGGACCTTTGGTCTTTCCCAGTATGGCACTACTTATGTACTTATGTACTTATGTACTTATGGTTATCTGAAATGTTAGAAGTCTTAGTAGCTGGATGCGTTGAGCAGGCAGCAATGAAAATCAACTAGCACCTGGTCAGTCTAGAAGTCAGAGTAAAAACACAGGTGGTCACTTAACCAGGTCTTTCTGACAGACTACATAGGGGACCTAGCTTGGACATTGAGGCAATAACCTCATCAGTATTGGTATTTAGTTAGACTACTAAAAGATATGGAGGGGGAGGGGTGCTGAGTATGAGCAAAGTGGGAAACCAAGGCTGGCAGCTGGGATTCATCTTTTGCAGTGTGGACAGAAGTATTTGGTAAGATCGGATGAATCGGTCAATCTTTGTTACATGGCAGGCAAAAGTAACCTTCAGTTTAATTCATGAACCTTTGGGGCTGGCTTCAGTGAATTAGTTCCTCGGGTCTTGTGTTCCACAGCTTTTTCACCTATTCTTTTTATGTATCCGATAGTTTCACTTATTTAAAATATTTTTAGATGTATTTTCTGAATATCCAGTGGTCTTCATTGTATTCTCAGTAAGATGATTATCTACTACTACTACTACTTAGCATTTCTATAGCGCTGCCAGGGTTATGCAGCGCTGTACAAGTTTAACATGGGGAAGGACAGTCCCTGCTCAAAAGAGCTTACAATCTAAAGGTTACAAACTATGTAGTCAGTGTAGGTAACATGAATGGGGAGGGTGGTTAGGCGCCAAAAGCAAGGGAGAAGAGATGGGTTTTGAGTAAGGACTTGAAAATGGGCAGGGAGGGCGCATGGCGTATGGGCTCTGGAAGTCTGTTCCAGGCATAAGGTGATGCGAGGCAGAAGGGGCAGAGTCTGGAGTTAGCGGTGGTGGAGAAGGGTACAGATAAGAGTGATTTGTCCTGAGAGCAGAGGTTACGGGTGGGAACATACGGGGAGAGGAGGGTAGAGAGGTAATGGGGGGCTGCAGATTGAGTGCACTTGAAGGTCAATAGGAGAAGCTTGAACTGTATGCGGTAGCGGATCGGGAGCCAGTGAAGCGACTTGAGGAGAGGGGTGATATGAGAGTATCGGTTCACGCGGTAGATAAGCCGTGCGGCGGAATTTTGGACAGATTTGGACTGTGTTAATTCTGTGACTGGTTCCTGTTGCAAGTAGAAGTTAAACAACTTTATGATAACTATTCAGAAAAACTCAGTCACAAAAATGAGAAATCAAGTGTGAGAATGAAGCATTTTCCTTGGAGTTACAGGGGAGGGTGATCTGTATTTGGAAACTAGTTCTCTCTCTCTTTTTTTTTTTTTTTTTCACAGTGACTTACAGAATGCAGCTGCAGGCTCAGTTGCCTCTGTATTCTCCTCCCTCGTGCTTTGCCCCACAGAGCTGGTAAAATGTCGTCTGCAGGCCATGCATGAATTACAGTTATCTGGAAAGGTTCTTGAAAGGCACAAGTAAGATGATTTTAATGATTTGTTTGGGAAGGTGAGGGATATGCAAGACTCGGCCTCAACAGTGATGTCTAAAGGACATTTTCCCACTTTGGGTCCACAGTAAGAATCCTTATTTCAGCCACAGTTGACGCTGAACTCAGAATTGATAGAAGGGTGATCATACCTTCCACATGAGGGCAATCTGATTGGAACCCTCTGTTCACCTTTCCTGATGCATCACCTCATGGACATGAATTCACACCACTTAGGGCCCCTTTTACTAAGGTACGCTAGCGGATTTAGTGCGCACTAAAAATTAGCATGCGCTAAACAACAAAGATGCCCATTATATTCCTATGAGCGTCTTAGGGATGTCTGTGTCCAAAAAGGATGGACATTGGTATTTAGCTCTTGTACCTGGCTCTTCCAGGTTACAGAAAGGTGCTCTGATTGAGCAGCTGTCCACTGGAGGGTTTGGGAAGTCACCCCCCCCCCCCCCCCCCCAGTATAAATTGGAAAGGGGTTACCAGGCTCTGTGACAGCTTCAGGAACTATGGACATTCATGGTAACTAAATTAAAAAACAAAAAAACATTTATATATCACCCGTAACTCCTGAAGGCTATTGAATCCATGTACATAGAAGCAGAGTATGCATTTTTCTGTCCTTGGAGGGCTCATAATTTAAAAAAAAAAAAAAAAAATCACAAAATTTCTGCAGTGGGATTTGAACAAAGATTACAGCCAACTGCTCTAATCATTAGACTATTCCTTCACACCACACAGATGTTTATGTGGCCATTTTATAACATGGATGTTCCTATACAGCCACAAAGATGTCCATGTCTCTTGTTTTGCCTTGTTCATAGTTTGGATGTTTCCGTTTGTAAAATGGATATTCATGGTGGATGAAACCAGCACATGAACGTCCATTTCTCATGTATTTTAGAACAGGCTGTTACTATGAGATGAATTTTCAAAGCACTTAAGACTTACCAAGTTACACAGTAACCTATGGAACGTTTAAAGTCTAAGTGCTTTGAAAATACACTTCTAGGTCTCATTACATAAAATGGGACCTGTGCTAAAATAGCACGAGTTAGTGATAAAATAACCCGTCTCAAAGGTGGCCCACATTGATACCCACCCCCTTTAGACTTTTATTGGCCAGATGTTTTATTACAGTATTTATATACTGCCTTTCCAAATGCAGTCAAAGCAGTGTACAATAAAACGGAAAGGAACTACAAAGTTAGATAGTATAGAGGAAAGATAGTACAAGGAGGAAAGAAAAGGAAAAAAAAATACAGAGGACCAAAGGTCCATAAAATGCTGCAGCTACCAGAGTGGACCAGGACCTAGGAGTTCACAAGTCAAATGTTTCTAATTAGTGAAAGCTTGAGAAAAAGGTTCCCAAACCAAAGGTAAGACAATTCTGCACAAATGTCAAGGGGAACAGAATTCCAGAGAAAAGATGCAACAGAGAAAGTTTTGCATTCCTTGTACTTGAAAACCCAGAGCATAGCACTGATAATTTGCTTCCCTTTTGTTAGTACAGTTTGGTCAGTGGTGAAAGGTATTATTCGCACTGATGGCCCATTGGGATTCTACCAAGGACTGTCAAGCACTTTATTCAGAGAGATGCCAGGATATTTCTTCTTTTTCGGTGGATATGAACTGAGTCGATCGTTGTTTGCTTCAGGAGGTAAATCGAAAGAAGAGTTGGGTAAGTGCAAGACTGTTGACAAGCTTAGTACTTTGATTTCCTCTGGTGATTTCCGTATTTTTTATCTTTATAATATAGTGTACTCTGTACACTGAGGAGATGGGAAAGGACTAGCTGAAGGTCCTGAGTAAATCTTGTGTGTGTGTGTATATATGCTTCAATATTAGAGCAGCCTTCTAGTAGTCGTATTGGTTCTGGATAAAATTTGTTCCTCTTTAGCCTTGGTTCTATATGAAAACAAGATTGTACTGAATGTCCATGTGTGCCCCCTACATTCAAATAACTGGACCTAGCTCCATTAAAATTGTGTGTGGAGGTAGGTCCTAGGGTTACACCAAACATTTTGAGCTTTTAAAAGTTTGGGGGAGGGGATGTGGATAGGGTTACCATATGTCTGGTTTTACCCGGACATGTCCTCTTTTTGAGTACACTGCAGGGCATCCGGGCGGGTTTTGCCAGCCTGCCAGTTCGTTCAGGTTTGCGGACAAATGGGTGGGCAGGTGGGCCTCAGGGTATCCTATCCTCCCCTCCCCTCCCTTACCTTATTGTAGGGTCCTGGTGGTCTAGTGGCCTCTTTGGGGCAGGAAAGAGCCCCCTCTTTCCTGCCCAGTGCGGCTGTAGACTTGCCTTGCTCCCGGCGCCGCTTCAAAATGGCTGCCAAGAGTTCAAGCGGCGGCCTTGCGTGACTTCCCCAGAAGTCTTGTAAGGTCACTGCTTGAACTATCAGCAGCCATTTTGAAGCAGAACTGGGAGCAAGACAGGTCTGCAGCTGCGCCGGGCAGGAAAGAGGGGGCTTTTTCCTGCCCCAAAGAGGCCACTAGACCACCAGGACACTACAATAAGGTACAGGAGGGGAGGGAATGTGGGTGGAGGGAGGCTGGAAAAAAGGTTTGGGGGGGGGGGAAGAGAGGGAATCTGGCTTTCTTGGGGGTGGGGGCATCATGCGGGGGTATGACGGGTTTGTGACAGGGGGTGGGGTAATATTGTGTCTTTTTTTTTTTTTTTCTTTCTCTCACAGCAAATATGGTAAGTCTAGATGTGGAGGGAGTCAAAGTTGGCAGATTTTTATGAGGAATGTGTTTTCTCTTCCCCTTATAAGTTTTTGAACCAGTTTAGAAAATTGCCGAGTGATTTGAGGGACTGGGGACAAACTAGGCAACACTGATATGAGAAATGGGGGGGGGGGGAGGGAATTTGAACTGAGGCAAACCTAGAATATTTAAAAGTAAACATTGATGGGAAAAGTGAGTGACATATAGGGCCACTTGTGATACTTTTTATTAGCACATTTGTCCCAAACAGATGTGAAGAAGAAAAATAAAGGGGAACTATTTTATGTTCTGTTTCATTGGCATAGGGAAGTATTCTCAGAATCAGGTCACACTATAAGCATTCCATCTTTTCAAACAAGAAAAACCCTAGTACATAAGAACATACAATGTGTCAATCTAAAAGGTTAGTTGAGCCCAGCATCCTGTTTCTGAGGATGGCCAATGCAAGTCACAAGTAGCTGGCAAGATCCCAAGGAGTATAGTGGTATTCTTTATTGTTCATACACTGCAGTAAGCTGTGATTTTTCCCAAGCCTACAGTACATGGCTAATAATGGTTTAAGGACTTTTCCTTCATGAACCTGCCATAAGCACATCTTCTGGAAACAAATTCCACAGCTTAATTGTACATTGGTGAAAAAGTTGATGGTCTCTGATTGTTTTTTAAATGTACTACCTATTGGCTTCATGAAGTGTTGCCTCAACTTAGGAAACAGTTGTTTACCCTTTCAAACAGTACTATTTAACTGTTCCACCCTATTTGTGTGTTGTTTTTTTTGTTTTTTTACTGTTTTTAGTGGGAGGCTTGCTTGTCTGAATTTTGAAAATGTAAAATTGATTGTGGTATTGTCTGTCTTGAGCTTCTTTTGGTTAAGCAGAATATGTGTTCAAATTAAAATTTTATTGACATTTGTCATATCTGCTCCTATTCAGCTTTTCTCCGTACCAGAGTTGTTTTGGTTTCTCTTCTCAGTGCCTTTTCTAGTTCTGCTTTGTCTAATTTTGGGGCAATGAGAATTGCAGACAGTACACGAGGTGCAGTCGCAGTATGGATGAATACAGAGGCATTATAATGTTCACTTTAGATTTTATTCTCCATTCCTTTCTGAATTATTCTTAACATGGCTCTTAGTTTTGTCTGTGTCTTTCATCTGATGATGTATCACTTATTCTGCCAGGCCCTATCCCTTTGATGATAAGCGGTGGCTTTGGAGGTGTCGCTCTTTGGCTTGCCGTGTACCCAGTGGACTGTGTCAAATCCAGAATCCAGGTTCTTTCTGCGGCAGGGAAACAAGCAGGCTTTATGAGAACTCTGGTGTGCTTGGTGAAAAATGAAGGTGAGCTTTTTAAACAAGTGGCGGACAAGTGTTCAGTTGGAATCACATTAGCGTTTACTTGGTCCCTTCATAAAGTTAAAACAACTGAAAAAGTACAGCTTCTAGTGGCTGTGGTTTACAGAAGCCCTTAAATAAAAAGATTATTCTTCAGAACCTGGTATACAATAGTAATTTTTTTTTTAAGCCAGTGCTTGAATCTGCAGTGCCCTCCCTCTTCCCAGGCAGCATAACTGGGCAACAATGTCAGACTGGGATAGCCCACGTTCATATCACTAAACTAGATAGTACTTTATATGAAGTATACATTTAAGAAACCATAAGGACATTGAATAAATTGAGCCAATATCTTAAAAAAAAAACTGCAAGATCCTATACAGTAGTAACCAGTGATAGGCACAGCTGTGCTTAAAAATAGCTGCATTTTAAAACAATAAAACATATTTAAACATAAAAGGATTCCTTCTGAAACAATAATACACAATCATTTTCCAACAAATTAGGACCAAACATTATGGTTTTAACAGCCAGATGAGAAAAGAAACGTGATCGGGTTTTGTCTTTTATCTGCATTCACCTTGTTTCTCTGTCTCTCTTCTTGTGTCTCCTTTTCCCTCTGTCTCTGTTGATCACCTTTTCTACCCTCCATCACCACATCTTCACTTTCCTTCTTCCTCCTTTCTCCCCATCTTTCACCTCACTTATTGTACGTTCTCTGTTGCATTGTCACCCACCTCTCCATCTTGCTCCTATTATTGCTCCTTATTCTTCTTCCCGTCTCCCTCCATTGTTCTATGTCCCCTTCTCTTCTGTGCCCCTCTCTGACTTCCTCTTCAAAGCTCAAGGCACATTAATTTGTCAACAGGGGAGCCACTCTCGCTATAAGCTCTGTTTGTGGAGTTAAAATTGTGTAGCAGCCTCAGGTTGTGCACATGCATTTTCTCTGCTGGAACACAGTGAAGATTGCTGTTACCCTTGGCCTTAATCCTATAAACTGAGTTTATATGCTAAAGCAGAATTAGTATGGTTAAAAGGTATTATACTCCTGCTGGGAGGTCAGAAGAACAGCCACTAGGTTAATGGGTAGCTGGAGCTAATGTACCAGCTCTTCTGTTTCAGGGCCTGTGGCATGAAGATGCATCATGCAAATAACACTTTACTTTTATATTTAAAAATGACACTTCCCCCCTTCTATGCTCTCTGAGCCCATTTGCCTTCTCTTGCAAGGGAAAAAAAGATAACTTAGAGAAAATGTTTTAAGGTTAGTTTTAGAAACTCATTTCTGCATGCATGTGGCAACATGACCTGTAAATTTCCTGTTACAAAATTCAGATGGCGTAAAAGCATGTGCATTGATACGATGGTGTGTGCTTTGCTGGTAGGCAGATATGGGGCAGAATTTGCACTCAGATTTTTATTTATTTATTTATTGGGATTTATTAACCGCCTTTATGAACAGATGCACCCAAGATTGTGTATTACACCTGCTTACACTAGTATTTTATAAATGCACACAGATACCTATGAATCTTTATAGAATTGCATCTAAGTAGGCACCTGCGTGCCTTCTTAAATTAGGCACCCCCCCTTATAAAGTCTTGCCCCATCCTTGGCCACCTTTAAATCTAGACTGAAAGCCCACCTCTTTAACATTGCTTTTGACTCGTAACCACTTGTAACCACTCGCCTCCACCTACCCTGCTCTCTTCCTTCCCGTTCACATTAATTGATTTGATTTGCTTACTTTATTTATTTTTTGTCTATTAGATTGTAAGCTCTTTGAGCAGGGACTGTCTTTCTTCTATGTTTGTGCAGTTCTGCTTACGCCTTGTAGCGCTATAGAAATGCTAAATAGTAGTAGTAGTATCCACATTGGGGACAGTTCTATAAAGGGTGCTTAAATTAGGTGCCCAAAATCTGTTCCCTAAGATAGTATTCTATTATACAGTAGAGGCTAATTTAGCACCATGACGCCTAGGCATGGAACTTAGTTTTCTAGAAGTTTGGCACCTCAGTGTGATCCCGCCCACATGCACCCCCCTCCCCCTTTGCTGTCACACACTAAAGCATGTGCTACTTTATAGAATTGTGCTAAATTGCAGTTAGGTGCCTAACTACCGTTTACTTCCATTTTTTGTTCCTAACTTGTAGTACACTATATTGAATTGCTTACAATGTACTTGACATACTGCCTAAATGGGGGAACGCACAAGGCAGTTTACAATCTAAAACAGAACAGGAAAGGAACGCCATCTAGCATTCAAAGAAGAGAGAGAGAGAATGGGAGAGGAACTCCCCCCCCCCCCCCCCCAACTCCGTTGCCAGCGTACTGCTAGGTGAAGTGCCTAAAGCAATGGTTCCAAAACCTGGTCCTGGAGCCGCCCCAGCTAGTCAGGTTTCTGGGATATCTACAATGAATATTTATGAGAGAGATTTGCACGCACTGCCTCCACTGCATGCAGATCTCTCTCATGAATATTCATTGTGGATATCCCGAAAACCTGACTGGCTGGAGTGCCTCCATGATCGGGTTTGGGAACCACTGGCTTCAAGGAATCATGATACTAGAATCAAAGTTCCAAAAGCCTTCTGGAAAAGAGAGGTGGTTAGGGTGGGCCTAAACTTTAAATAAGAGGGCTTCCTGCAAATTTCATGTGACAGTGAATTCCATAGATATGGTGCAACAATGAAGAAACAGAATGGTCTGTAGACTTGAACTGAGAGCAGTACCCAGAAGGACTGCATAAACAGCTTTCAAAGGCAGATTTCAAAAAACGTGTACAGGGTGGTATGATGTAATTAGACAAGTCAGATAAGTAGGAATGTTTGCAAAGAGAATTTTATGAGTCAAAATCAAGATCTAGAACTGAATAGGGAGCCATGTTGGATTAGGAGAGAGGATAATGTGTATTTATTTAAAATTGTGTATAACACCAGATTGGAAAAGGCATTGCATGGTCCCTCAGTGGACCAAAAGGGCACTAATAAATCCCAGGTTAGATTGCCTTCACGTGCTCAACAGTAGTGTCCCTTTGGACACTTTGTATTCTGGAAATCTGTTATGATGATTTTAATATTGGAAACTGTAGTAGAATTGGAGAAATGCTCATACTTCTGTATTATAACATCAGTTTTCCATTGCAGGTCTAGCGGCCTTATATTCTGGACTCACCCCTACCATGATCCGTGCATTCCCTGCCAACGGGGCTCTGTTTGTGGCCTACGAATACAGCAGGAAGCTGATGATGAAACAGTTTGACATGTACTGAAATCATTCCATATCTGTTCAGTGTGGCCAAAAACCTTCAGGCAGCCTCTGAGTCACTTGCAGGCTGGATGTGAAACAACTCTACAGCCAATCAGAAGAAAGGTTCTTTGAGTAGTATATTACCCAACTGCCATGTGTTCAGTGCCTGTTGGGACCGGGGTCCAGCAATTTAATATATATTTATATATGTTTTTAAGGGTATTTTTTTTGTTCAATTATTAAAAAATTCAGGTGGAGGGTCCACATGCAATCCAGATGTTTGTGAGCAGCTACATTTCAGCAGCATAAGAATCTGGGCAGTGTTACATGCCTCATCATATGAATCTAGTCCAGCTGCAGTCAAGATGGGGCTGATGCAGTAGCTCTACCTCTGATTTCATGTCTTTTCATTTGGAACTGTGGCCATACATGAGCCGATGTGATCATAGAGAGGCCAGTCCATATTTAACTGCAATGATGATCTCACCATAGGGTCACTGTAGACATTCTTTGCACCCCCCTGTCAAGCATACCTCTTGTGTTTCTGGGGGTAAACTCCTCCCCCATTCCTCACACCTTC
The DNA here is from genome assembly GCF_901765095.1 of Microcaecilia unicolor. Classification (NCBI taxonomy): domain Eukaryota; kingdom Metazoa; phylum Chordata; class Amphibia; order Gymnophiona; family Siphonopidae; genus Microcaecilia; species Microcaecilia unicolor. Next base: position 88,762,197 of record NC_044034.1, read on the forward strand.
ATGGAATCCTCACTGCCCTCCCATAGCCGGGTCAGACCTTTAAAGTTTGCAAACCCAGGCTGCTGTTTTCCATGATGGAGGCATACCTCTAGTCTCACACTGCCTAACTCAACCTAGAGAGTGCAATAATGTTCCTGAAACACTTGGCTTCTCATATTGCTTATTTGCAATTGCACAATTAAAAACATATTAATTGCTTTTTTTTTTTTTTTTTTTTTGAGTGCAACATGATAAACACATGTTTTAAAGGGTTAGCGATGCATCTACTTTTTTCCATCTGAGAATAGCTGACAGAGGGAACACATAACCTTGAAAATATCAGTCTGTTGCTCACAAGCTGGGAAGATTATGGGCATTTTAAAAGTATAAAAATAATACTCAGCTGGCAGAATAGAAGATGCATTCCTGAACTATACACGTACAGTCCTGTTCATTTAAGTTCTCAGGTGCTGGCACAGGATACTTGTCTCAAATATCACAGACTGTGATGGAGCTGCTCAGGGCGCCCCTGCCCAAAGATTTTCCATGGTGGCTAACAATATGGAAATTTATTTTCTCTGATACTTTGGCTCAAAGTGGGTGAGGGTGAAATGCTTCCTGTAAATAGATGGTGCTGTAGCTAGGAGAAAAATCCTATTACCACTTATCTCCTTTGACAGGGGGCTGAGCATCTCTCCCAGGTAGGGCTTATTTCCTTTTGAAGTAGGACTCTCGGCTGCTCAGTCATTATCTGCTCTCGAGCCTACTTTGTAGAATTACAGTAAACATAACTTTCTAAATTCAGGTGTCATTTCAGAAGGGTTAATTTACAAAGGTAAAAGGCTAAAATTTGTGTAGATAGCAATTGTAGAAAAGCTGCTACTTACATGCGTATGCCCATGCCATGTACAGATTTCAAAAGGGCATGGTCTGGGTGTGGTTTAAAATGTGTGTAGATTTGATTTTGTAATGCCAGTACAGGCCTATTTCAGAAAACCTCTGGCCTTTACATTTGCTCCAAGTCACACATAAATGTCCAGCAGGCTGCCTGCTTGGACTTGGGAGGAATGATGCGTGGGGGGGGGGGGGGGGGGGGAATGCAATTGTGCTTATCACGGTGGAGTTAAAAAAAAATCACCTCACAATCTAAACATTTAAGTTTTACAGCTTGAACCCTTAATTTGATTTGTTTGTATGGGCAGTTTAGCCACCCCTGCATGTGCAGGTTGCAGCCTCTGCCACTTGCACATACAAAGCACCAAGCAATGCCCTTCACTTTTTGAATATGTATTTTTGTAAAATGACGTTCCCACTCTGCCACAAAACCCATGTATATTTCTCCTAGCTTTACATGAGTTTTACAAAAGGCTATGCACTTAGCAAGCCTTTTGTAGAATAACTCCTAGCTTTTGATTGTCCCTTTTTCCATCTAGACTCTTTACAAAATTGGGCTTTTGCTGCTATATTTTGGTGCTTTTGTACCTTTGGAGAGCGTTTCAAACAGAGATTGGAAGGAGCCAAGATGAAAGCTGTCTCTATAAAACGCTTAGAACAGGCAACTGAGATCCATTGTGGTAAATGGGTTTAACCATAGAAAAAGCCCCTTTTCAAGCAACAACCTCCTATTTGGAGAAAAAGAATAGAAAAAGTACTTCAGGGAGTTTGTTTTTAAATATCTCTCTCCTTTCTGGTGGGGAGTCTTACCCCCTGCCACGTAGAACGTTTTGAGAGGGGAAACTATGGACTTGGAAAATCTGGCTTGGTTAACTTTGATAAGGTTGTGGGGGGGACTGCTAATGGGGTAAAAATTGTCAAACTGCAAGCAAAGCATGTAATAGGATGGGAAATTGTTTTAGACATTTGAAATGGTATGGTTCCAAGAGCAGTGTTGCACATTGAGATCTGAATATGAAGCTTAAATAGAGTTATTGTTTTTGTTTTTTAAGGGAAAATCTGGCTTTAACCCTTTCCTGTCGCATATGCCAACTGAAATAAGTTAAGTACTTCTGGGTACGAAAGGGTTAATGCCATTTGCATGGGACCATGACTGAAGCACAATTCTTTTTTTGCTCAGAGTTTATGGAAATGTTCAAAAAGATGCCCACTTTATAAAGGGCCCCCTCTAATTTTTATGAGATTTCCATGACACAAATAATTCCACAGACCTCGGTGGTGCCCCTTACTGACCATCAACTATAAGCCAGTGAGACTCACACACCCACCTTGGTATAGGTCCAGTGGGTAAAATCTTTAAAAATATATTTTTTAAAATGTTTCTCAATCTAATTTTTATTACCCCTTTATTATTGACTAATATGAAACTTTACTTCGCTTGATCATTCTTTTAGCTATCTTTAATGGATATGGAGAATACTCATCTTATAGATGACAATTTTCTGTCTGCCAGGGGACTATCCATCTGACAGACTGTTTCACTACCAAGCTGTATCAAGGCATACCCCCCCCCCCATGTGCTTTTATAAAATAAACTTGTACAAATGCTTTTGAACAAATATGCACCTGCTCCAAAGGTGTAAATATGCATGTATTTTACGTATATACATATGTGACATTAACACAGGCACAATGACTACTGTTCACACATGTATCCCATTCACAGTGGGGATACATGTGTGAATAGTAGTCGGTGAACATCCTTGAGAAAATTACCTCTGTGTATTTTTAAGATTTGCATAGAGCACTGTGTTATATTTCACTTGAGACCTCATCAGGGCAGTGGCTGTTAAAGGACAAGCAGCAGAATGGTGAGGATGGGTTGAATGAGCTGTAACTCCAGGCTCTGGTACTTGAATGTTACTGTTGCTAATACTTCAAAAACTTGAAATTCCAATTATGGTGGTCAAATGGAGGCCAGTAAAGAAAAACAAATTAAACTAAACTGGCGCAAAGGAAGCCCAGGTTGGGTTGTTGACATATAGAAAGTTATGAATGTCAAATCATAGCAACTGTTGAAAATCAGTTGTTATGCTTGGGCTCTGGTTTCCTGTTACATGATTCTGTGGTACATTTGTATAAATCTGAATCAGTTTTCATATTGATGTCCATTATGCATGATAAAAAAAAAAATAATAAAGGACTGTACTTTTCCAAACTTGAATTGTCTGCATTTTTCTTGAAGGGATCGCAGGAGAGGAGAGAATAAAATCTCTGGGATGTTGATGGAGAAGGGAGAACAGATGAGAGGATAGGAAGAGAGGATGCTGGTACTCCAATAACGCTTTTCCTATGGGAAAGAGGGCAGAACATGGCAGTTCGCTTCAGCACAAGCCTGTACAGGATGGCCCTGCACTGACGCACATCACCTTTAGAGCAGGAGATATAGGGGGCAGTGGCCACATGGAGGAGAGGGAAGAGGATGCTGACTGGGGGAGGACCTGGAAGATGACACTGGACCCCTGGGGAAGGGGGGGTGTGAGGTAGGGAAGAGAAATGTTGGACCTGTGGATACTCGCATATAGGGGAAAGGGAAATGAGACTTGATATACCGCTTTCTGTGGTTTTTTGCAACTACATTCAAAGCGGTTTACATAATATATACAGGCAGTTATTTGTACCTGTGACAATGGAGAGAAGTGACTTGCCCAGAGTGACAAGGAGCTGCAGTGGGAATGTAACCCAGGATAAGGAATAACTTTTCATAGCTAGAGTTATAATTTGTTATAAATCATAATCAGTGTGTCAATATCCCACATTAAACATGAATTAGGTTCAAACCTGGGCACACTTAAAAAAATGTTTCCCTTTGCCTAGATCAAAAGAGATGGTTTGTGAAAACTTGCTCCTTTTGTTTTGTGATATATATTTATTTCTTCTTCAAGTCTGTTTGGTTATAAAATTTAGTAACATAAGTATTGCCATACTGGGACAGACCAAAGGTCCATCAATCCCAGCATCCTGTGTCCAACAGTGGCCAATCCAGGTCACAAATACCTGGCAAGATCCAAAAAAAGTACAAAATGTTTTATACTGCTTATCCCAGAAATAGTAGATTTTCCCCAAGTCCATTTAATAATGGTCTATGGACTTTTCCTTTAGGAAGCCATCCAAACCTTTTTTAAACTTGGCTAAGCTAACCGCTTTTACCATAACGAATTCCAGAGTTTGTTTACACGTTGAGTGAAGAAACATTTTCTCAGATTCGTTTTAAATTTGCTACATTGTAGCTTCATTGCATGCCCCCCTAGTCCTAGTATTTTTGGAAAGTGTAAACAGACGCTTCACATCTACCCATTCAACTCCACTCATTATTTTATAGACGTCTATGATATCTCCCCCCAGCCGCCTTTTCTCCAAGCTGAAGAGCCCTAGCCGCTTTAGCCTTTCCTCATAGAGAAGTCGTCCCATCCCCTTTATCATTTTCGTCACCCTTCTCTGCACCTTTTCTAGTTCCACTATATCTTTTTTGAGATGCGCAGCCAGAATTGAACACAATATTTGAGGTGCGGTCGCACCATGGAGCGATACAAAGGCATTATAACATCCTCATTTTAGTTTTCCATTCCTTTCCTAATAATACCTAACATAGTATATGGTGGCAGATAACCAATACGGTCCATTCAGTCTGCCTAACAATATAAAGCTCATTACATATGGTATAAAGTAATATATTTTATGTATACCTGATCTTGATTTATCCTTGCCTTTTTTAGGGCATAGACCATAGAAGTTTGCCCCAGCACTGGCTTTCCTACCTAATCTTCCTTAAGCTTCTTTGGATTCAATCCTTCTAAGCAGGATTCTTTTGTGTTTGTCCCATGCATTTTTTAATTCTTTAACTCTACCACTTCGCATGGGAGGGGGGGTGGTATCTACCCCCCTCTCAGTGAAAAAAATACTTCCTGACATTATTCCTGAGTCTTCCCCCTTTTAATTCATGCCCTCTAGTTCTTCCCATCTCAGGTTTGTTTGTGGATTAATACATTTCAAATATTTGAATGTCTGTATCATATCGCCCCTGTTTCTCCTTTCCTCCAGGGTATATATGTTTAGGTCAACAAGTCTCTCCACAGACATATTTTGGGTTGTTTGTTTTGTGTGTGTGTGTGTGGGGGGGGGGGGGGGGGGGGTAATATTTGCCTCCCAGCTGTGTGTTTGTATAGAGATGAGTCCTGGGAATAATGAGAGCTATGGGTAAGCAGCAGTGGAAAAGATGGAAGTGAATAATAGTTATGCACAGCTTGATGGGATGTCCTTGTAAGACCACAGTGAATCATTTCTTACCTTCCTTTTTTAAATTAACCGAGAAGGGACAAATCTGGTGGAGGGGAAATGAGTCAGCATGAGTTCAGCAAACAAAATCTAGCCTTAAAACTATTAGCTGAATGATATTCAGCAGAAGTTAACTAAGTCAACGTCAAGCTTCCTAATATGATTTGATAACAGCATTTTCTCAGTTATTACCCAAATGCAAACACAATTATAATGTTAATAAGTTTTGGATGATACTGAATTCTATTATTGTGTGTCAATTTATTTCCAGTTTGGGCACAAGTTATCGCAAGGACAAAATATAAGAAAACCAACAGACTGTATTAGGGGCTTACAGCCCATTTAGTTACGTTTAAACAAATGAGAGATCTACATGAAAGAAAATACTTATTTGTATTATTTTGACTTATGAAAACACTTGTCCCTGAAACATGCTCAAAACCGAATAATCCAGTTGTACAACAGAGATGAGGTGATGTGATTCCATGTTCTCCAATGAAAGCAGAGTTTGAGTTTACTTCCAATCTTTATAACATCAGGCTTCCCAATGCAGATTACAACAACTGTTAAGATGAACCCCTCAGTAAACAGGATATCCTCACTGAAATTTGGCAATGTATTACTGTATTGTATAGAAAAATGTGCACAAAATACAGCCTTTATTAGTGTTGTTTCTACCAGCTATAATAATTTTTATGCTGTTTTAGTGATATAAATATCATGAAATAAAAACTGAATATCTACCTATGGGAAGCTTCCAAATAAATTAAAAAGCTGTCAAATAAGTTAGAAAAAAAATCTTTTGTCCTCCACCTTTTAAGGCATTGCCTATCCAACGAATAGTTTTTGACTTTTTACAGATGGACCACGCATAGGCAGTCCATTATTTCTAATAATCTTTTGCTAGTGTTTTGGGTGAACCAGTGTGGCGGCAATCTCCGCCTACTGGCAGCAAGCTCCAACTATAATGGACTAGATAGCCTCATACCAGCTCCTGTTCTCAATCTAACCTCTGAATCCTTGCACTGTAAACTCCACCTCCTTTCTCAGGGAAGTTTCTGGGGCCATGTGTGGGCTGAATATATAGTGAGAATAGATTAGTAGTGACTATGGAACCCATGAAAAGCCTGGCATGTCCTTACTGCGCCCCCTCCCCCCCCAAAAAAAAATAAAGATAACTACTCGTTGCTTTAACTTCTACATCTAGAGATTTTTTTTTATTGTGATGTCTTTCTAGAAAGTAGTTTGAAGTCCTATAAGGACTCCTGCTTTAATTTTGTTCTTTTAAAGGTAGAGAATTCACATATTTTGTAACCTAATGCAGAGCTTGCCCAGGGGGCCAAACTTCCAGGCAGGCGATTTTGGGGCTGTCCATAACTCTACCTAGTCCTGCCCCCCTGCCCCTGGCACATGCCAGTTTGCAGTGAAGGGTGCAGAAGTAGCTTCCCCTTCCAGCGGCAGCAAGAGACACCTTCATAAAACATCTCCTGCTACTGCAGGACCAACGGCAGCAGGAGATGACATTGTATGAAGGTGTCTCATGCTGTCGCTGGAAAGGGAGTCTGCTCTGCGGGAGATCCCAGCTCTCTGGCGGGAGACTTGGCAGGTCTGCTAATGTCAGTGTTAGGAGTACATGAGATAGATGTATACTAGTTTCAAAAACACCGAGCTGCTTCTTTTAGAAAGTGAACACTATTACACTGAAAATATACAGGGCAATTCTATAAATTAGTACCCCAATACTATGAGCTTAGGGCCAATTCAATAATGGCACCAAGATTCTGTTATAGAATATTAGCATAAGGTCATCTTTGCACACCAATGTGTAGGTGCACCCTCTTACACCATGTCAATGGAAGGAGTTGGTGCGCCAACTGATGTACATAGGCACGTGTAGTACACTATAAACTAATTGGGAGACATGCTCATGGCTCGCTTAGGCTTCTCCCCCTCGCAGAGCTCTTAGTCACTACCTTATAGAATAACACCTAGTGTACATAGCCACCTGCCACTTTATGGTGCCTTTGATGTGCATAAGTGGGCTCTTACTTCTATGTGCCACTTTATAGAATTGCCCCCATTAGAGGCATAGCCAGACAGCCAATTCTTTGTGGGCTTCAGCCCTAAGTGGGTGGGCCGGGAACCGCATCCCCCCCTCCCCACCACCAGGAGATCCAGCATCTCTTAACTTGACTCCTCCAACCTTGTTCACGCCAGCCTTGAGACTTCCCTCTGACACAATTTTTCTTGGTCCTGTGAACAGGGAGTTGTGTCAGGGGGAAGGCTCTGGGGCAGCACGAGCAGCCAGTATGAGTTGCTGCTTACTGCCAGCCCAGCACTGAAGGATTTAAAAGTTACTGGGGTGGGGGTTGGGGGAAGTGAAGTGAAGAGATGCTGGATCGCTTGAGTCTTCAGTTGGCAGGGCTTGGGGATTCTTGCCACTCACAAACCAGCTGTACTGCTGCTGAGTGAGCCTGAGCTTAAAGTGGGTGGGCCCACCCTTGGCTATGCCACTTGACACCCCCCATAGTCTTCCACTGCCTGGTATTATACAATGCTTAGCACTGTACAGACATAAGCAACAGTTCCTTTGGGTACATCTCATGGTCTAGGGCATTCTTTAGTAGGCAGGGGCTGGGGAGAGGTTATATATGAGCTGCTAAAGATTGGATTTTTACTAAGCATGAGCTAAAAAAGAGTATTGTAACTTATATATTTGAGAATAGCAACACAGGTGCATTGCTATTGCTGTTAATGTAGATGACGAGGATATATTCCCAAGACCATCTTTTTACATGAAGAAAAGGTGATACATGCAATATTCTGTTGTGTCATGGACCAAAACAAAGGGTACTAAAAGTTTTAACAAGTGGTCTTCTGCTTAAGTTGGTTGTTATCATTCAAAATAAAATATTTTGAGAATGTTAGTTACCAAACATTTTGGGACCAATATTCAAAGCGATTTAGCCAGCTCCTGACCGGTTACATCACTTAGGCGGGGCTAACTGCTAATTTTCAGCAATAGTTTACCAGCTAAGTGCCACTGAAATTCACAGTTAGCACCAAATTCAAATTCAAAGACAGTTATGTTGGGGGCATTCCAGAGGCGGAGTCATTCAGTCCTTAAGCGGCCAGGTTTAGTACATAAATGGGATCACATGAAAGTCTGTCCTATTTTTATACGCTAACCCATTGCCACTTAAGATCTGAATATCGACTTAAGGGCTATGTGTTAGCCGGCTCAAAAATAACCGGATATTAAAAGCCAAAGGCCTGACAGTGCACAGCTTTGAATATCCAGGAATAACTCAGTCGGTGGCTGAATATCAGACCTTACATTTCTAGTTTAGACAGAGACTTGTTGTAAAAGTTGTGGACAGATTTGTGAAAACAGTCAACTGGATACAGACTATCTGTAAATAAAGAAAAAAACAAAAATACTATAAACCAACAACATGGAGACATTTATTTCCCCTTACATTTTGCAAAAAAAAAAAAAAAAGTACACGGCATATTATAAAACTGAATTATTTCTGTTACAAAATATGCAGTTGTAATTTCAAGATATGATAATGTTTTACCAAAAAATTAAAAACAGGCTGAAAACAACACTGGGTGGCCGTGTGTTGTCTGACTTATGACCTTACACCAGGCCCTGAAACTATTTGTAGTGAATTCCAAAAGGGAAGAGATGAGAGGAGTGGGTACCAGAAAATAGAAAGGCAATCCGCAATAGACTATCTGCTAATGCTGAAATCTGTCTCAAAGCCAAAACACACTAGAGAGGGAAACAAATATTACGGGAACAACTTTTCTGCAGGTAAAATATTTAGGGCTAGATTTATTACAGTGCACTACCATGTTTGCACTTGCTAACACTGTTAACACACATAATTGGTGAACAGTAGGTGTGTGATATTCGATTCATGAGGCACCTTCAAAATTAAGTACACACAAACTCAATCATATATACATAAACTTATGCCTTAATGAGATTCAATTTGCAGACAGAAAATGTTCTCAACTGGATACAATGCATAAAAAATATCCAAAATGCCTGGAATGAACCCAAAAACCATGAAAAATTCAGATTATTCCAAAATAATCCAAATTAGTGTTTGGCCATGAACCTTCTTAGTGAATAGGTCCCACTGCATAAAATGGTATCTGTGGTAAATAATGCATGATAGTGCACAATGACACCTTTTAGTTAATATTGCAATTAGTTTACCCTAGAGGATTAAGATAGGAGATTACAGCATCACTACATTTCAGTCTTAATGCATCTTGTGTGCTTTTTGAGCAACCCAGTTTCTTGCCGACACACATGCTCTATATAAACCACTTGGACAATCTGTTTTGATAAGGGGTACTTCATATTGATAGAAATTATGGTTGGTGGGCTCACTGCTTATTTCCTAAGAAGTAGGCTTTGACAAAGTGCTCATACATACTTGGAGTGGAAGATAAAAAAAATCCTTGTAAGTACTCAGTAATGACATCTACTGGTTTCATATGGTTTCTCAAGCCAGCTGAAAACCGAGTGAGACAATTACATCTTATCATAAGCTGTAGGATATCTAAGACCCTTCATGCATCCACAAAGATCAGTTCCACTGCAAAGTCTTCTTTGAAGATTTTCCATGTTTTCACCTTGTGAGGATTATCCAGTTCACTTCTAGGAAGATAAAGCCTGCAATAAAATTATAAATTGAGCTTTCAACAAACTTATCCCTGTGAGGTTTTTCTTTTATACCATTTCCATGTCCCTTTGTCCATTCTGGCTTGACCCATTACCATCTACAAGGGCATTGGAGCAGCAAAAGAGAACTGTTGAAAATACTAGGCCATGGTTTGCATTCTTCTTTCTAGCAGTTGAGTATTTATGTGTCTACAATTTGGCACCGACAGCTCTTTATTCTAGACCTTTTGGATACCAACACACCTAGACATGAACCAAGGGACTGCCTAAATCCACAGCTGCTGTATATGGGCCATAAACGCGGTAAACAGGGCGTTGATGCATCACCATAATCTTTTGAAGAACTTACTACAGATACCCACCTTTATGCTCTATAAATAATTATAGATAATTATCCAATTTGGACAGTTAGAAGCAATTCTCTCTGATGTCAAATTCAGTAATTACTGTACTATTTATTACTACAACACATGGGTGATGACTTACATTCCTTACTCTAGGAATTCCAAGTGGTAGATACAGTCAATATGTCACACTGGCAAATGCTGTTATTACCGCCTGAAATTATTCATCCTGCCATGATTATCCTATCAAAAAGGAAAGAATACTGGAGAGATCTGAAATACCCAACCCTTGAGAGCAGTTGTTTCCTTGAAAACATGTAGGAAGTAATTCTCTATTACCATCAGCGAGTGTTTCTGACGCACGCTGAAGCCTCCTTTTACCGCAGCAGGTAAAAGGCTGTCTTTTTTTTTCTCTCAAAAAGAAATGGCCATGGGGTAAGTGAACCACTTGCTGCGTGGCCATTTCGGGGGGGAGGGGGAGCATTTACCCCACCCCCACTGAGGTAGTGGTAAGGGCTCCCGTGCTAACCTGGCGTAACCGGGCAGTCGATTACAGCCAGGTAAGCACCGGCGCTACAAAAACAGAAAATATTTTTGTAGCGCTGGAAATGGCGCATGCTGGGGGTGGGAACTACGGCTGGGCTCCTGCGGTAGTTCTGGATTGGCGCGCAGCAAGCCTGCTGCTGCACGCCAACCCTTTAGTTAAAAGGCCCATAAGTTGGGTACTAGGATAATTAAGCACAAATTTTATATCAGCAATTATGCACATAGTTGCTGTTATGGATAGAATATTAGCTTAAGTCAGCATTTACAAATTATCTGCTCATTAAAAAAAAGCTATATATAAATCTACTCTTGTCAAAACTAATTTCTTATCAATCTGCCAAATGGTGGGATTCTCTCCCTGAACAAATATGATTAGTGATTACTCCATGTTTCGAAGATTACCAAAGACATTTCTATTTCAGGAATTTATTGTTAGGCGGCATCTGAACAACCTGTAATCATTCTGGATTTTACTGGTCTTGTTTGATCTTGTAAACTGCGCTGAACTCATGAGGCTAGTGCAGTATATAACCCCCAATGCAACGTAATGTAACTGTAGGCAGAAGCACTTACAGAATACTGTCACTTGTCAGCCTTTACAGTGCACTAAGGCACGGAGGAGTTAACTAGAGCCAGTTTCAAAAACAGCCCCGACACTTAGACCCTGAAGCAGTGGCACGAAATGCTGGCCATCGTCGGCAAGTGGTGAGGGGGAGAAGAAACTAGCTCCAGCATAAGAAGTTACATGTGCCGGTAGAAATGCAACTGAAAGATAAGTTTCCTTTCAGTTTTCAATAATTCTTATCTATGTGTAGCCATAGTTGTTTAAACAGCAGCAACGCAAATTAAAACTTTATTGCAACGAAAGCAATAGCAGCAACTAGCTACCTGTCATCGAGAGCAAAGGTTTTTTTGGCCACTGATGAACAGAGGATCACTTTGGATCTGTTTCAGTTCTAATAGATTCTGCTGATCTAGGAGCTCTGTGAGGCCATTTTCCTTTGATATATGCACTCGTTCACACAGAGTGCAGATTTTTGCATTTTCATCGCATGGAAGTAATTGTTACTGTATATCTTGCGACTGTGTAATCCCACACCCTATACTTAATTGTGTTTAGTGGATACAGCCTTTACAGTAGCCATTTACATGGTGTAAGGTTAGTGTGTAATTGCTTGGTATGCTCCTGCTCCACCCATGTCCTCACTCCCCTTGCAGTTGTGCACTATAGAAAACAGACACTAAGGGGTCAAGATTCAGCCAGAGGGGCTCTTGCTGACCACTTCTAACGTTATGCCCGGAAATGCAATGCTGGACCATTTTCAGTAATCCTCAAGAACCATAAACATACCAGACTTTCACGCATTGCATTTGCACTCTCCCTCTTGACATACCCCATGCCAAGGCAGCCATCGCTCTTTCCCTTCCATCCCTATCCCAGCAGAGGTGTGCGAGGCTCTGTTAACCAGGGCTTGTAAGAACCTTGTACTAAACTTGTAAATGTGAATCAGAGCGCACTGCCAGACCTATTGCATTGCAACAGTATGGCAGATGGCTTTTTCAGAAGTTTGCTTTACAGAATGAATTGTAATTCATTCTGTTCAGAAGGAATGGATCCTAAGGAGCTTAGCCGAGATTGGGTGGCAGAGCCGGTGGCGGGAGGCGGGGATGCTGCTGGGCAGACTTATACAGTCTGTGCCCTGAAAAGGACAGGTACAAATCAATGTAAGGTATACACAAAAAGTAGCACATGTGAGTTTATCTTGTTGGGCAGACTGGATGGACCGTGCAGGTCTTTTTTTGCCGTCATCTACTTACTATGTTACTATGAATTGTAATTTTATGTTTAGTTTTGTTTTCTTCCCAGATGACTGTTGTGGCTCTCGTTAGATTGTGACCCACAAAATGTAATGTACAGGCTCCACTGCAATGCCATGTGGAAGAGCCAGGTTCAGTTCCCAGGTCTGGCTTCTGTTCCTTTGGTGAGCTGGGACCAAGGCCGCTGTGAAGACAGTGTTTACTGCCCTTTACAAGGGAAAATATGTCAATCATTGCTCAGTGGAGACACCCACAGGCTGGACTTAGGATGCAGGCACACCAGGTTCTACAGCAGTGTTTCCCAAGTCAGTCCTGGAGTACTCCCTTGTCAGTCAGGTTTTCGGGATATCCACAATGAATATGAATAAAAGAGATCTGCATATTCACTGTGGATATCCTGAAAACTTTACTGGCAATGGGGTACTCCAGGACCAACATGGGAAACACTGTTCTAGAGCAAATTATTATCTGTGGCTTCTGCTCAAAAACTGTCACTGCAGTAGAGGTAGGTGAAGGTTATAAAACAAGGGATACAATGCTGTGTAGTTATAAAGACTCATGGTGCTGTAGCTCAGTAGTTATCAACATGGGTACTGTTAAGACATTATGTTTTAGCACGATCCTATTTTATGAAATGATATCTAGCTATTAATAATTGCAGTTAAGAGTAAAATAACACGACTTAACATCAGCTAATGTTGATAATATCCCTCCTGAATGGGGGCCCTAAAAAACAGAAGAAAACTGCTAGTCCAAAAGAGCTACCACCACTGGTAGTCTTGTGAGATAACTGCTGTGGATTGCTCCTGCCCATGCTGGCTCCGATTTCAAAATTGCCAATGGAGATCATGGCAGACTGCTGCTGGAAGTTGTGGTAGCCATTTTGAGTGCAGAGATGGCAAGAACAGGAGCAAGTGGGGATCACTCCTGCCCTGACTGACCACTAGGCCACTAGGGCAATAAGGCAGGCCCAAAGGAGGGCTGCTTCTGTTCAGGAGAAGGGAGTGAAAACTTCTGGTTGGGGGGTGGGGGGGAGAAGGAGGAGGAAAGCCATAGGACGTAGCAAAAACATTTTGGTTTCAGCTGAAAATACACTGACATTTTCAGCTGAAATCAAAGCACGGCTGAATGTGAATTTTGTGCTTGTTTTGACACCAAAACCAAAACCAAAATTTGGTTGGCTGCTATTACCAACATTTTTATCCTGAACTGCTGTCAAGCTCAGAACCTGAAATCTTGATCCAGTAGAATAAATTTGAAGCTTTGACATCTATTTTTGTCCTTGGCTTTTTCATTTTGATTGGCTGGCAGTGTCAGAAACCAGAAGGAGACTTATGAAAATATATGTTAATACTGTAAAAGCCTTTAAAACATGCTGTGCAAGCTGTTAATGAAGATGGCCACAGAAATCTGATTTTCTTGGAAATGATCTTCACATCCAGACTTCATATGTACATCATCTATTTGTATATGTGCTTGCAAAGAAAAGGAAATGATGCAGAGGCAGATTGATCCGTGTAACAACGGCAGTAGCTGTACCTGTTATCCTCAATGAAAGATGTGTTGAACCAGAAGTAGAACGGACAGTCGTCATATCCTTTCGGAAGGCCCTAAATGCAAATATTAAAAAAATGGACTTTTCAGTTCCTGCTAGGAAACCAATTTCATTATCAGCAGTATAGCAACCCTGGGTTTCCATGAAGTCCAGGCTAACCAAAAAGTGGCCATGTCTGGCAATTAATAAATTCTAATTTAAAATAAATCAATAACCCTAACAATGAGGACTAGGAACAGGGTTGATAGGTTGGATAAAAAATGTGCAAGCCCATGTTGGCTTAACTATAGGACATATATAGTAGATTCCGGTTAACTGGGACACCAGTTAATCGGGGCAGCCGCTTACTTGGTTCAAATCTGGAAGAACAAACACAAAATCAAAATCATACTAGCGGAAAGGTTTTGCTTATTTGGGCCACTGTGTCATTTAATTGGGCCAGTAGCATCTGTATTTGCACTCTCTAGTCTGTTATTCTCCGGGCCAGTGCAAATTTTCTAGTCCTCCCCTCCCCCCATACCATTACTATGCCCTACTCCCGAATCAGACATGGGGCTCGTGCTCTCACCAGTACTCTTCCACGATCTGGATGTTACTCCCCGCATCCATCTCTGCGCAGTCAGCTAATGAGATGACGTGTATAGAAGGTGGGGCCACCTAGCGTTCCCTTTTTACAACCCAAAACAACCACTTCCACCCCGAAGTGTCACTTCCGTCCATGCAGCTTTTAACTTCCACCCTGCAGAGTAATGTAACTGGAGTGGGTGTGAACCAGATTTGATTCCCACTGTACCTCTTTGTGATCCGGGCAAGTTTGTTTTTTTGGAGCATCCGCTTAATTGGGACAAAGTACTGTGGCCCCAATTTGTCTCAATTAACCGGAATCTACTGTATATACACACTATGCTTACATACCCAAAGAGGTTACAAAATCAGAAACACAGACAGCTGGGGAACACTGGTCTTTATCTGCAGTTATTTACGATGGGGGCAATATTCATAACTGCCAAACTCTGCAGGTAAATTCACTTACAGAGAGTTTGCATCAATAAATCAAAAGCTGGTAGTTTTGTTCCAATTACTGTCTAAACCAGGGTTCTCAATCCAACCCTTGGGAAAACACCCAGCCAGTTCATTATGAATGTACACGAGATAAATTTGCATGGTTTACCTCCACTGTATGTACATCTATCTCATGCATATGCATTATGACTATCCTGAAAACCTGACTGGTTAGGTATGTGACATAGCATGTAAATGCAAGAGCATAACATAGAACATAAAAAAACAAACAACATAACAATAACATTAGTACTTATAAACTGCTACAACCATAAAGTTCTAAGATGTTCACATAGTCAAAGAGATCAAGAAATGCAAAGTGATGCACTTAGGGAGTAGAAATCCACTGGAGACGAATGTGTTAGGCGGAGAGAGTCTGATAGGTACCTACGGGGAGAGGGATCTTCGGGTGATAGTATCTGAGGATCTGAAGGCGATGAAACAGTGTGACAAGGCGGTGGCCGTAAGTAGAAGGTTGCTAGGCTGTATAGAGAGGGGAGTGACCAGCAGAAGAAAAGAGGTTTTAATGCCCCTGTATAAGTCGTTGGTGAGGCCCCACCTGGAGTATTGTGTTCAGTTCTGGAGGCCGTATCTTGCTAAGGATGTAAAAAGAATTGAAGCGGTGCAAAGAAAAGCTACGACATTGGTACGGGATTTGCGTTACAAGACATATGAGGAGAGACTTGCTGACCTGAACATGTATACCCTGGAGGAAAGGAGAAACAGGGGTGATATGATACAGACGTTCAAATATCTGAAAGGTATTAATCTGCAAACAAACCTTTTCCGGAGATGGGAAGGCGGTAGAACTAGAGGGCACGATACGAGATTGAAGGGAGGCAGACTCAAGAAAAATGTCAGGAAGTATTTTTTCACGGAGAGAGTGGTGGATGCTTTGAATGCTCTCCCACGGGAGATGGTGGAGAGGAAAACGGTAACGGAATTCAAACATGCGTGGGATAAACATAAAGGAATCCTGTTCCGAGGGAATGGATCCTCAGAAGCTTAGCTGAGATTAGGTGGCGGGGCTGGTGGTTGGGAGGCGAGGATATTGCTGGGCAGACTTATACGGTCTGTGCCCTAGGGTTACCATTCGTCCGGATTTCCCCGGACATGTCCTCTTTTTGAGGGCATGTCCGGGGCGTCCGGCGGATTTTGCCTGCACCCACGTTTGTCCGGATTTCTGGACAAACGTGGGACGGGTGCTGGCAGGCAGGCGCGTGCGTGCGGTGGGCGTGTGGGCGGGCGATCGGCGCCGTGGGTCTGGTCTCCCGTCCCCTCCCCTTCCTTACCATGTTCCCTGGTGGTCTAGTGACGTCTTCGGGGCAGGAAAGAGCCCCCTCTTTCCTGCCCGGAGCGCTGCCTCCCCTGTCTATCATCCTTCTCGGTCTGGCTGGGGATTCAAAATGGCCGCCGAGAGTTAAACTCTCGCGAGGCCGCTTCAACTCTCGGTGGCCATTTTGAATCCCCAGCCAGACTGAGGAGGATGCAGCAGGCAAGGGCAGGCAGCGCTCCGGGCAGGAAAGAGGGGGCTCTTTCCTGCCCCGAAGAGAAGACGCTACTAGACCACCAGGGCTAGATAGTAAGTGAGGGGGGGGTATTTGACAGGGGGGAGGGGACTATGTGACGGGGGGGGCGGGGAATAGGGGCGGAACGAGGACCCGAAGGGGGAGGGGCATGAGGCGTGGCGGGGGCGTGACATGTGTCCTCTTTTTCAGAGGACACAAAATGGTAACCCTACTGTGCCCTGAAAATGACAGATACAAATCAAGGTAAGGTATACCCAAAAAGTAGCACATATGAGTTTATCTTGTTGGGCAGACTGGATGGACCATGCAGGTCTTTTTCTGACGTTGTCTACTATGTTATGTTACTATGTTAAGACACATTCCCAGGAATTACAATAAAAATACTGGAAAAGTAATATACAATAATAGTTCAGTTTACAACATATTTCTTAAATAACCAGATCTTAAGATAATGTGGGATATAAGTACCAATAAATAAATATTCTGAGCCAATACCACCTAAAACCTTAAATAAAAAACAAAAAAAAACTTAAATAAAATCCTAGATTCTTTAGGAAGCCAATGTAACCTTATATAATACCTTGAAATCCAGTCATGACCCTTACAGTAATTTCATTTTCAGCAGGCGTCCACTACGCATGTCTAAAAAATATTTTTTATCTTCTGGCGCACGTCAGCAACACACACCAAGTGGCATTTGACTAGTGTAGGTCATTACCGCCAGGTTACTCCGTGAGTCTTTACCACTAGGTCAATGGCTGGTGGGTAAGGTCCCAGATCCAAAATGGACGCACGGCAAAAATTTACAGGTGCACTGAAAAATGATTCTGCGCATGCCCAAAACCCACGCCTACACTACCGCAGGCCATTTTCAGCCAGGGGCGTATCTGGAATCCGGCGGTAGGGGGGGCCAGAGCCAGAGAGGGGGGTTGACGGCGGGGAAGGGGGCCAGGGCGAAATCTGCGGGGGCCCAGGCCCCTGTGGCCCCACGCAGATACGCCCCTGTTTTCAGCGCACCTTATTAAAAGGACCCCACAATGTCTTAAATGTGTGCAGCCACAGGCAACCAATGCGGATGGTGCAATATTGGTGTAATATGATCAAATCTTTTTGACCCCGTTATCAAACAAGCAGCTGTATTTTACACCAACTGCAAGCAGTGAAGACTGCTGCAGGGCCGCAAAGAGACTAGGCCGGGCCTGGGGCAAGGTCGCCCTCAGGGCCCCGCCCCCGCCCCCCTGAATTCAAATCATAGCACCTCACCTTAACCTCGCTCCATGTGAAAGAAGCGCAGCAGTGGCAAGTCTGCAGATCGCCTCCCTTCGGGCCGAAGGGAATTGGAAGAGCTGACACTAAAAACTACCACCATTGGTAATAATGAGACCTTTTCCCTCCGTGTTGTGTAAATATTAAAATGAAGACAAGTATAGCAAACGTGAATAAGGCTGCAAGTTTGTAGATCCCCATAAATCATTTTTAACAGAAACAGAGAGTTTGTCCAGAAAAGACTGCTTTGCACCATGCTCTCAAAGGAAGAATAAAAACACAGTGACAAGGTAGTCATTAAGGGGCCCTTTTACTAAGCCGCGTAAGCATCTACACGCACCCAACGCGTGCCAAAATGGAGTTATCACCCGGTTCGGTAATTTCATTTTTGACACACGTCCAATATGCGTGGCTGAAAAATAATTTTTATTTTTGGACGCACGTATCAGATGCGCGCCAAGTGGCATTTGATGTGCGTAGGTCATTACCACCCGGTTACCGCTTGAGACTTTACCACTAGGTCAATGAGTGGCAGTAAGGTTGCAGACCAAAAATGGACGCGCGGCAATTTTGATTTTGTTGCACGTCCATTTTCGGCAAAATTTTTTTATAAAGGCCTTTTTTACAGGCTTGCTGAAAATGGACGTGCAACAAAATCAAAATTGCTGCCCGTCCATTTTTGGTCTGCAACCTTACTGCCACTCATTGACCTAGTGGTAAAGTCTCAAGCGGTACCTAGGGTACTTGACACCCGGGGCCGGTCATTTTTTAACACCCCCCCCCCCCTCCAAAATCTAGTATTAGGCATGCCGAGAATACAAAACACTCAGGACCTATAGAGCAATTCTAGCATACCATAAGCAGTAATTTCTACAAGTCACACAAGGAAAAAGAAAGCATCTTAAACACTACAGTGAGCACTAGAATATCAATTCACCTATTGTAAAATAAAATCAGACAGAATAGTACAGATCGTCCATCTTGCACAGTCAATGCCAACCGAAAGCCATGTCTTTTTCACAAACACAGATACACCCTAATCCACTATAGAATAAGCAATAATAAACTTTCTATTTAGACAAAAATTAAACTGAACCCCCAAGATGCCAGACTCTGCATACAATGCAACACCACAGAAACAGAAAATGTCCCCTAGTACTGTGCAAAACATAAAGACAGCAGATGTAAATTTGAAAAAACTAACAAATACCAATCACCACTTCACAAATTAACAGAAATAAAACAAATATGGAAAATAAAATAATACCATTTTATTGGACTAATACATTTAGCTTACAGAGGCCAAAACATCCTTCCTCAGGTCAATACAGTATAGTTCTATTACAATATCCTATCCGGACCTGAGGAAGGGGGTTTTGTTCTCCGAAAGTTAGCCAAAATGTATTAAAATTAGTCCAATAAAAAGATTACCTTGTTTACATGTTCTATTATAAACATTAACACAGCTACAATACTACTTTATCCTAAAGCAAAAAAAATAAAAAGATATATTTTATTTACAGTTTGTTCTCTCTGGTTTCTGCTTTCCTCATCTTCTTTTCACTGTCTTCCTTCCATCCAGCATCTGTCTTTGTTCTCTCTCTGCCATCCAGTGTCTGCCCTCTCTGCTGTCCCCTCCATCCAATGTCTGCCCTCTCTCCCTGCTCCTTCCATCTACATCGGCCCTCTATCTCTGCCCCTTCCATCCACCATCTGCCCCTGTTTGCCCTCTCTCTCTCCCCCTTTATTCACTGTCTGCCCTTTCTATCCCTTCCATCCACTGTCTGCCCTTTCTCTCTGCCCCTTCAATCCACCATTTGCCCTCCCTCTCCTCCCCCTTCCATCCAGGATCTGTCCCCTCTCTCTGCCCCTTTTTTTCAGCCCCCAGTTCCAGCCCTACTATCCCACCAGTCCCCAGTTTCAGCCCCAGTCCTTTTCTCCCACCAGTCCCGAGCTTCAGCCCCCAGCCACTTCTCCCTGTCCCCTTTTTAGCCCCCAGTTTCAGCCCCAGCCCTTTTCTCTCACCAGTCCTGAGCTTCAGCCCCAGCCACTTCTCCCTGTCTCCTTTTCAGCCCTAGTCCCCACAATTTCAGCCCCTGCCGCCTTTCAGCCCCCAGTCCCAGTACTAGCCCCCTTATCCCACCTACCCTCCTTTCAGCCCCCAGTTTCAGCCCCCTTCATCCACATGCCTTGCCCCCCTTTTCAGCCCGACCCATTCTCCCACCTGACCCAGGCATGCCCCATTTTTCGTCATGACCCCTTCTCAGACCCCAGTTCCAGCCCCCTTCTCCCATTCGAGAGCCCCCTCCTCCCATCTGAGAACCCCACCCACCCTAGTCCCCTTCTCCCATCTGAGAACCCCCTCCCCACCCCAGTCCTTCTCCCATCTGAGAACCCCCAGAACACTCCTCTCCTCTCCCATCTCAGAACCCCCTCCCCACCCCAGTCCCCTTCTCCCATCTGAAAACCCCCTCCCCATGTGAGAACCCCCACAACACCCCTCTCCCATCTGAAAACCCCCTTCCCCACCCCAGTCCCCTTCTCCCATATGAACCCCCCCTCCCCTCCCCATGTGAGAACCTCCACAACACCCCTCTCCCATATGAGAACCCCCTCCCCACCCCAGTCCCCTTCTCCCATATGAAAACCCCCTCCCCTCCCCATCTGAGAACCCCCACAACACCCCTCTCCCATCTGAGAACCCCTCCCCACCCCAGTCCCGTTCTCCCATATGAAAACCCCCTCCCCTCCCCATCTGAGAACCCCCACAACACCCCTCTCCCATCTGAGAACCCCCTCCCCACCCCAGTCCCCTTCTCCCATATGAAAACCCCCTCCCCATGTGAGAACCCCCACAACACCCCTCTCCCATCTGAGAACCCCCTCCCCACTCAGTCCCCTTCTCCCATATGAAAACCCCCTCCCCTCCCCATGTGAGAACCCCACAATACCCCTCTCCCATCTGAGGAGCCCCCTCCCCTCCCCACCCCGACCCGACTCTCCTGCTCCCACCCTACCTTTACAAAAAAAAATTTTGAAGCGTCGTTGCAGGCAGCGCCTTGCGTCTGCCCTGCTTGTAAAAGAAGTAAATCTCTTCGCTTCGTCGTCATCGGGCCTCACTATGTCCCGCCCTCGCGGAAATAGGAAGTTACTTCAGAGGAGGGTGGGACATAGTGAGGCCCGACGATGACGAAGCGAAGAGATTTACTTCTTTTACAAGCAGGGCAGATGCAAGGCGCTGCCTGCAACGACGCTTCAAAAAATTTTTTTTTAAGGTAGGGTGGGAGCAGCGGGAGCGAAGCGGATCACCCCCTCACTCACTGACACCCGGGGCAGACCGCCCCACCGCCCCCCCCCCTTGGTACGCCACTGGGCGCACGCCCAAAACCTGCACCTACACTACCGCAAACCATTTCTCAGCGCACCTTAGTAAAAGGACCCCTAAGATACTGTCCTAAACACTTATCTATTGTCTGAAGTTGGAGGCTAACAAGGGAGAATTCCAAAGCAACAGACAGGTAACATCAGCAGCAGGTTTTTAAACATTAAATACCCTCCTGAGGGAACAACACAATGAACACAAGTAGGGGGAAAAAAAAAAAGAGTTGCGGCTAATCAAAGAAAGCTGCAAAATATTTAAGTCGGGAGTCTACTTACCACACTAGATTCAAATCTTATTTTAACGTCATCGCTGATCACTGGACAACCTTCTAAGGTGATGATGGCAGTATTGTTTCCAGCATCAAAAAACAGCTGCATAGATGACAAACCATAATCTCAATAAAGTGTCTTAGACATAGTTGCTATCACAGTGAAAGGACCCCAAGCACAAGACTCTAGGAGGTTGCAAGTTAGGCAAACAAATAGTTTTAGAAAGGGGTATTGTAGGTAGAGGGGTGGAAATAGTTAATTTAACAAATGAAATCTCTCCAGCCGCTGAGGCACCAGGGGATCCTAACTGCTTCCTAATCTGCCTTTCAGATACTAGAGACAAAGAAGGTGTCATAATAATTGATTAAAAAAAAATTCTTATATCCTGTACTCTCTCCAAATCTAGTTGGCTTTCGGCAGAAATCTTAAAATCACAAACAAATACAACAATACTAAAATAAATAAATATATTCAGTTAGAAAATATATTTAAAAATAATGGGGCTCAGAGGTCCCAGATTCAGGAGAGGAAGTTACCACTTGTCCTTGATTCACTCCACTCACCATTGGTGATTGTATAACATGGTAGTCCATCAGGCCTACCACTGAAGTTGGAGTGACTGACATATCTTTTGATTTTATCTTCCTCTTCCCCATGGCCAGAGGAATACCTTTCCTTTAAACAAACCAGCCTGGAAAATACTTCAACTGCTTAAAAGTAGTCTCACAGGGGCACCAAAGGGGTGCATTCCCCTTTGGTCTTGCGCTCATGCCACAGAAGTCTTGCTTTTAATAAGTCCTGGTGGATGTGCCAACCTCAGCAGCCAGGAGAAGGACTTCCTTCCCAAGCAGAACTTCCTGTAACATCCCTCCTCAGCAGCACCACTGGATACAGGGGCAGCAGTACTTCTCCAAAGCTAATTGGTTGCATAAGAAGAAGGGACACTTGGGGGTGGGGGATACTGGAAGGCCTTCTGGATAGGTTTTATTAGGTGATATCTAGTCTTTGGTTAATAAGACTACTTTCCTACTTTAGGGTATTGTAGATCAAACTAACCATTTCTTAAAGAACTATTGAGAAATTGTAGGAACATGAAGCTAGACTGCTTCAAATGGAAAGCGATATGTGGAAAATGTAATATCAGGTTCAGACCACACAGGATTCTGGTGTCTTTTGTATTAAAAGATATTCTAGCTATACATAAGCAGGTGGAGTATATAGAAAATTCTCTTAGGGCCAAAAACCTGAGAATTCTTAATTTCCCCACAGACTCACCTACTTTCTCCTTTAGTTTTGTTAAAAAAAATTATTTTAAAGGTGTTCTGAAGTTGCCCAATTCTCATTTAATTGCAATTTCTAAGGCGTCATATCATTTTCCTCCTAGTAATGTTTCATTTAATCTGAAGGACATTATCTCAGGTGTAGATAATCCTTTAAGAGTCAATATTCAAAGCGATTTAATTGGGCAAGAGAAGCTCCTGCACGGTTAAATCACCGGTGTGGGGCTACCCATTGATATTTAATGGCACTTAACTGGCCGCAATTGGCTATTCAGTGAGTGGTCTAGGGACAGAGTCGGGGCAGAGTCAGCATTTAATTGGTTAACTGCCGATATTCAGTCATTAACTGGCTACCTGGATGCACCATGGCAAAAATTAACATCTTTTACCTTCTTCCAATCCAGGTATCAACTGCATGTAATCAGCAACACAATTTAACCTAATCTGTTTCTTGTGGTGCAGATTTCTTATGAGCTCTTTCTGTTTTTCTTTTAGCATTAAGAATAAAACAGGACGGATTACTGTGCAAGGTGTTTTCACTCTTTGTTCAGAGAAGAAAGTCATTAACATGGTCACATTTTTACCACTAGAGTAATTTTCTCTGTGAGAGTCTCACTCCCTTGCCTCCCCCAAACAGGAGACATTAAATGCATCATTTTGGGAGACAAAGCCAGTAGAGGGAAAAAGACCGGTTACCTTGCAGTTTTCTTGAGATGCACAAATGCACTGGAATACAATTTCCTTTTTCATTATTATTTGTACTTTTAGATCACTTCCATTGCTTTTTCCAACTCCTATAACAAACGAAAAACATTTTGATTACAACTCCATCTATGACTATCACATTTCAAATAAGTCCAGTTATGTATCATCTAAAACTATATTTTCTATTATTTGCCTAAATTCATCTAAATACTAGACAGCCCATCTTTCTAATGTAGGAACCGAATTAAGGCGCTAGAGGAGCTGCATAAGTGTACGGGCTCTCATCCAGTATATCAACAACTGTTAGATGCCAGGTTACGATCAGAGGACTTTCTGGGGCTTTTAGATTACTGGCTTGCCATTTGTAGCAGAAGCAAGCTAAAAGGTATGTTATAAAGGCAAGGGATTGAGATGGACAAATTGAAGTTTTTCGTCAATTTGTGATAGGTTTTAGTTATTTTATAAAGATCTGTATACCGCTGACTTTCACCTTGATAATGCCACAGTGGACTCTTATCTGGCTTCAGTCACATTGCCTTCCCTTACACCTGAACAACAAGGTTTGTCTGAACAAGCTGGTAACATCTTTTTTAAATTTTTATAACGGTTTTTTTTGGTGTTTTTTTTTACATAACAAACAAACAAAGAAGAACTTTCCTACAGCAAAATCATGATACTCAAATTATGAAAAACGAAGCCATGGAATTTTTTCAAAATAAAAAAAGACAATCTAGAAGCTTTGTGTATGAAAGTCCAAGTCTACCAACTGCAATGGGGGAGGCCACAGAAAAGCAGGAGATGATATCAATTAAAATCTAATAGAAGAAAATATTACATTAATCTAGAAAAACCACAGAGTAAAACAAAACCAACATTTCACACACAGTCGATCTTACTCAAAAACAACACATGAAACAAAGTCAGCTTCAGTAGTCAAACAGCAACAGATTTCTTATTTATTTGTAGCATTTGTATCCCACATTTCCCCACCAATTTGCAGACTCAATGTGGCTTACATTTGCCATAATGGCGGTTGCCATTTCCGGGTCTTAGATTCCAGAAATACTTCAATTGTTTAGGGTCCCAAAATATATATACTTGATTGTTCAATTTAATTACACATTTAGCTGAAAAGCATAAAACAAAAGTGACCACAAAGGAACAACACTTCCTGACTCGTTCCTTTCTTTTATCTTGTGTTTGTTTAGGCAGATCTAAAGCCAAACTCGCTGACCTATAAACTGAGCATGTTTTTTTACAGAAATACAGTCTTAGTATTGTGTCTTTATCAGACTCATATACAAAGGAAATAAGAGTGAACCTAAGATCATCATTTTTTGAATTGCCAGTTTATGCTCTACTAGATCAGATGTTAGTGCTTCCACATCTGGACCACTGTAACGTTATTTATTTGGGTATATAAACTGCAAAAAAAATGCAATTAATTCAAAATACTTCTATCAAACTGATTTTAAATCTGAGGAAAAACAATATTTAATCTTATCGTCTATCCTTACATTGGTGACCAGTGCAGCAAAGCATCTTATTGAAATCTGTAAGTATAGTTTTTCGGGCCATTTATGGCTACTCTTCTTCTCTAGTCACTGACCTATTTAGTTCCCCTATGGATAGATTTTCTTTCCAATTACACAATATGCTTATATTACAGTCTATAGCCCTAAAGGGGGCCCGGTACTCCTTAATGTACTTTTAGGTTGTATATGATTATTTGATTGTATGCTGTAAACCACACTGGACCCTACTGGGGGATTGCAGCGGTATATAAGTAGTGTATTAGATTAGATGTATTAGATTAGATCTCTCATTCACACAGTCCACAGATGTTGCAAAAAAAAAAATGGTAAGATTCAAGCTGTCAGGGGAGACATTCTCCAAGGCACCCTGTGTCCCTTGATCGTCTCCTTATAAGGAAAATAAACAATCTTTTGAAAGGGGGACATAGCTTCTTCATTCAAACCTAAAGACTCCCTCAAAAACTTTTTAAAAGAGACCTCTATGTGCAACAGGGAAATCAGAGAAATTAATAGCTCTCAGATTCAAGACTCTTAGTTTATTCTTCATGATCACCAATTTATTTTGTTGTACTGTAAGATCCATCACAACAGCAGTATAAACAGACTCAGTCTGTTTAATTCTATCTTCTAGGTTCTGAATCTGGGCCCCCTGAGCAGGTGTAACAGTTTCAAGAACATCAACATGTTCTTTCAGTCTCTCCATAGATGCTTCTACTTGTGCTCACTCTCTTAGTCATAATTTGTTCCAGGGCCACTAAAGCAGTCCAGACAGATTCCAATGTGATTACCTCAGGCTGCATAGTTCCTTTAGGGACTAGAGTGGGGCAAGAATATCTCAAGCCTCCAGCTTCACCCTTTTCCTGGACTGGGGTTTCTGTCACACTCTCAGCACCTCGTATATATATATATATATATATATATATATATATATATATATATATATATATATATACACACCCACTTCTTCAGTATGGTGGTCCTGGGGTCCACTGGAGTAGTTGCCAATGCCAGTTGGCCCATCAAGCCTGCAGCCATACTGTCTCCTCCCTTCAAACCTGGACTGCTATCAGACTGTCCATCACAGATGTCCCCAGTTGAGGAGGTGGCTTGTGTTCTTTGGGGCTCAAAGTTGCCTCAAGATGGAAAGAGTCTCTGAACTCAATTCCAGCAGAAAGGCTCACACCCAAAGCCTTAACTGCTGCTACTGCTCTGTCTATCTGTGGAATCATCTGTTGGGTCATCAGTGGGAGAGGCCCATCCTTAATCTTAGAACTTCCTTTCTTCTTTTCCATGTCAAAGTCAACAAAAAAAACCCCAGTAAACATAAGAAGCAGTCAGAGCACAGCTCAGCATGTCTTACTCTGTTGGCGTCATCTTGCCCCCCCCCCAAGTTGGTAAAATTTAAGGAGATGGCTCAGTCTATTAAGGGCTTTACCATCTGGCAAAGTGCCAGGTCTGGGAGCCTTCTCTAGGAAGTGAAGAAATAACCTAGTGGTTAGATCAGCAGGCTGTGAACTATAGAGACTAGAGTTCACATCCCACTGACACTCCTTGCAGCCCAAGGTATAAACTTAGATTGTAAGCCCTCTCAGGAAAGGGAAATACCTACTGTAACTTGTCTGGAACTACCAATGGAAAGGCATTAGCTAAATACTAAAATTACCATACTTTTTTGGAGAGAGCTAATGCCCTTGTTTGTTGATATCATTAATGCGCTGCCTATTATTTCACTTCATTATTTCGCTCTAAATATAAGGAATTGAATTTAGCAATTTCCAATGCTAAACATAGATATTACTCTGAGCTCATTACTATCAATTCTAATAACCCAAGAAAATGCTGTCTCCAATTCTTAACAATGTTCTCATTAAAGTATTTAGCAAGGTTGCCTGCTGATGGGGTGTCTATATTAGTTGTAGTAACTGGAGTGGTGTCTAGTAGTTTGCTCATTAGTAGGAAACGTTTATGCGTGTCTGCAGTCTGGCCCTATTTTGTTTTTGTAGTAAGACCTTTTGGTTTGTCATATTGCATATTTGTATTTCCTTTGCACTTGTTTCCATGCGTTGAGTGTGTGTTCATCTTTTCTTTTATTCCATGCTCGTTCGTATCTCCTAACTTGTGTTTTTAGTTTTTTCAGTTCTTCATTAAACCAAGGTAACGATTTGTGTCTTCGTGATGTTCTTGTTTGTAGTGGTGCTATGTTATCTAGTATGTTTCTTCATCTGTTGTCCCAACCTAGGAGATAGTTTTTCGAGTCTGTTTGTAAGTTGTAAACCGCTTAGATCCATCTGTTTGGAATATGTGGTGTATTTATTTATAACATTTGAATCCCACATTTTCCCACCCATTTGCAGGCTCAATGTGGCTTACATAGTTCCGTAAGTGGTGATTACCAGTTCCGGAGAGGAGAAATACATAGTTGAGGAACAGGAGACAGAGTGGATAAGGTTACAGGAGGGAAGGCTCATCTTATGATAAGAACTGAAAGGTATTAGGTTAAGCTTCATTTGTGACAGATTAACTTGAACAATTAGAATATTAAACTATAAATCCGGATCAAGTGTATCAAGTTTTGAAATAAAAAAACATAATAGTGAAACTTAGTGCACCTTAACACATGCACCTTTAAAGATATGTTGATGGATGTGTGTGAATGAGAATTTAACTGGGGGGGGGGGGGGGGGGAAGGGTTTATTTCTGTTCTGCTCCAACTAATAACAAGGGAGGCCACGGGACACTCCTTGACTTGCGTGCTGAAATGAGGAATAGCCTAATGGTTAGTGCAGTGGGCTAAGAACTAGGGAAACTAAGGTTCAAATCCCACTGCAGCTCCTTGTGGTCTTGGGCAAATCACTTAATTCTCCATTGCCTCAGGTACAAACTTAGAGGGTCTTTTACGAAGCCGCAAGTAGCATTTTTAGCTTCCTGTAAACCCCGAGATGCCCATTATATTCCTATGGGCATCTCGGCTTTTACTGCCAGCTGATTTTCACCGTGAGCTAAAAATGCTACCGTGGCCTAGTAAAAGACCCCCTTGGATTGTAAACCCTCCAGGGACAGGGAAATACCTAGTGTACTTCAATGTAACATGCCCTGAGCTACTACTGAAAAGGTGCAAGCTAAATCCCAAATCCCTTCTTTTCCCCTCTCTCTCATATCTGTATGGATGTAACACACCACATTATAGCAGATAGATCTCCAATTTAGGTAAATGCACATACACACACACACAAAAGAAAAAAAATCAAATCCATCATCAACTCCTCACTTCCCTAAATCTTCTACCTATCCTCTGAACCCTTTTCATACCATGTCTTCCACATCTGTCCCAAGCGTGCCCAAAATATGTAAATTGCTGCCATTTTTCTAATAGACCATTTCAGGTTCTGCTATCTTCCACTGTACATCCCACAAAACCAATACCCAAGCCAACATCCAGATCCTCTCCCTTTTCTTTACCATATC
Source organism: Microcaecilia unicolor (assembly GCF_901765095.1). NCBI lineage: Eukaryota > Metazoa > Chordata > Amphibia > Gymnophiona > Siphonopidae > Microcaecilia > Microcaecilia unicolor. Next base: position 88,790,863 of record NC_044034.1, read on the forward strand.
CTATATAATAAAACGTACCTCCAGCATTCTGAAGCTGACTGCATGGATGAGGCATTCCTGCTCTCTGTATCCATCTCCTGAATTGACATCATGTACTTCTGGGTTCGTCACAAGCAGAAGTGACCAACCACACGAGGTTTCTCGGCTTCAGAATGTTGGAGGTGCATTCTATTAAATAGGATTGGTCAGTTCCTTGAAGCACAGCCAGAGCTCAGCATCCTGCACAGTAATGCTGAGAGAGGGGGGGGGGGCTGACACCAGAGAGGGGGGGGGAGGTATCTCTGTCACACACACACTCTCTCTCACAGTCAATGTCTTTCTCTCTCTCACTCTCACACACTGTCTCTCACACACTCTGTCTCACACTGTATCACATTCACTCTCTATGTGTCACACAGTCACTCACACACTCTCTTGGTCTCATACACTCAGTCTCACAGAGAGTCTGTGTCTCACACACACTCTCTCTCTCGCACACACTGTATCTGTGTGAAACACACTCTCTCTCTCTCTCACTGTGTCTCACATACGCACTTGCACACACTCTCATTCTCACAGACACACTCGCACCCAGACTCACTCTCACACACAGTCACTCTCACATACACACTCTCAAACATACACACTCCGAGGAAAACCTTGCTAAATTTCATTTGTGTCAGAAACGGGCCTTTTTTACTAGTCTACAATAATATCCACAGCCACCAAGTTAGTGCGACAGAGTTAAAAGATCCAGCTTCCCTATGATTACTGAACTTTGGGTTTTAACCATGGGCTTCACATACAAGTCACTCCAGAAAATTGCATATTTAGAGACTATTAGTAGAATTTTCTTGGGGTGCAGTCAACTCAAATGTCTCGCTCTTCCCCAATGGCCAACTCTTGCACAACTGGTAAAAGGGGAATATCCCAAATTCACCAACTGCAAATCAATTTTCTTACCGCTGATGGAATGAACTAGGAAGCTCTTTATCCTTAATTTCTTCTCTGGTGGTAGCTGCAATTTGTACTTGTTCTTCACAATCTCATAATAACCAACATATCTACTCTGCAAAGCAACAATGAATATGCATGGTAAGCAAGGGTCCCGTCACTTCTGTAAAGTGGAGTGTGACACGGTAATACTGCAAAAACCATGGTAATTCCCATGGGGACAGGGACGATCTGCACAGTATTACCAGAGTAACAGTAATAAGGATCACGGTTTTAACATGGAAATGGGGAGCATTAAAGCACTAATACCTCCAAAATGTCAGTGCACTGATTTGGAAGAACAGATATTTAACAAATTCAGATATTTAACAAACTCAGAAACTTGTGAGAATGTTTTGCCATTTTGGCAGAGCAAGGAAATGGTTTGGCCTAAACTAAGTCAGTTTAGGCCAAACTATTTCTTTTAGCTAACCACTACCTCATCTGAAAGGACATTTTCACCTACTGGAATTACCATACATGAGCAAAGAACACAGCTGAAGCCTTAAATGGTTGACAGTCTCTTATTTTTGCTCAGACTTTAGGAAATGGTGAGCTATATATCTATTTTTCGTAATAGCTTTTTTCTTCAAGCTATGTGTGACTTATTTCTATGTCTAAATTAGTGGGGATAGGGTGGGAATGGGGGGAAACCAGTGCCTTAGCGAGTGCGGCTGCCACCTGGGGCGGTTCGCTGCTGCGCACCCCCCCCCCCCCGGGTGCAACGTGGCGCATCCCCCCCCCCCAGAGTGCATGCTTACCAGTCGCGCGCTTAGGAAAGGGGGCGGGCAGGCGGGAGGGCCGGTCCGCCCCAAGTGCACGTCGCTGGGAGCTGCGTCGGCTCCGCTGGTTCCCTGCTCTCTCTGCCCCGGAACAGGAAGTAACCTGTTCCGGGACAGAGGGAGCGGGGAACCAGCGGAGCCGACACCCCCCAGCGGCGTGCACCCGGGGCGGACCGCCCCTCCCCCCCTTCCTACGCCACTGGGGGAAACTGCATGGAGTTGGGGATAAAATGGATGGGGATAGGGACTATTTTCATTACCATGTCACACTCTACAGCAAACTACTGTATACATGCTGCAACCTCTATTGCAAGCCAGGGATCACATGGTTCAAAGACAGAATAAAGAAGGGCAAACAGACAAAATCAGAGGTGAGCTCCTGAATATAAAAGGGAGATAATGTACCACTGCTATTATGTCACAAATCTGACGCTACACAAGGAAGGAAGCGCTCTGTTGTACGATGAAAGTATTAAGGTGAGCATTAGCAGTAAATTGGAAAGACTGAAATCAGACTCCACACACAGTGGCTTAGGATCGAGGTTCATTAGTACTATGGTATGCGCAGAATGAACCCATCAGAAGAACATAATTCCAACACTGGGTCAGACCAAAGATCCATCTAGCCCAGCAGTGGCTTAGCTATGTGGGGCCACAGGGGCCTGGGCCCCCAAAACAATTTCCTCTGGGCCCCTGGTTTTGCTGGCAGGGTCCCCAACCCCTGCCAGCTGAAGTGTTGTCCAGCGCCGGTATCCTGCGCTGCCGCATTGCCTGCCCTGCCCTGTCTTCCCCTCATGTCCTGCACGCTCCTTTTAGTGAAATTATTTTTATCCTTGCCAAGGTTCAGATCCTGTGCGCATGCCTTTCCTGACTCTTAAACTAAAATCGAACATGCACATGATGGGAGGGGAAGCAGGGCAGGCAATGCACACAGAACAAAGCTGGGGAAAGGCTTCAGAAGGCAGGGGTTGGGGACTCCTGCCAACCAAACCAGGGGCCCCAGATCCAATTTAAGGGGGCCCAGGCCCCCAAGGCCCCCCATAGCTACACCACTGCCGCACACACCCTTTACATTCACATGCTCAGCAAGTTGCTCACTAAAGTTATAAAGTACATCTTAGTGCCCAACTAGCACTGATGAAATTAACCACTACACTCATGTGTAAACTCGCATTCTATAGCTTACAAGCGCACTTTGGCGACCTTTTCTGGAATGGGGGACATAGTCCCAGACTAGTAATCTTACAAAAAGTTATTTATGCATTAAAATAAATACCCCCTCTCTTTTACTGACGGAAATGTCTTTGATAACTACCCTCTTAGTGAGCCAGCTAAAAACTCCGTCAGCCACTCAGCAGAGGTCCCAAGTTCTGCAGCTCTAAGCAAAAGAAGTGCTTTGTGACCTATCATGTGACCTATCAGTGTGAAGATAGAAAACACTTGCTGCTATTTAAACAATGTTTGCTCTAGGCAAATTGAGGGTGTACATATTTAACAACACTGTCTACTTACCTGAGAGGGAGTTTCAACACCTTGAAACTTAGTGCTCATGCTTGCATCTGTCCTTCTTTCTCCAAAATAATCCAAACTCTCCTGTAACACAGTATTAAATCACAGATTTAGGTTAGTTATTTGATTTACTAAAAATCTGGTTAAATCGTTCTTTAAAAAAAAAAACAGAGCAAATTACGATGACAAATCATAACATAATGACATGATCAGCACATATCAAAAGAACATACAGGAGTCAGTCCAAATACACTTCAAAGGTAATTTCAAAAAAGTTACAATGCCTTTTGATTGCTAAAAATACTGATCTACACAATACGCACTGTGCTTTCAATGTGAAATATTACAGAAAAAAGTTTCAAAAAGTAATTCAGAATTTATTTTTTTCAATCTTGATCGCACAAGTCTTCACATCATTTATCATCGTAAATCCAGGTTAGTTCTGGTTCCAAAAATTGCCTAGACAAGGCCCAAAAGAAGTTAGAGACTCTCTGTGTCCAATTACCGTAGCAGAACTGATTTTAATATTCCTGGATGGTGAAACAACCTGCTTATGTTGTACAATGTGAATTAAAAACAAGGTTCCAAATTCACCAAACACAGAACTATCGTCTGGGATAAAGGTATTGAAAGGTACATATTGGAAGAAAGTTACAATATCCATTTGGGCACTGTCAAGTCCATCACTGTAAAATGGAAACTGCCTCCATCAGGCCATTCCTCTGAAGTCAATAGCAATGAGTTAGGGAACTATTACAGAAGGTCACTGTGAGTAAGATTCCTTTCAAAGAGCTACAGAGGTCTCTGGGCTGAGACTGAGGAAAATATTGACCATTCAACAAGGCCATAAACAAGGCCTGAACGGGAGGGTGGCAAATAGTAAGTCACTGCTGAAAAAAAGCCATATGATGTGCCACACTATTTGCAAAGAAAAGCTTAGCAGGGTGATATGCTATGTTTATGTCACACTACATGTGAAGGGCTGTACTATAACTGGGCACATGTAGTTACACGCACCTTGTGCAGGCAAATACCCAGAAGAGTAGCACTTACTCGTAGCACATAACTGCTAGGAAGGTGTAGCTCGGGTTTGATGCCCACTGCAGCTCCTTCTGACTCTGGGCAAGGCGCTTAAACATCCATTGCCCACATATAATATGTAAACTGCTTTGATTGTAACCATCCCCTTTCCTTTTCTCTACACATGGACAGAGCATAGAGGGGCACAGGTGTGTCTCCCATTTATGCACATAACTTATAGAACAGCATCTGTTACTTGCATAGTATGGAATACTTAGGAAGACCAGATTATTATAGTATTCTATAATGGCATTTTGGTGCATAACACAGGAGCAGTGATTGAATTGCCCCTCCATACATTGCTTGGTATTGAGACCACAAAGCTCCACTTTGGCCTTATCGGGCTACGAAACCTTCTCCCACCTGCTTGCAGTTTCCCCCAACACGATCCCTATGGTAAAGCATGGTGGAGGCAGCATTATGTTGTGGGAACATTATGGGGAGACAGAAGTTTGTGAAGTCCACGGAAAAGATGGATGATGCAAAGTACAGACAGATATTAAAGGAAAGCCTGTTCCAGTCTTCCGTAGACCTGGTGCCGAGGAGAAGATATACCTTTCAGTATGACAGAGATCCTAAGCACAAACCAAAAGCAGAATTTGGAGTGGCTGAGAAAGAAAGTGATTGTCCATGAGTGGTCCAGTCAACGCCCAGTCCTGAATCCAAAAGAAACTCCGTGCAAGACATGAAGACTGCAGTCCACAGATGGTCCCCAGTCAACCTTAAGGAGCTTGAGCAACTTTTTGCCCAGAAGAATGGACAAAAACTGCATCATCCTGCAATGTAAACTGATAGACACTTATCCTCAATGACTCTTGGCTCTTAAGGCTGCAAAAGATGTTTCTAGCAAGTGCCAAGTCAACGCATATGAAGACATATGCAATCAAGACTTTGATTTCTTGTTCTTAATTATTACTTTTTGAATAGTGTTATAATTGTTCTTACATGTGCAGAGTACGCTGTATAGATCAGTGAAAAGTCTTACAGCAGACTGAAAGCCTATACAAGGGTGTGGAGACTTTTACAAGGCACTGTACATAGATCAATATTACTTGAGGGGTACTTCTATAACAGGACATCTAGGCAGGAAAGACATATGTGCCTGTATGCCTTGATCAAATACTCTACATGAAAACACCCATACAAACTTGTACTGCTCAAAGGCAGGTGTAACTTTGTGCATATATTGATAAGAATTATTGGGTTATCTGGGTTAGAAGATACATGAATAAGTTGCTGATCCTCCCCCCCCCCCCCCCCCCCCCCCCAGTAAAGCATACATATAAATTGCATGAAAGTAGATGATCCACTACAACAGGGTTCCTCCATTTAGGGGCCCCCATAAAACAGGGTGAGAGCCTATTTTCTATGGATACTTGGGTGCCCAATATATTTAGATGCCCTATTTTACACCTGCCATAGACCTGGTACAAATGGGGGCACCTAAATACATCAGGCACACAGGCAACTTACAGATGACGTTTAATGTGAGCAAGTGCAAAGTGATGCATGTGGGAAAGAGGAACCCAAACTATTGCTACTTGATGCAAGGTTCCACATCAGGACTAGGAGTCACCACCTAGCAAAAGGATGTAGGCGTCATCATTGATGATACGTTGAAACCCTCTTCAGTGTGCAGTGGCAGCTAAGAAAGCAAATAGGAAAGGAATGGAAAACAAAAACAAGGACGTTATAATGCCTTTGTATCGCTCCTTGGTGCGACTGCACCTTGAATACTGTGTACAATTCTGACACCACATCTCAAAGAAGATATAGCAGAATTACAAAAAGGTACAGAGAAGGATGACAAAATTGTTAAAGGGAATGGGACGACTTCCCTATAAGGAAAGGCTAAAGTGGCTAAGAGGGGCATAATCGAAAGGGGCGCCCAAGTTTTCCTGACGGCGTCCTCGCAGGCCGTACCCGCGAAGGGGCGGGGAAACCCGTATTATCGAAACAAGATGGGTGTCCATCTTTCATTTCGATAATACAGTCGGGGATGCCCAAATCTCAACATTTAGGTCGACCTTAGAGATGGTCGTCCTTAGAGATGGTCGTCCCCGGTTTTCAGTGATAATGGAAACTGAGGACGCCCATCTCAGAAAGGACCAAATCCAAGCCCTTTGGTCGTGGGAGGAGCCAGCATTCGTAGTGCACTGGTCTCCCTGACATGCCAGGACACCAACCGGGCACCCTAGGGGGCACTGCAGTGGACTTCACAAATTGCTCCCAGGTGCATAGCTCCCTTACCTTGGGTGCTGAGTCCCCCCAAAACCCACTACCCACAACTGTACAACACTACCATAACCCTAAGGGGTGAAGGGGGGCAGCTACATGTGGGTACAGTGGGTTTGTGGTGGGTTTTGGAGGGCTCACATTTACCACCACAAGTGTAACAGGTAGGAGTGTGATGGGCCTGGGTCCGCCTGCCTCTGTAACAAGAAATGATTTATACTTGGGGATAGTTCTAGAGCACTCGCTAATGTTTATAATTTTAAGATATATATATATTTTTTTAATTCTCCACCAGTTGCCGATTAAAGCAACAAGATCCACAATTGCAATGAATTAAATATTATCTCTGTTGAAATGCAGTATCCTGCACTTCCAGATTTAAAGGCATGTACCCAGAACACAAAGACCATCTATTTAGCTTCAGAAAAGGTTTATTTAATATACAAATCATGTAAATAATATTGCAAGAGGTAGTTCTTTTAAGGACCTGGGAACAGATCATTTGTGCCAAAACAACAAAATAACAGGCTTAAATAACATACAGAAAAGTCTTTGTTGCAGAATTGTTGAAGCTGAGAGAGAGAGAGAGAATGAAGAAGGAATCCTCTCTGCTGAAGGAGTACTTTTCTTTTAAAGTCGGTTGCTGGAGCCTGGAGAGAAGTCTTGTCTGGATATATGTGTGTAGAGTTCAGCAGAGGAACCAGGTCCCAAGAGCAGCAGATTCCCAAGAAGATGCAGGTCCCAAGAAGCGTCAGGTCCCAAGAGCTAGAGAGCTGGGCTTTTCCAGACTTTTATATAGTCTGTTTGCAGGGAAATATGAGTGCATGTCCTGTGTGCATTTGCTTCCTGGTTTGCACTCGACCCTGGGTAGTTGCAAAACATTGTGGTATCTTGGTCTCATGTCTTATGACATCACAAGACTTCCTATCTGGATTTTGCTGACAAATGGTCTTTTGAAGTGAAAAGGCTTCCTGCTCAGTCTCTGTAGCAGATACACATTATACTTTCCTTTTGTCAATAGGTGTGTGGATTCCCACTTTCACAGGTTTTCTGTCTCCTTGTATCTACTAGTTACCTTTGATCCTTTGTTCTGTTGACCAGCCAGGCTTTTTGATCAGAGGAAGAGAGTAAACTTAAAAACACTCTTTGAAGTATCCTCTTACTTGTTTGTATTTGAATAGTTCTTTTGTTCAGAGTCCTAGAGGTGTTAACTATCTAGCCAAGCTTTGGCTGTCAAACGTTTCCCAGGAAAAAGGGAGGGGGAGATGAAATTCAGGCTAGCTGATCTCAAAGCTGTATGTTTATATTGGTATCTGATTCAGCACAATCAATAATTATGCTACATATAGTTCAATAATCCTGACAATTAAACTGATACCATAACACCTCAAGTGCACTGCACCCACTAAAGCTGCTCCAGGGATCTGCATACTGCTGTCAGGGAGCTGGGTATGACATTTGAGGCTGGCATAGAGGCTGGCAAAAAATATTTTAAAAGTTTTTTTTGAGGGTGGGAGGAGTTGGTGACCACTGGGGGAGTAAGGGGAGGTGATCCCCAATTCCCTCCGGTGGTCATCTGGTCAGTTTGGGCACCTTTTTGAGGCTTGGTTGCAAGAAAAAAAATGGACCAAATAAAGTTGGCCAAGTGCTCGTCAGGGACGCCCTTCTTTTTTCCATTATCGGCCGAGGACGCCCATGTGTTAAGCACGCCCCAGTCCCGCCTTTGCTATGCTTCCAACACACCCCTGGGAACTTTGGTCATCCCTGCGATGGAAAGCAGTTGAGGACGCCCAAAATCGGCTTTCGATTATGCCGATTTGGGCGACCCTGGGAGAAGGACACCCATCTCCCAATTTGTGCCGAAAGATGGGTGTCCTTCTCTTTCAAAAATAAGCCTGTAAGTCTCTTCAGCTTGGAGAAGAGAAGGCTGAGGGGAGATATGATAGAGGTCTATAAAATACTGAGTGGAGTAGAATGGGTATACGTATATCACTTGTTTACTCTTTCTAAAAATACAAGGACTAGGGGGCACGCAATGAAGCTACGAAGTAATAAATTTAAAACAAACGGAGAAAATATTTCTTCACTCAACATGTAACTAAATTCTGAAATTCGTTGCCAGAGAATGTGGTAAAAGCAGTAAGCTTAGCAGGGTTTTTAAAAGGTTTGGATAATTTCCTAAAAGAAAATCCATGAGCCATTATTAAGATGGGAAATTCCACTGCTTATTTCTAGGATAAGCAGAATAAAATCTGCTTTTACTGTTCTGGAATCTTGCCAGGTACTTGTGACCTGGATTGGCCACTAATAAAAACAGGATACTGGGCTTGATGGACCTCTGGTCTATCTCATAAAGCTTATGTTCTTATGTAAATAATCTGCCTAAATGTCTACCCGGCCATATGAACACACCCTTACAAATACACGCTATACCAGCTCAATGGCTTGCGCAAATGCTCGCATCTAAAATGTGGCTGGTTAGGCAAGTAAATGATAAATAGTCTCTAACCTGCGTGTTTAACTGCCCGACACAACTTTCCCATGCCCCCTTGAAGTTGCGTGCTCCGGAATTTGAGCACACAACTTATAGACTAGCAACTAAGGGCAGTTACACGGCTAATAACTGAATTAATTTACGTGAGCAACTGACCTTACTCTATAATGTGTGTGTACAGATTTGCACACTAGTCGAAAATTTGAATGCACAAGTTTACAAAATTAGAGGGCTGGCAAATAAACATAAGCAACCTGTTACAGAACTGCTGTTCACATTTTATGCCATGGTAATTTTACGAAATGACGTTCTATGAGCTCAAGGATTAGTTTTGCCTATGTGCACTTTTCACATTAAACACCACCTGCCATTTAGGTGCTCAGTTTTTAATAAATCAGTTGAATCATGGTCCCAGTACAAATCACCTCTTTCCATCAAGAAAACTAACCATTCAGTTCTAGTCTTGGTTTCCTATCAATTGAGTAGAGAGGTGTGGTAGCCGTGTTAGTCCACTTTAAAGGTAATCAATAGAAATAAAACATGGAAAATAAAATAAGATGATACCTTTTCTATTGGACATAACTTAATAAATTTCTTGATTAAATTTCGAAGGTTGCCCTTCTTCCTCAGATTGGAATTCTATCAACTGATGATTTATCATTCCACAGTGGGATACTGCTGCTTACCCCATGATTGTCATTTGCTGAGAATAATGCTTTATAATATCCAGTTAATTGTATACATTGGCTCACTTTTCCCCACATGCTTAATTTCCACCGTCAAAGAATTCTATTATTAATAAGGCAAAAGCTTCCTTTGTTAAATTCAGACTAGCTTTTCCCAGTTAAGTCCTATTTAGCCATACAACTGATTTTGTTCTTAACAATAACTTTCTTTTTTTTACTGCTACTGAGGTCAGGCTCACTAGTCTGTAATTGCTTCCATCACTCCTAGAGGTCCTCACTAGTGACGAAAGTTACAACTCTGTAGGTTATAATTTTCCTAAGCTAACTAGCCCTACTGATTTGGGAAGACAGAGTTAGAGAGAGAGAAATCACAGTATAGTTTTTTGCAAATAAAATGTCCCTCCTGATAGGCGCATTTCTGATCAACCTCACAGAAGTACATTCCCAATTAAATAAAGTCAGACACGTGGGCAGGTTACTGGCCTGTCTTATACGCCACCTTTGCGCTTTCAAACTGGTCGCTGTCGACAAGGCAGGTGCAAACCATAGTGCCAGTCCGACCTATATCAAAAAGAAAAACAAGCCAAAACAAAAAAGGGGTCAATGTACCTGCAAAAATACACTGGAGTGCCCTTTACTTGCCCCCTTTATTGCCATAATACAGTACTTTCACTTAGAAACATAGAAACATGACGGAATCTTCCACTTGCTGGGCCTCACTGAATTTTCCAAACAGTTTCTGCCATGAAACCTCCCTTCTTTCATTTCAGTGTTTGACCCCTTTACTCTCGTATCAAGGCACCCATTGCACACTCTTCTTCTGCTGCAAGTCCTTGCTGTCCTAGCTTGTCTGATGTCTCCTCTTGTCTGAAGAGAAATCCCTTTTAAAAGTAGTGACCTGCAACTACAACCTATGAAAGTTTGGTTTGTTACTTTCTACATCCCTATTGTGCCTGAGTGATTTTTGCTCTCCATGGTACTGTGTGAACGAAGTGTTTTCCAATCAAACAGTAACCATTCATAATTATACAGTTCAGAGTAACTTTAATGCAGGAATAATGCATTTGCGTGCATGCGTTAAAGAAACAACTCAGTACTAGATAAAACAGTATGGTTCTGGAGAGGCCTAGATTTGGTAATGCCTCTAAAGCAGTAGTTCTCAACCAGTGTGTTGGGACAATTTGGTGTGTCACCAAGAGCGGGGAGGTGCGTCACCAAATATTTGACAGATGGCACCCTTGTGCTTTTGTGTGGTGGGTTGAGGGAGAGAGTTGAGAACCAGGAAGTCAAATTGTTAATTTCCATAATGAGTCCCTACTCCTGTCATTGGTCCCAACTGGAAATGTTGTAGGCCTATGGCACACTCATCTCCTCCATACCAACACTGTAAAAAATATGGCACGCACAGAGACTTAAAAAGTTACTATGAGGGGCATTTTCGAAAGAAACGTCCAAGTTGCGATTTGGACGTCTTTGCAAAACATCAAAATCCAGGGGAAGGGAAAACCATATTTTCAAAAAAAGATAGACGCCCATCTTTCGTTTCGAAAATACTGTCAGAGACGTCCAAATCCTTGAATTTGGATGTCTCTACATTTGGACGTCCTTGGATTTGGACGTCTCTGACTTTCGGCGATTTTCGAAACCAAAGACATCCATGGGGGGGATTCGCATAAGTAAGGAACGAAGGTTAATAGAATCCCTAGAGCAATGCAGATTCTCACAACCACTTAGGAGGTAAGAACGGATAAATCATGTTTTGGGAAAAGGCATGATAAAAGTGCATGCAGAGTGGAAACTAAGAAACAATCCTCTCAATTAGTAGGTAAAAAATCCTGAATTTTGAGATAAAGCAAAGTACGAAGGGCCTCTGAGGAGCTTATATCATTAACAAAAAAGTCAGCTGCAGATTATAATACTAACTCCATACTGCTTGAAGAAAAAACCCATGAAATCCATACCTATCCAGCACTGCAAATAAAAAATCCCAGGAAACACGGTTGAACACCTCCACATCAAAATTTATGAACACAGAAGGCGTTCCCTGCCTCTGGACCTGGGTCCAAAGATACTGGCTACCTTCAAGAAATTAAAACTACAAGAGATAGCACAACAAAGAGATAGTTGGAAATATCAACAAAATCTCAATAAAGAAGATAAGTTGGCTCTGAAAAAATTAAAAGACAACAAAAATATAATCTAATATAAATAGAGCTGACAAGGGAGGGGCTATTGGACATAAAAAAATACAACATGGAAGTCCAACGACAACTGTTGGATATAGAAACATATGTAAAATTGGATGTAGAACCTACAGAAAGGAAAAACGATAAAATTCCATGACTAATTTAGCATATAATGAGGGTTATTTAACTAAACATGAATTTCAGTTCCTTAATACTCAACATCCAGTGTTACCAGAATTTTACATTGTTCCTAAAATACATAAGAACATGGACAACCCTCCAGGACACTCTATAGTGTCTTCATGCCATTCTCCGTTCTTTACTTGAACCACTATCTAACTATGTAGATTATTTTTTGAAACCGTTAGTAGAAACTAGTGAATCATTTGTAAAAGATACCACTCACTTCTTAAATATTTTGGCAGAAACACCTCAGTACGTATTTCCATGTCTGATAGTCACCATGCATATGTGTCATTATACACCTCACTCCCACAAGAACAATGTTTAGAAGTATTGCACTGGGCATTAGAGTTATATGAGAGACCACAAAAAGTTCCAACTAGTTTTATACTTGAATTAGCCAGAATCGCTTTAAAGGAAAACTTTTTCACGATCAATTGTTTGCCCAAAAGAAGACAGTTGCAATGGGGACAACTTTTTGCACCCTCCGCAGCATGTCTATACATGCTATATTTTAAGAGGAAATGGCTACAATCTCATAAATGAAGTAGACATATCTATCAATGGTGGCAATATATTTTTCTTATGGATGGGGAATAAAGTTCAATTACAAGATTTTTAAGTGGATGGATACAAGGACTCAAATATAAGATTTACAATGCAATATGAGTGGAGGAGTGGCCTAGTGGTTAGAGCACCAGTCTTGCAATCCAGAGGTGGCCTGTTCAAATCCCGCTGCTGCTCCTTGTGATCTTGGGCAAGTCATTTAACCCTCCATTGCCTCAGGTACAAACTTAGATTGTGAGCCCTCCTGGGACAGAGAAATATCCACTGTACCTGAATGTAACTCACCTTGAGCTACTACTAAAAAAGGTGTAAGCAAAATCTAAATAAATAAATAAACATTCAAAGCAGAAGATCCAGTTTTTAGATGTAACAGTGGAATAACAAGAACTTGGTTTTAAAACGTCAGTGTACACCAAACCTATAAATAGAAACACCATACTGCATTTTGACAGTATTCATTCAAGATCGTTGAAAAATAGTTTGCCTTTCTCATAATTTACACATTCTGGGCGTTTGAACATTAATATCGAATGGAGAGTGTTCTATTGATTTAATAGACAGAAAAATACAAAAAGATTAGTAATCTATGAAATGATTTTGATATGCATTTCATCAGACCAGAGTTTCATTAAACTGGAAATGACGTAAATGTCTTTTTTTTTTTAAAGTCAAGGCACCATCTTTAGAACAGAGCTTAATGGAATAAGAACACAGACTCATGAGAGAAGGTACTAAATCATGAGAATCATTATATATATATATATATATATATATATATATATATATATATATATATATATATATATATAATATATATATATATATATATACACTAGCCGTTAAGCCCGTTAAAACGGGCGAGAGTTCCAGCTACCCTCCTCGCCACCGCTCCCTCCCCCCTCCGTGCCAGGCCCCCTGCACTGACCTGACAGCGCCTCTCACCTCCGTGTGAAAGCACTGCAGGCAGCAGCAGATCTCCTGCCTGCAGCACTTTCACACGGAGGTGAGAGGCGCTGTGAGGTCAGTGCAGGGGGCCCAATATGGAGGAGGGCGGGAGCAGCGGCGGGGATGGGGGGCAGGGTGGAGGTTGGTGCGAGCGATGTTCGTTTCTAGGCGGCAGTGTCCGACAGTGACTCCGACTCCGTTTCCCTCTCTGTTCCGCCCTCTCACGTCATCACGTCTTGACGCGAAGGTGGGAGAGAGAAGGAAGTCTCTACTGCGCATTTGCAGGTGAGTCGGTCACTTGCCGTTTATATGTTTGATTTCTTGCTATAGGACCAGTTCAATGAAATTGTTGAATGAATGTGTTAGTTTTCTAGATGGAGTAACTTAGCGTTAGCAGTACATTTTCGGTGGCTCCTGATGAAGCACTAATGTGAAATGGAGAGGCTTTGTACAGCCATGCCCAGGAAGTAACACTGATGCAGTAAAAAGCCAATTGGAAAGCTAAGTTTCTGTTATGTCCATCGTTTTAAAGCTATACCAATCAACATTTATTTATTTGAAGAGCAAGAAAGGACATTATTTGTTATAATTTAAAACATTTAAAAAAATATTTAAAAGGATTCAAAATAAAGAAAGGGAGGAGGAGGTTTTTGACTTGTGATGGATATAAATCAAATGGCCTTTAATTAGTCAATTGACTAAAAAGGCATTGGCTACACACTGAAGTGTTTAGCTAACAAATTTCAGCATAAACAGTTAATATAGCCTGTCACTGAAGGCAGCAACTTAAAGTGTGAATATTATAAAAGTTTAAGACTAAGGGGCCCTGTAACTAAAGGGTGTTAAGCTGTAACGGCCTCTTAGTGCAGGAAGCACAGGCTACTACAAAGTGTGTTAAGAACTTTGCAGCATTTTGCCCGTTTGCATGCACCTTTTAAAAAATATTTTTCCAGGGACGTCATGGATGGAGAATGGGCGTGGAAGCGTTAACCAGCTAGCACATTAGAATTACCTTGCGCTAACTAGTTAATGCAGGGTTAACGCAGGAGCACTTAGCACTAGAGAATGACACGGGGACAAAGTTTCTCTCCATCCCTGTCAGCTCCGGCTCCGTGGGCTCTGTCCTCATCTGTAGAAGTCTTGGACGTTTATGATTTTATATTTAAATCTTTTTATTAAAGTATAAAAAAGGAACAATATTCTGTGCAACTGTTGTTTATAAATCACAAATAAAAATCAATAACAATGCGCAACTATAACAACCCCCCCACCCTTCCAACCCCAATAATAGCTGACTTCTACTATTCCAAGGAACCCTAATCCACCCTGTTTAAATATCCAGGGGAACAAAATACAACCCACTGTGTATACCCTAGAGGGGGACAAATATGCCCTACGAAGTACTGTTATGATTTTTTAATCTGTGGATGAATATCTCAGGATTCAGTCTAGCTTGTCTGTCTTCCATCATCATCTGCATCACTCAAACGTGCATAACTGTCCAATTCATTAACACCCTTCAAACTAGAGATTGACATAGGATCAAGTTTGTTCCCGTCAGCTCTGCCCCGTCCCCACAGGCTCTTGCCCTATCCCATCCCCACAGACTCAGTCCCTTTCCCCATCCCATCAGGTTCTGACCCATCCCTGGCTCATTCTCTACTTAGCACCTCCTAAATAGTGCTCCTGTGTTAGCTTTTTTTCAGTTACCACATAACATTTATTTATTATTTATTTACTTGAATTTTGCTCACACATTTTTTCAGGAGTAGCTGAAGGTGAGTTATATTCAGGTACTCTGGATATTTCTCTGTCCCAGGAGTGCTCATAATCTAAGTTTGTACCTGAGGCAATGGAGGGTTAAGTGACTTGCCCAAGATCACAAGGAGCAGTGATGGGATTTGAACCAGCTACCTCTGGATTTCAAGACTGGTGCTCTAACCACTAGGCCACTCCTCCACTCACAACCTGCAAAAAATCTTCAAAACAATGCTGTGTAAAGTCTGGCTTAGCTGTGGAAAATCCGGTGTTCAGACATGCTATACCCAGATTTTACACTTTAGTAAAAGGCCTCCCAAATAAATCTTGTGCTCACATCTGCATATTTACCAGGCTTACAGCCACACTAAAATTTGAACTGGTGAAAGGAAAGGGGCTCATTAAATGTGATGAATCTGCTCTTACCTTTACCTCCTTTACAATGAATTGCTATGATGTTCTTTTCATCCTTTGCCATCCACTCCCGCACGCTGGCTGTAAATTTCAGCATGTCCCTGGATGGGTCAAAGAGAAGCAACATAGTCTGCTCATTACATGTTCCAACCAGGAATATTTTCTTGGCATGTTATCAACAATAATAAAACTGTACCTAACAACAACAACTTACGCTAGCGATGGAACATTGTGATCATCGACAAACACTCTCTCCACCCTGTAGTGGAAATATTTGGGGTCATAGCCTCTCTCACCTGCAGGAAATAAACTCAAGTTAGCAGATGGTAATCTGTCATTCCAATCTACTTTCACTTGTAAAAACACAATCGCAGATTTTCAAAATGCAACGTACTATTACTCCTCCAGAGTTTGTACATGACTGCGGTCACAAGTCTCTGTTTTCAAATTTGTGCACACAAGTTATAGAATAGAATCAGTTGTGAATATATATAAATTTTACGATGAACCAATAATTAGTGTTAATGAGCAATAACAGGCTATACTTGGCACAAATTAGCAATAAAGAGAAAATCCTTCCACTGGCAAATACCAAACAGGAGTAGAGTGATTTTAAAGTCAGGGAGCAACTAACCCTCCTTACCTGTGTATTATGCTTCCAGATCAGCTGCTCATTCATTGATTCACAACTGGAATTTAAATGTAGTTTCACCTCTATCCTGGAGACAAAAAACTTGCCAGTTGGAATTTCAGAACTGTCACAGTGAAGACACATGTGACAGGTTTATATAATCTGGAGATCCATTTTATAGCGATCTTTCTCACACACTCATTGCGGCAACCCTAAAAACTCAACTGGCTAGAAGTGCTTCGAAGAGAGCATCTGAAGCACTGATTTAGTGGCCCTTTTATTAAGCTGCACCAGTAAAAAGACTAGGCACATCCGAACACTGGTGTTTCCTGTATGCTAAGCCCATTTCTAGCATGGCTATTAGCACACAGTCAGATATTCAACAAATAGGAGGCATTTTCCTATTTGTTCAATATCTGACTGTGTGCTAATGCAGCATTAGCTCACAGCCATAAAAAAAAAAATGAACACAGGGGCACTTACCACCTCCTATTTAGGAGGCACTTAGGGCTCCCACATTATGGACAAACCAACCAGTCGGCGCAGTAGTAATGTTAGTATGCTAACTGAATAGCACTTTGTCACAAAACGCCTAGCACACCTGCCTGGGGCTACCCCACGGCCACTTAGAGGGTCTATCCCAAGCATAGCTCAGGTCTGCCTGCACCTGCCGCTCGGGCTCCATACTAATACCCTCCTCCCACCGACTAGGTCACAACAGCCTCTGGGGGAGTCTCCCACTCTCAAATTATCCCCAGTGATTTCTAGGTTACTGGGGCCACACTCCCAGTGGTCCCACAGTTCCTAGAAAGCACCCAAAAGACCCAACACACAAACCGCCAGGATTCTTAGTCAGTCCAGACAAGCAGAGGAAATAAACTAAAAAATGTTATATTGTCATGAAAAATTAGAACAATGAACAGAAAAGGTGCAATCAGCAAACAATAACAGGCAATTGAAATATGGATCAATTATAACACTATCTAAACATTTGTTTACTATCTAACTTGTACCTGGGGAGTTCAGGACATATAGCTGCTCACATGTTATCAAATATAATTGTTCACAGGGCCTCAGCAAAGCGATCTTTCTCTTTATTCTCCCTGGCTAAGACTGGAGAAAAAGCCAGTACATCCTGGCTGAATTTGAACTCCTGGGCCAATCAGAGCCCAGAACAGCAAATTTTAAAAGTAGCTGACCACATCACTGCAGGTCAACTTCTTCTCTGTGTTAAACTAAAGGAACAGTCATTTCTCTGTAACATATAGTAACATAGTAAATGACAGCAGATAAAGACCTGTACGGGTCCCATCCAGTCTGCCCAACAAGATAAACTCATTTAAACATAATCATGCACCACCTGCTGGCCAAACTAGAGAAATACACTTCATGAAATATTCTTTTAGGGCCCCTTTTAAAAAGCAGCAGTAAGCCCAATGCAGGCTTACCACTCGCTAATAGGGAAGTACTGCCAGGCTACCGTATCAGCCCAGTGGTAGTTCCCACCCCTACCGCACATCATATCTGGCACTACAAAAATATTTTAATTTTGCAGCACCAGTGTGTACCTGGCAGTAATCGGGCAGTGCCACCCACTGCCCAGTTACCACCAGGTTAGCGCAGAAGCCCTTACCACCACCTCAATGGGTGGTGGTAAATGCTCCCCCCTGAAATGGCTGTGCTGTAAGTGCTTCACTTGCTGCATGGCCATTTCCTGAAAAAAAGAAAAACTTGCCCTGTTACCCACTGCAGTAAAAGGGGGCCTCAGCACATGTCAAAAACACACGCTAATGCCAGCGCAGGCCCCCTTTTGCTGCAGCTTCGTAAAAGAAGCCTTTAATTCATTTGCTGGAAAATTCACCATTTTGCCACACACTTCCCACGATCATTCTCTGCCCTTGACACAGCATCATGTGCTTTGCGTGAGCAGATGGCAAGACTAATGTAGAACGCTTTAGCGTGTCCTGCATTAGGCCATTTTTCCTGTGTTAAGCACACGTTAGCTTAAGTACAGCATAGCAAAAGGGCTCCTTAATCCCCTAGTATAAACTAAAAATTTCTGAATTAACAAACCGGCCCTTTTCTTATTTCTGTTGTCCCTTATTTCCTCTCTATTCTTCTTCATAATTTTAAATTTGTTTAATATATATATATTTTTTTAGTATGGATGCTACATGCAGCTAAGAGATGGTTTTGTGCTCTGTGGAAACCAAAGTTGAGCTTTCTAGTCTCAATTATGGCTGGCCCAGCCACTATATGGACTAGATGTCCACCTAGGGTAGCACAATTTGGGAATTTGGGGGGGGGGGTTGCCACTGAAATGGCAGTCAGCTTCTCTAAACAAAACTAGGCGTGGTTGGGCCCTTGAACACCCATGTGGCTAAGGCCTGCCACATCCTGCCCTCTATTAAATAGAAGTTCAGAGGGTGTGGGATATGATAGGCCTTGAGCATGCATGGAACCTCAAGGCCCCAAGCTTCCTGAATCTAGTTTAGAGATACTGCCTAGCACGCAAGCATAGCTCACCAAATTGTGCCACCCTGGCTGTGAAAATGAAGGAAAAAATACGTAAAACAAAAAAGTGACACAAACCAGGAATATGGGGGGGGGGGGGGGGGGGCAATAGTACAAGGAATATAGACTCAAAAGGAGGAAAGGTGTTGTAGCAGAACAAATAAGAATTACGAAAGGCATAAAAATGTACTTTTGTATCATTTTTTAAATGATAGCACATTCTGTGTGCATCACAGGAAGTATTTTGCAGCTCTTTATTTTTAAAACATAGTGTACCCATTTCTTCTGGTTACAAGATAGTACACAAAAATAGCAGTAAGATGAAAATATTGATATTAAAAACTTTAACACAGTAGAACTGTCAGCACTAAAAATTAACTAAAGGCTTTCTGAAAAAGCCAGGCTGCACATATTTTATGGAACAAAAGCAGTTTGCTTAGCAGTTGTAAATCCAAAGGAAGGGTGTTCCATACAGATAGGTTTATATCAGGGGTGCACAAGTTCAATCCTGGAGGGCTACCAACAGCTCAGGTTTTCAGGATATCCCTAATAAATATGCAGATCTATCTCATGCATATTCATTATCACTTCCTAAATGTCACTATATTATAATATGCAATAATGTCAATCTTTATTAAATCGCCATAATATATTTATCACAAAATACGTTCCTTACACATTTACATCAACACGCATAAAACTTGTGCATATTCGTTGGGGAAATCCTGAAAACCTGACCTGATCATAATAAGGCACAAATTGTGGGAAAACAGATTTCTATTAAATACGTTAATAGTAACATATTAATATCATATAAAAGTCTTACTTAACATGATTTTAAAAGCACATTTCAGACTTGTGATAGAAGTTAATTGAGGACTGTGTAGTTGTAACACCATTCCCCCTCCCTCACATCAGGGATAAAACAGAATCACATGGCTTAGAGGGAACACTGTTAAAATTTAATAAATGACAGTGTCACCAGTAGTGAATGATTAATATCATAGCACCATTCAACCTGGCAAAGCGTCAGTTTAAGCTAAGTAACTGCACTTAGATACTAAAATGAGGCAGTCGAGGATAGTTCAGTTTCTCTGTGCTGCTTTCTAACAACTATGCGTGTAGATGGTTTGGGATCTATGTATGCAAACACATGCACACAGCTTAGAGAAAACACTGGTTGAGAGGCCCCCCAGGACTAAAGTTTTGTACCCCCAGCCTACTAAAAGAGAAGGCTGCCTTCTTAATAGCCAACAGCCTGTGACAGCTTGATACTTATATCATCACATAGAAACATAGGCAATGATGGCAGATAAAGGTCGTATGGCCTATCCAGTCTGCCATTCATACCATCCGCTATTTCTTCCTCTTCCTAAAAAAAATTTGAGATATTTGAGTAATCAAATTCAGCATTATCTTCCATGTAGGAGATTTGTGGTGCAATATTTTATGCACCATACACATGAACTTAAAAACCCTATTCTCAGCCTGGGAGCTAATGCAAAGAGGGCATAATGGGGCATACATGCACATAGCATCTAGCTCTTGAGAATATAGACGTTCATATTTTGAACCAATCGTAGCCTTTGTAATTGTTGTTGAGGAATCCCCATATAACAAATTGCAATAATCTAATCTAGAGGTTGCTACAGCATGAGCAGTGGAATGCATAGATATTAAACATTCCACAAACCGTAAATGCATATTTTTAACTGTCGCCCCCTATTTGTCATCCAGATTCCTAGAGAAGAGATGGCTGAGAAGAGTTCTGATAGACGTCAATAAAATCATGAGTGACGTGGAATGGGTAGACGTGCATTGAACTAGGGGGCACACAATTAAATAGTATATTTAGAACAAATCAGACAAAATATTTTTTCTCTTAATGTTTCATTAAACTTTAGAATTTGTTGCTACAGAATGTGGTAAAAGTGATTAGCGTAGCAGGGTTTAAAAATGGTCTGAACAAGGTGGTCTTGTGAAAATCACTGCTTATTCCTGGGCTCAGCAGCATGAAATCTTTTTTTACTTTTTTGGGATCTTGCCAGGTACTTATGACCTGGATTGGTCACTGTTGGAAATGGGATACTGGGTTTGATGGACCTTTGGTTTGTCCCAGTACAGCGATGCTTATGTACTTATGAACATTCCCTTCTGTTTTTAGTGTTAGTGTTACTTCAGCTGCTTGAAATTCTGGGCAAGGATAATCCACCCGAGGCCTGTGCATAGGTAGCCTTGTGATGCCATATTTACTTTCATTTCTCAACAACTGTCCAATGCTAAAGCTGGACCAATGGATTAGGCACTGCCATGTAAAGGAACATGGATTTGATTCCCAGGATAAGTCTTCCACTCTCCTTAGCAGCACTCAGCACCTAGGAGGGGAGGGGGTCAGTCACTGTGCAATGGAGACACCTAGTGGCTGGATTTAGGACCTATGATTACAGGGTTCCAAGAAGTTCTGGTGCACAGCCTTTGGCTGAGAACTGCCACTGAAATGCAATGACACTAATGGCAGGAAGCTAGGAGGGGATACACCACAGGAAATAATGAGGAAATAATGTTCAAGTAACTGAGAATGAAGGCTCATAGGGGCTCTTTTACTAAGCCACGTGTTTATGTGCGCCCAACGCGCACCAAAATGGAGTTACTGCACAGCTACCATGTGGCCCTTGTTGTAATTTCACTTTTGGCTCCCGAAAAATATTTTTCTTTTCTGGAATGCATCAGCTACACGCACCAAGTGGCATTTAAAACACGTAGGTCATTACCACCCGGTTACCGTGTGAGACTTTACCGCTAGGTCAATGGCTGGCGGTAAGGTCTCAGACCCAAAATGGATGCGCGACAATTTTCATTTTGGCGCACGTCCATTCTCGGCAAAAATTTTTAAAAGGCATTTTTTCCAGAATGATTATGCATGCGCCCAAAATACACGTCTACACAACTACAGGCCATTTTTTTCAGCGCACCTTAGTAAAAGGACCCCATAATGCCAACTGAGCTGGAAATAACTAGTTGGGTCAAAAAGCCAAAAGAATATTGGAATACTGTCAGCTGGCCCCCACACAGGTGAAAAGTTGATTGCCCCTCATCTAATATATTCCATTTTGTTAATGCATTTCTCACATATTGTACACACATACACTCCCATGTATTTATCTATACTTACTGCATAGATTGTAGATTTTATAGTGGTCTTTGTGTTTTAAATCCAAAAATCTTGCAACATCCTTAAAAAAGATGTAGACAAATTCAATACATTAGGACAGAGAGGAACAGGCTATCCATCATGGCAGAAAAGAACAGCAAGCCCTATCTCTCCTGCCCCGTTTCCTTACGTTGTGACATCTATCTACATTCTATTTGGTCACCCTCCAGTTTACTAAATTCTTGCTTAAAAAAAAAAAAATACAGGTCTTATCCATCCAGCAGCCTCTACTAAATATACAAGTTCCCCCATCTGTGGATTTTCAGCAGCACTATGGCGGTGATTTTATAAATGATTTTTTGCATATAAAGGCCTTTTAAGTGCATAAAAGGGCTTTCACAAAATAACCCAGGGTTTCACACATAAAAGCATACATGCTGCTAATGTGAGCACTTTTATATGATCTGTGCTCACGAATGCTCTGTGGCATTTGGACAGAGTGGCATCTTACACACATTCTTTATAAAATGCAAGCCTCCTACACATGTCAACAGTTACACCCTCTCTCATAAATGAACAGGCTTCAGTCTAGCCACAACTGCTTCTGGTTTACCCTTAGAATTTTATGAAGGCATATAGGCGACAAAAATAGGTGCCTGCTTGCCCTCCAGACTTAGGTGGCTTACTATAAAATTAAGTTCCGCCTGGATGTGCTGCTTTTTTAAAAAACTTTATTTAAGCATTCAGCAGTAACAAGCACAAGTATATATAAGAAAAACATCTGCCTGGACGTGCTGCAGACAATGTCTCTAGCTGCTGCTCCTATAGCACTATTCCTTGGATTCTATATAACGCATAGTGAGTAGTGCGTGTTAAATTGGGCATGCGCTCAATTTATATGCATGCCTTAACTGAGTGACTAGCTAATTAGTCTTGATATTTGGCCGATAACAACCAATTATCACCACTAATTGGTAATAATTGGAATTTACATGTGCTTCTTTTTAGGCATATTCTAAAAAGAGATGCGCGTAAATTCCAATGTAAGTAGCTGAAAAGGGGGCATGGTCACGGGAGGAGTGTGGACGTGTCAGGGAGTTACTCAAATTTATGCGTGTTATAGAATTCGGAGTAATGTGCCTACATTTAAGTATGGGTATTTACATCAGGTTTACAGTGGCGTAATTGGCCGCGCCGAAATATAGGCATGTCCCTCAGCCTACGAGCTATTCTGCAAACTGCACCTTACTATAGATGTGGTTTATAGAATAGTGCTACACACATTATTCCAACACACCTACATTTTAGATGCCATTTACCAAATTTGGCCCTATAGGGATAATGGTTCTTTAATCAGTCATATGAACAGATGCTGTATATCATGGACCTGACACGGGCCGTGTTTCAGCACTCAATGCCTGCATCAACGGTAGTACAGCATAAAGATTCCAAAAATAGCGTAGCCCAGCCTCGGGCTTCTTGAAATGATAACAGACCTGTGAAAGGGTCAGTCATCCGGCGATACGTATTGTACATAAAAACGACAATCCCCTCTGCAACCGTAGTGCAAAATGCAAGAACGCAGAAGGGACTGTCATTTTTACATTCAATTACCAGTGTCTTACGAATATTATACCTTTCAGTCTGTTTCGGACTAGAAGAACCAATGTCATAGAGAACTGGACTCCTGGCATAGGCAGTATTGCCGAAACACGGCGCGTAGCTCCGATTGAACCGCATGAGTTTTGAATTTTAAATCAAGATAATGGACTTTTAAAGAAACATTTTCCTTGAAGAAACATTTTCCTTGTATATCTTTTTTTTCCCTCACTCATTGTTTGTTGTTTGATACACACATATACAGAATAGTACTTAGATGGCAATCTGGCAGATACACATATATGCCAATATTCTAAACATTTACACACATAACACGTGCATATATGTATATTCAGCACCATCATCTACCTGAATGCCTCTGAATATGTTTGTTTGTTTTTTTTTTTAATTTCGTGGCTCGCATTGAAAAAAACTGCAAAAATACGGTTACCACCCCTGCTGAATATTCATCTGATATCTTTTAGTCATATTGCAATAAAAACAAAGTTTACACATTGATTCAAAACTTAAATTTCAAACTTGTCAACCACAAGAGAAATCTTTAAAAATTATGAAAGGACTGAACCCCCGAGATCTTTTTCACACACACAAAAATAAATAAATAAATAAATAAAAATCACATCACATTTCCCTTGAAAAGATGTCCCCAATTGGAGGAGAAAACCAACCTACATCAATAGGGTTCCTATAGAAAGACTGCCTTCCAGAAGATGGAAATGACATAGCGATGATCCGATCTGTGAAGGAGTAAAAAACAATGGTTCTGTTAAATTCAGCAGGTCCATGAATGGGCGACATAAAATCAGTGTGGCGTCTTTTTGCAGTAGAGGTCACCTTGTGAGTTTCTCTTCAGAGTGAGATCCCCCACATATTGCAGAGAGGGCAGTGTCAAGGGGTGAGAAGAGTGTGATGTTTGAGGGTCACTTATGGTTTTAGTTATTACAAGCAGAATTATCAATGCCACATGCTCTTGCCTTGCATAACATTCCTTGTTTATTCTGATTTTGGGGGGTTTTTGTCCCAGTGGGGGCAAAGTTTTGTTTTTACATGCTCCTAAAGGTAAAGCCATGTGCACCAATAGCCAATATTACAAAATCAACCAGAGGTGGAACCGTGACCATCAACATATGACACAGGCGATGTTACTTTCACTTGGGATCTGATGTCCCTTCACTTTCATCAGGACACCAGCTACTGAAGGACCAAACTCTCCTATAAGGTAGATCAGTTCTTCTAAGATAACATTCTTTCTAGGAAATGCTTTTGTTCAATTAAGTGGGCAATAGGACACATCAGACGGTGCTTCTAGCATCCTCTCCAATCCTTTTCCATCATCAACAAATGACTTCCATGCAAACAGATGATCTTTTTACTCAGCAAAGTCTCCACAGCCCCACAGCAAGTATTCACTTTCCATCTTTCTTGGGGGTCCCAGATTAACTGATGGCCTTCTTAGTAACGTAGCATGGTGGTATCTATCTCTAACTTATTCAGTTCACTCTCAACATATCTATTCTGAAGAGATAAATGCAGAACACCCCTTCTTAAATGTATTGTTTAACAGGGCTGAAGGACTCTATCCAGCTCATTTTCAAAAGTGATCGCCGGCCATTTTCCGATATAAATCGGGAGATGGCCGGTGATCTCGGAAAAGCGGCCAAATCGGTATAATCGAAAGCCGCTTTTTTGGCAACATCGCCGCTTTCCCATCGCGTTGCCGGTCAAAGTTCAAAGGGGCGTGTCGGAGGCGAAGTGAAGGCGGGACATGGGTGGGAATGGGTGTGGCTACCAGATGGCCGGCTTTCGGTGATAATGGGAGAAAAAACCAGCGATAAGCAGTATATCGCCGGGTTTACTTGGTCCTTTTATTTTCATGTCCAAGCCTCAAAAAGGTACACCAAATGACCAGATGACCACTGGAGGGAATGGGGGATGACCTCCCCATACTCCCCCAGTGGTCACTAACCCCCTCCCATACTAAAAAAATAAAACTAAAAACCTTTTTTGCCAGCCTGTATGCCAGCCTCAAATGCCGTACCCACCTCCATGACAGCAGAATGTGTTGTATCCTCTGACAGCCTTTCCCTGGTTGCGATGTGGCTCTCGGGTGAGTGTGACACCTTTTCTGTTAGGTGCCATGCAGAGTCACATTAGCAATGCATTGTGGTGGGTGTAGGGTACTGGGCTCTACTCCCATGGTGCTTTTTCCCCCTGCTAGCTGGGTCAGAGTGTGCCCTGTTTTGTTTCCGGTAGTCCATGAGGTGGTGGCCATTTTTGTAAGCCAGTTTTAGATCCCTTTCATGTGTTACCCATGTTAGAGAACGTTATTACCTTGAATGGTGCTGAAAGAAGGCACTGTACACCATTCTGCCAGCTCTGACCTACTGCTAATCTCAGTACCAGGGAGACTCTTTGCCAGTGGGGCACAACCTCTGACCTGCAGTTAACTGTGAGTAAATGTGCTTATTCAAATAAAGGACTTTTTCAACGGGTGCCCAGGTGGTGTCCTGGCATGTGAAGGGGACCAGTGCACTACAAATGTTGGCTCCTCCCACGACCAAATGCGTTGCATTTCGCCGGGTTCGGGATGGCCGGCAGTCTTTTACATTATCGCTGACAAACACAACCGGCCATCTCAACCCCGGCGAACTTCAAAGCATTTGGCCGGCCAACATCGTATTATCGAAAAAAAAGATGGCCGGCCATCTTTTTCGATAATACGGTTCCAGCCAGCTGTTGCGCTGCCGCCAAAATAGATCGCCGGCGACCTATTTCGCCGGCGACGTTCGATTATGCCCCTCCACGTTGCCCAAATATGATGTATTCAGGCTCTTACAAGAGGGATGACAGTTCATGACTTGTATACCTCAAGAACTTATGAAACAGCCTTCACTGGTCATTACCTGGGCATGATTTTCATCCCAGCCTCTGAGCAGACAGCCTACCTTTCACAGCCTTCATGGATAGGGTGGAGGTAAGAAAACACCAAACAAACATTGGTCTAGCCCAGTGATTCTCAAACCTGTCCAGGGTGAACCCCAGTCAATCAGGTTTTTAGGATATCCACAATGAATATGCACGAGAGAGATTTGTATACCAAAGGAGGCAGTGTATATAAATCAATCTCATATGACTATTCATTGAGAATATCCTGAAAACCTGACTGGCTAGTGCTCCTCCAGGACTGGTTTGGGAAATCAGTGGTCTATTCTACACTTGTAATGCATTGGAACACAATTTTTCTCTTAACCAAATACACTAACCTGTGACATAAGTGAGATCCAGGTCAAAGCCATCTTTCTGATAGCGCCTTTTGTTTTCCGAAACCTTTAAAGGGAACAAGCAGAAACACAAACTTAGTAACAGGAGATGATGGCAAAGATCTGTACGGTCCATCCAGTCTACCCAATAAGATAAACTCTTTCTAAATTCAAAACAATATTGTGTTTTGCCCTTTTACAAACATACAACTGGGTAGTGTATTTTTGCTTTGAGCGTCAGTGGGAGTCTGACTGATGCACATCGGCTGCAGCCACAACTACTACAAGGCATCCCAGCTTGGGAATTCAGTGGGAACATGATAGGCATACACTGGGAGCAGTCCTGCTAGTAGACAGCATCCTAGCTTGGAGACACAGCAGAAGCCCATGGGACGTACACTGGGTGCAGCCTATCAGGAGAAGGGCATACTCTATCTCAGTCTCGAAAGGAGTTCCGTGGGCATGCACCGAGTGAAGCTAGTGATAACAGACATCCCAACTTGGAGTTCAGTGGGAGGTTTGGGGGGGGGAAATGTATTGGATGCAGTCATTCTGGCAAAGGGTACCCTAGCTTAGAGAGACAGCAGGAACCTGTTATCTATACAAGACAACCTCACTATTAATACAGTGGGCATGGCAGACTAAATCTATACAGCCCAGTAAACATAGACAGTCAATGGTTACAGATAACTGAGACGTAAACCTATCTAAGAACTGAGTATATATTAAAAATAAAGGGGTCCTTTTACTAAGGTGTGCCGAAAAATGGCCTGCACTGTTGTAGACATGTGTATGAGACGTGCGCAGGTCCATTTTTCTGCACACCTGCAAGAGAGGCCCTTTTTATGTCCGAAAATGGACGTGCGGCAAAATGAAAATTGGCATGCGTCCATTTTGGGCCTGAGACCTTACTGCCACCCATTCACTTAGCGGTAAGGTTTCATGTGTTAACCAGGTGGTAATCATCAGCATGTGTACAATGCAATAAACTGAGGGAAGGGGAGGGCAGCGTGGCACCTGAACAGACAGCAACAGCAGCAGAGAAGCAAGTTCTGTCCTTGAAGAAATATTATCAAGGGACCAAGAAGACATTTACCCAATGCCAGGAAGTCAAGTTCCTAGGTCATTCCCTTAAATAAAGATAAGAAGGCCAGGAAATTTGATATAAAAAGTCCAAATATGGTGGTAAAAAGATCCAGAGAGAGCATCTTCCATTTCCATCCAACCAACCAGTTAGAACCAGCTGTTTCGTATATGTATAAAATAAGCTATTAAACTAACATACAATATACACATAGGTTGCTCAGCTGGCTAAATCTAATACCCTTACATTGTATAAGGGAGGAGTACTGCATATATATTAACAAGCATAGCTATGAGCAACTCTTCAACTGAAAAATCTTCCAGGAATTCTCTGGAAGGATTGTCTTCTGTGCTCTGAACTGAGATTTAAAATACCATTCTTATAACAGTCTAACTGATTCCAGAATACAGCTACTCTTTTTGGGTGCAGCACATAGGCGCCAACTCCGTGGGTGCTGTGGGTGCTCGAGCACCTCCAATAGTCACCCACCGGAAGTTCCCTGCAGGGCGTCTCCCCTCCCTCCGAAATTTAAAAGTCACTCATCTTACCTCCTCGTCAGAGGAGTTACATCTGCAGTAGCAGCCCAGGAAAAAGCGTGCTGGCAGGAGACTCAGAGCTGTTCCGTTTGGTCTCTCTGAGCTCTGGTCTCGCCCTCATTTCCTGTTTACGCAAGGGCGGGACCAGAGCTCAGAGAGACCAAACGGAACAGCTCTGAGTCTCCTGCCTGCACGCTTTTTCCTGGGCTACTGCTGCTGCAGATGTAACTCATCCAATCAGGAGGTAAAATGAGTGACTTTTAAATTCGGAAGGAGGGAGGGAGATGGGGGGGCCACCCTGGAACTGGGAGGGAGGGTGGTGGAGGAGGGGGTTTGGAACTGGGTGGGTGAGAAGGGGGGTCTGGAATTGGGTGGGAGGGGAGGGTGGCCTGGAACTGGGAGGGAGGGTGGTGGAGGAGGGGGTTTGGAACTGGGAGGGTGAGGGGGGGCCTGGAACTCAGAGACAGGGAGGGAGGCCTGGAACTGGGAGAGTGAGGGGAGGCTGGAACTCGGAGGCAGGGAGGGAGGCCTGGAACTCGGAGGGAGGGACAGGGGAGGGAGGGGAGGGGGGCAGGGGAATGCACCACCTGTAAAAAAAAAAAAAAGAAAGAAAAATTCAGCACCCCCAATCATTTTGAAAAGTTGGCTCCTATGGTGCAGCACACCCATTTTCTTCCACATCTTTGTGCACATCAGGGTCCCTGCACTACTACTACTACTTATCATTTCTAAAGCGCTACTAGATGTACGCAGCGCTGTACACTTGAACATGAAGAGACAGTCCCTGCTTGACAGAGTTTACAATCTAATTAGGACAGACAGACAGAACAAACAAGAGATAAGGGAATATTAAAGTGAGGATGATAAAATAAGTGTTCTGAACAAAGTGAATAAGGGTTAAGAGTTAAAAGCAGCATCAAAAAGGTGGGCTTTTAGCTTGGATTTGAAGACGGCCAGAGATGGAACTTGATGTACCGGCTCAGGAAGTCTATTCCGGGCATATGGTGCAGCAAGATAAAAGGAACGGAGTCTGGAGTTAGCAGTGGAGGAGAAGGGTGCAGATAAGAGAGATTTACCCAGTGAGCAGAGTTCCTGGGGAGGAATGTAGGGAGAGATGAGAGTGGAGAGGTACTGAGGAGCTGCAGAGTGAATGCACTTATAGGTCAATAAGAGGAGTTTGAACTGTATGCGGAAACGGATGGGAAGCCAGTGACGTGACTTGAGGAGAGGGCTAATATGAGCAAGGACAAAGATTAAACCAATCCGATGTATGCCCAAGACCTGCTGCTCCCATCCCCTCTGACAGGAAGACTGCAATAAAGAGGGCAGGACCCGGCAGGCCATAAGTACCTGCAGTGCTGGAAGGTCCACTGCCACACCAAGTTTGTTTGTGATACAGGCTATTGCTCCACAGGATGGAGGTAGAATGGCAGCAGAAGCAGTGATGACAGGGAGGAAAAGAAATGCTGGGTACCTGGAGGGGGGTACAGGGCTGTAGATTAATTTAGGACAGTGGTTTCCAAACTGTGGTTCAAGATCCCAAATGGGGTCATGTTATCAGTAGATGAGGTAGAGAATGACATGGGGATGGCAATCCGCAGTAACTGCAGGGATGGGGACAGGGCGGGGACAGATCCCACGGGCACAAACTTTGTGTCACTTTCTACTTTGAAGTCTGTTAATGAACTGGACTGTTATTTATGTTTGATTGAGGCAGATGATAATATTTTTATTTTTTTGGAAAAACAAGCTACCATGCTAGCCACAGCTAGTAAAA